>NC_056522.1:94105865-94188988 GCF_019175285.1 Sceloporus undulatus
TGCTCCAGCCCTAAGGACTGGAGCGTGGCTTTGGTGTGGCTTCTGGACTCTTAGGACGCATGCATCATTGAAACACCATACTTCCACTGTGACTCGAAGCAGCTTTATTTTGGCTGTCTGTAACAGGCCCATGAAAGACTTCTCTCTCAAATCCCAGAGCACTGTTGCATCCAGAAAAGTCCCAGATTTTGTTCCTGTTCTTCTAGATTTTATATTGGGTTAAAATAAAATGACCTGGGGAGCTGGCAGAAAGTATTCTGGGATAAACAAAACGTGTATGGATCTCCAAAATGAAATCTGAAAGAACAAGATTCTGTGCTTTGAATGTGTATTCCTGTAGGGCAGGAATGTGCATTCATGTTGGGTTGGACCGAATGGTCTTTGTGGTCCCTTCCAACTCTATGACTCCAGGAATACAATCTGGCACTTTGTGGTCTATTTAGTCAGTTTGGATATTCCTGCAGAGTTGTCAGTACTAGGCTAGATGGACCAATGGCTTGACCCACTATGAGACTGCTTCCTTTATTCCTCTTAAGGCCACAGTGCTATCAGGCCCTAAGACACAAAAAAAAATATTTTCTGTTTGAATAAGAATCCAGATGAACAATTAGTGTGCCTCCTCAAATGAAAGGATAATTCTGGGCCTAATCCAATTAAATTTTATTTAATTGAAAGTTATATGATGCTCTGTGTAAGTACTGAGCTTTAACTCTTAAAAAAAAAAAAGGAACCATCCCCTGGTGAAAGTAAGAGCATCCCTCTACTCTCTCCTCCATCTAACCTTTAGTGTGAGCACAAAAGGTTATGCCTACTGGAATTTTGTAAGTTCTTTGGCCTTGTTTTCTTTTGATTCATCCTTTGCATCCTTTGTTACATGACCCTTGACTTATCCACAGGTCATATCAAAATCCATAATTTTGGCCCCAAAACCTGCCCTTGACTTATACATGAGTTTGACTTATAGTCAATTATATACAGTAGAACTCAGAAGCAGTGATTTGCATTCTTTTCCAAGATAGATTCTTGGTCCAGATTTTCATAGCTTGTGTGCTAACAAATACCTAATCTAGTTTCATATTCTCCAATTGTCCCAGTTTGGTATGGGCAGTCCTGATTAATACCCTCTCATTCTACTTTTTTGTCTGCTTTTAAAATGTTGCCGCTTTCCCGTACAGTTTCCTCTTTGTTCTCAGCTTACTTCAGTTGCTGCAAACAGAATGACCAGTTGGAGAGTATGTCTTTTTAGACTTGCTTTCCCTCTGCTAAATTGTTGTTGTTGAGTGCCTTCAAGTTGTTTCTGATTTAGGCAACCCTAAGGCGTATCATGAGGTTTCCTTGGCAAGATTTGTTCAGATTAAGTTTTCCATAGTTCTCTCTTGAGGCTGAGAGCATGTGACCTGCCCTAGGTCACCCAGTGGGCATTGTAGCTGAGCCAGGAATCGAACCCTGGTCTCCTGAATCAGGGGCATAAAAAGTTAATCCAAGTACATCTAAAAGTTTGATGAATATCTAGCTCATTATCATATATATATATATATATATATATATATATATATATATGTATCTATGTATGTTTCAGTAATATGTCTGAAAGTTTTGAATTTAACAGATGTCTAAAACACAATGTTTCTTACTTTATTTTTGCCTGCAGTTTGGGCCATCAAATTATGCATTTCTACTGTATATTAATGAAACAACTGTGTGTAAACATTCATTCAACAGGTTGCAGCATCCACTTCCTGGATATCTTCTTCAAATTGTATTTGAAACAAAAAAGAGCAGGATGTGTAAGGACTGAGGTTAAGTGATGAAGTTTCACTTCTGCATTAAAAACAACACAAAGTAAAATAAAAACCTTTTGGATTTCAAAGCAGAATAGGCCCAAGGTGAGCCTCTTCTGGCACATTTGGGCAAAGACAACTACAAAACACAGCCCTTGACTCATCATATCCTCCTGCTATTGCTATAAAACTGAATGCCCTCCCCATTCTGTTGCCTTCGCTGCTTCATAAGGTAAAGGGGGGAAAAACAGTGAGGATATTTATGTTGGCTGGGAAGTCCTGCAATTATGTCTCTGTTTTATTCCGTTCCAGGCAGTAGGTCGTCTTGTGAACATGTGCTTCCAACCCCCCCCCCCCCCCCGCTTCCAAATTTGGATGTTCATGCAAAACAGATGAATAGTTTAAAATTTACAGATGAAAACATTTTGCAGATCTTTAAATAATATAGCCAACAGTTGCTCCTGTGCTAGATCTTTCAAACTGTGATCTTGAATCCATAAATATTTATTTGGAAGTAAGCCAGTCTACAGTTCAAGTGCATGAAAGCAGGGATTATGCAATATGGCACGAGACTGTACAACCATATTGCCATTCTCTGTCTGTCTGTCTGAGCATGTTCAAAATTGTGTGAAATGTTACATAAATTTGGGTGCATGTAATTGCTTTTCTGACTGGTTTCTGATTTAGGTGTGTGCATTTGGGCTAGGAACTCTGCACTCCTTTCTCTCCATTGGGGTCCCTCCACCCCCCTGAAATGCTACAGGGAGGACGGGGTGTTCCTCTGAATGGGATGAGCTGTTTAGTAGGAGGGAGTGGGTAATCCCTGGAAATCAAGTGGGGGCACCTCACATGAGCAGACTTGGCAGCCTAAGACCACCTTCCACCACCAATAAAAGGGAGAACTTAGAGTGAAGTCATTCTGTTTTAAAAGGAATAAAATTAATATTATATATAATTGTTGGGGTACCCCATGCAATTCTGTATGTTTTGGATTTAAAACCTTTAGATACCAAACAGATTCTTGATTAGTACCTTCTTGATTAGTATATAATAGAAATGATTTTACCTGCCCGCACCCATACCCTGCCACACTTTGCTGTTAACAGTATTAAAACAGAGCAATAACATAATGCAAATCTGTCTAGTAACCTGAATGTTCTAAAGAAAAGCTGTATATTGATGCAGTTGGTACCAACACTTGCACATAATGGAAATAAAATGGATATGAATCTTGTACTTTAAAATACATAGTTATGTAATAACAGTTAATCATAGTATCATAGAGTTGGAAGAGACTACAGGGGCTATCTTGTTGAACCCCCTGCCATGCAAGAATATGCAATAAAAGCAGTTCCAACAAATGGCCATCCAGCATCTGTTTAAAAACCTCCAAAGAAGGAGACTCCACTACACTCTATGTGTAGTGTATCCTACTGATGAACTGCTCTTATCATCAAGAAGTTCCTCCTAATGTTTAGATGGAATCTCTTTTCCTTTAGTTTGAAGCTATTGCTCTGAATCCTGTTCTTTGGAGCTCCAGAAAATAAATTTGTTCCATCTTCAGTATAACATCCTTTCAGATATTTAAAAATGGCTACCATGTCACCCTTTAACCTTCTCTTCCCCAGGCTATACATACCCAACTCCCTAAGCCACTCCTCATAGGGCATGATTTCCAGACCTTTCACCATTTTGGTCACCCTCCTCTGGACATGCTCCAGCTTCTCAACATCCTTCTTGAATTTTGGCGCCCAGAACTGGTTATGATATTGCAGGTGACCAAAGCAGAATAGAATAGTACTATTATTTTCCTTGATCTGTATCTAGACACGATACAATTTTTGATACAGCATAGAATCATATTGGCTTTTTTTTAGCTGCCACATCATACTGCTGACTCATGTTCAGCTTGTGGTCTACTAAGACTCCTAGATCCATTTTATATGTACTGTTGTCAAGCCAGGTGCCCCCTATCCTATATCTGCACATTTCATTTTTTTTCTACCTAAATGTAGTACCTTACATTTCTCCCTGTTGAAATTCATTTTGTTAGTTTTGGTCCAGCTTTCTGACCTGTGAAGTCATTTTGCATTCTAACCCTATCCTCTGGTAAATTCTGGTGTCATATGCAAATTTGATAAGCATGTTCTCTATTCCACCATCCAAGTCATTGATTGGGGACATACTTATCAAATTTGCAGATGACACCAAACTAGGGGGAATAGCTAATACCCCAGAGGACAGGATCAAAATTCAAGATGACCTGAATAGACTAAAAAGCTGGGCCAAAGCTAACAAAATGAAATTCAACACGGAGAAATGTAAGCTACTGCGCTTAGGGCGGAAAAATAAAATGCACAGATATAGGATGGGTATCACCTGGCTGAATGAGACTACATGTGAAAGGGATCTGGGAGTCCAAGTAGACCACAAGTTGAACATGAGTGAACAGTGCGACGCAGCAGCTAAAAAGGCCAATGCAATTTTAGGCTGCATCAATAAAAGTACACTGTCTAGATCAACAGAAGTAATAGTGCCACTCTATTATGCTTTGGTCAGGCCCCACCTGGAATATTGCGTCCAGTTCTGGGCACCACAATTTAAAAAGGATGTTGGAAACCTGGAACGTGTCCAAAGGATAGCAACTAAAATAATGAAGGATCTGGAAACCATGCCCTATGAGGAATGACTTAGGGAGCTGGGGATGTTTAGCCTGGAGAAGAGAAGGTTAAGAGGTGATATGATAGCCCTGTTTAAATATTTGAAGGGATGTCATACTGAGGAGGGAGCAAGCTTGTTCTCTGCTGCTGCAGAGACTAGGACCCGGAACAATGCATGCAAGCTACAGGAAAAGAGATTCCACATCAACATTAGGAGGAACCTCCTGACAGTAAGGGCTGTCTGACAATGGAACACACTCCCTCTGAGTGCAGTGGAATGTCTCTCCTTGGAGGTCTTTAAAGAGAGGCTGGATGGTCATCTGTCGGGGATGCTTTGATTTGGATTTCCTGCTTGGCAAGGGGTTGGACTGGATGGCCCTTGTGGTCTCTTCCAACTCTATTATTCTTTGATTCTATAAAGATGCTGAATGACACTGGACCCAGGACAGAACCCTGTGGAACCCTGCTAACTCTCCAGAATGAAGAAGAGCCATTGGTGAGCAGTTTGGTCAGTTAACCAATTACAAATCCACCCAATCCATCTGTATAAAATAATTCTGTAACCTGTATAAGGAGTAGAGAAAGTGTACTAATATGAATAAGACAATCAACCTTTTGAAGTCACAAAACCCTACATTCTGTGAACCCATATGGAATGTTTTCCTGAAGTTTTCCTTAATGGGGAAGAAAGCAGTTTGTCTGTGCATGTAGTCTGTGTTATGCCTTCACACAATGGAATGGAACCAGTGAAACCCAGCAAACAGGAAAAAACACACACGTATATTTAAAAACAAATCAAAACAATGAATGAGATCCTGTATTGGGAGACACAGCTACAGAGGCATAGCTACAATATGCAGCTCTCCAAAAAGGTACTTTCTACCACTGAACCCTCACAGATCTCCTCCATCACAACCGTTTTTGAAAGACTGGAGAGTAAATGGTGAGTAAAGGCTTCTCCCAACTGTAGGACGCAGCGAGACAGATTGCTGTAGAAATCTCTGCAGGGTCTTGTCAGGGTCTTGTCACAGCTTCCTATCTCAGTGCACCCAAGGACAGGGAGAGGGATGGACACATCAATGTATATTGCCCTTCTTTCCAATACCTCAAGAAGAGCTGCCTGTGGTGGGGGCGGGTGGGTTGTGATGCTTCAATGGTAGGATTTGGGGGAACTTTCAGTCATTGCAATTGTTCAACAACTGTAAATGTGAATTGGAAAAATCATGCTGTCAGTCTTACAACATCAGATTTACTAAACAGAATGTCAGGCAACATTTTAAAATCCAGTTTTAAAAATACACACAGTTCAAAACAGTCCAAAATCTACCCTTTATTTTAGAGAGCAAACCACATAGAGCAGTACATATGTGGCTTCCCACTGGAAGGTCAGTAGGTGTGATTTCCATTGGAGGGAGTTCTTCAATCAGGTGCTGCTACTCAAAAACGCCCTGCCTCACATACTGAGGAACCTAAGTTTATCATAGATTTGTTGAGTGTTATTCAAGAAAAAATGCAAACATAAAGGTTCTACAGTTAAGGGTGCTTCCAGATGGCTTCTCCTAGCACTACAAGTCAAAAGGTGTTGTTCGGCTTATTCTTTTTCCTCAACAGTGCATGTGTAGTAAGAAAAAGCAGAAATAATAGAGAGAACGTATTTGGATTACAAAGGGTATACAATGTTGTCTTTACCCCATGAATGATGCTGTGCAATTTCACAATAGAAGCTTTATTTGGAATGCACCCTAAATTAACAACCTTTTAAAAGCAGTTATAAGTAATACAGTCATAAAATTATTAGCATGGGATGTGGCCATGGTAAGGAAAAGGGGATGTGGTAATGGTGAACTGGAAAATTAAATTCAGAACAGAAATAGCTGAATTTAATAACTAGCAACAATGGTCAGATGGAAGTGAATAAAATATTCCACTAGATAGTTGCAGTGCTGCATTATGGAGTAACAAAAACAAGGAAAAGAGGCATCACCCAGGTTTCTTCAGTAGGACCGTAGGATTTGCTTCTAAAGGGATTTTCTTTCATGACAGACATCTGAAGTGGGATTTCGTCAGGCTGCTGGCTGTATTGGCTGAGTAATTCTGGAAGTAGTGATCCCAAAAAGTAACTTCCCTGTGCTCTACATTCAGGAGAGTTGCTTTTCCATTCAAATGACTTGGACCCACACTGGATAATGGAGGGGGGGGGCACACCATTGCTATGAGCATATATGTTGCCTTGAGTTTCTTGGAGGTCTTAGAAAGTACATTAAGAACACTGGCATATTCACAATATGTTAGCCATTTCTATTTTGATCTACAAGACAGCAGACAACAACTTGTTTAGGTGTTTTATTATGTTGGATGCATGGTGGACACCAAATAATCTTGATGCCACTGGCTTTCTAATGCTATGCTCAGTTGCTATTGCTGGCCATAATGAGGAATTGTACATTTTGGGCTAAGCTGCAGTTTCTTCAGCACATTACCTGCACCAACTTGCTCTTAATCAAGCAACTGAGCTGATCAGCAGGTAGCTGAAATGAAGCTGGGAGGGGGAAGAAAAGATTTCCAGAAATAAAAAGCAGACATGTCACAACATGTCAGAATTTGCTGAAATGCCTAGCTTCTCTCCTTTTAGTCAGCTAAGTAATTTCTTTTGCATCCCTTTATTTTAGTTCAGGTTAGTCAGAGTGTCTACAGGTGTGTTGTATGAAAGTCATGAAGGAGGCACCATCTGCAGGGGGAATGTCCCATACCAGGCTCTCACAATGGAAGTTTCTCAAACTCTCTGTAAGCAATGAATTTCACTCCAAAGCATCTTTTCAGGCAAGGTGAGAATTAGGGAAAATTAAATATCATGGATAGTGTGCATCCTGGCTCAGTTATTACACATTTTACAAAATATTGTGTTCTGAGTGTGTTTGTAGCAGAATTGGCCCTACAGTTAAGCCAGGGAACACAAAATGTGTGATTCTCCAAATGGCAGCTCCAGGTATCTTCCGTAATTGGCTATGGCAGTTCAAACTGATGGAAGCTGCAGTCCAAGGACATGTGGAAAAGCATACATTCCCTATCTGTGTACCAAGGAGCATGAATCAGATGTTGAAGATGGAGCAGACAAATCTTTCTTCCTGAGTATGCATGTATACAAGAGAGAAGGAGCACTGAAGGATGATGTTCCTTCACCAGTGCTGAAGTAAGGTTCATCCACCTATCTAGAAACAGAGTGCCATCTTCTCTTTCACTTCAGGTAGCAAGGTATCTTGGTTTCTCCTGTCTTCTACATACAGTATTAGAATGCATATTTCTTCTACAACTGAACACAGTTACTTGACCATTATATTCATTAAAAATTCTGAAGTTCCATCTCTCAGTAAGACTATGTATAGCTTCTACCTATCCCTGAAACTTACCTCAATAGTTATACAAATTTAAAAAATATATATTTGTAGTTTGAAAGATGTAGTATGCAGCATGAACTAATATATCCAGCCTGAACTGATTGAAATCTAGGTAGATTCCCCCGCTGCCTAGGTGTGGGAAATCATCTGGCTCACAGAGTTTGTTGGACTGCAACTCTCATATGGCCTAATTTGGCGAGGAATTCTGGAATTTGTAGTTCAGCAAAATCTGAAGAGCTGCATGATTCCCATCCTGATCTAAAAACTGCAGCCAAGGATGGAAGGTTATGCTAACCCTACAAGAAATCTGTGGAGGGAGATGAGGAACGCACTCAGCATATCTTTCACCTCTAACCTTTCCATACTGGAGAACTGCTGATTTAATTTCCCTCTTATTATTTCTGTTATTATTTGTATTATTTATTTCTTGCTTCCAGAGCAATCTCAGGCCAAATCTGCAAGCAGATGTATACTTCTTTTGATTGGGAAGTCTCTGTTTTATTTACAGTGTACTGTTCCACTTTAAGCCATTGTAGCAATTCACATTACTCCGTAGCATGTTCCCACAAGAGAACTTTCACAGGTCTTTAAACTGTTCTGGTTCATTTAAAGTGAAAGTGGTTAGGGCTGTGAATAATTCTGTGTAATGATCTTGTGGATGTTTTACTCTTTATGCCAATCTACCCCTTCCATGCCACATCATCATGATGTCCAGCCTACATTCTGCCTGACTAGGCTAATGATCTTTTTTATTTAGAATAAAAACTTATATTTTTCCATTTCAATTTTAAATGTTTATTTTTGGATGAGTCTTAGCTTTTGAATCTTTCAACAGTATAACCCCAGTCTAATCAGAGGTAAGACCTATTAACTCTCATTTTTAATGCTCTTGGAGTCAAAACCCAGCATAGCTCTATTTGGGAGTAAACCCCATTTACTTGGAAACTCAAGGCTGAAACAGATGGCTGTAAAGAGGCAGCTTAATGCTGGCCCTTTAATTGCTAGGTTGGGGCCACAGAAACCACACACCACACCCCCAACCCTGCATTTTCCTGGTGCAAAAAAAGTGGCAGAAAGCTGCTACTTTTTGCGCCAGGAAAAAGGTGCTTTTGCTGCTGCAGTGGCAGCTTTTCAGCATTTCTGCAGTGTGGTGCATGTAAACACCATGCTGCAGAAATGCTGTGATGCCGCCTACTGTGTGATCAGTGGGGCGTCATAATGTAGCTTAGGGGCATCATCAGGGCATACACTATGCATACGCCATGCCCCTATGCCACCCTGAAGCCGGTGGTTTGCCGGTTTCTTTTGACCTCACACCCAGATAAACTTGGAATAGGATTGCTATAGTAGTTCATTAATCTTGGTGGAATGGGGAGTTGTAGAAGGAAGTTTTTTTTACCACCTGGGAGTGGGGAACTGAGGCCAGGGGAAGAATTTCTTCTTGGGATAGAAAAAACATCTCCTCTTTCCTGAACCCCCCCCCCCCCCCCAAATTAAACACGAGTCTACTTGGAGGTAAGCCCCATTTAAAAACATTACACTTTGCTATATCTTCACTACTGGCAAGAGCAAAATGCTGCAGTTTCTCTGAGCTTGTGTGTCCTTCCTAGTTAATAACTTTTGCCATCTTGACTCCACTCTTAAGTTGCTTGGCCAATAGTCTCCCAGTTTTCATTTGTGAAATTGAAGGATATGCAGTTCCAATTGACAAATACATCTATTTCTAGTCCTTCTACATCAAGAATTGGGAGCTGGAAACCCTCTGCCTCATTTCCTGACATCCTTAATTTAATATGGTGCACAGTGTTAGGATGGCACAGAGAGATGGAGTAAGATATATATATCTCTGCACACTTTTGCCTCTAGCTCCAGCCATTCAACAGTTCTGCTGTCACCAAAAGATTATCCCTCAGGGAATATGGATTTCAGCAGTTGGGGAAATGTTCCCTGCCCTTTTTCAACTGGGGAATAAGTTGCAGTTTGGGAGGTAGGATGGAGGGTTTTTTCTTTAAAGAACTCTGTGTTAATGTTAAGTAAAAGGTCTTTCTGAAGCATCATTAAAATTACTCAGTAAAGTAACATAGTAGTGTTGTTAACAAGTATAATCAACAACATAAATACCTGTGTTTGATTTTTTTTCTAACAACAGCATGTACAGTGCTGTCCCAGATGATAGAATTAACTACCTACACCAAGCAATGGGCTTTCAGATAAGAATGTTGTGCCTGTTTGGAGTACAGGTATATAATAACTAAAACATTTGTTGTTTTATGGCTTCATTGCATTTCCAACACATGGCAACCCAATGTAAACCTATCATGGCAGTTTCTTGGCAAGACAAGGGGGTTATCAGTTTTCTTTTTTTTTTTTTTGAGGATGAAAGAATTTGACTTGCCCGAAGTCACCCAGTGGGATTTGAACCAGGTCTCCCAGAGTTGCAGTCTTCAACACTCAAAACATTATGCCATGCTGGTTTACGCAAAAACATAGCCAGGTTACAAAAGTGGCACTGTAGATTGTTATACAAGGGGGGGCGGGGAGGAGGCAGAGATTGAGATTCAGATCATGCTGCTAGGAACATGATGTTCTTTCGCATATCATATTTATTGTACCATCTTTAAAACATTGAAATCTTACGTACAAAAGATAAGACATAACAAGCTGTTCTAGGCTTGTACAGTCAGTTTAACATCTCACCTCTTTTTGTGTAAAAATCTTTTAAGTGGATGGTGTGTGTGTGTGTGTGTACATGTTTGTATGCATGTACAAAACAATGCTTCTTGAACACTTGCTCTCTCTTAGTAGTAATTTACAATATATCACAGTTGTCAGAGGCTGCTGAGTGTTTTTTTTATTTTCTCCCTCCATTCTCCTGCCCTCCGTTTCCTCTGGGAATCTTCTCAAGAACTCATCCTTGAGTAGATCACATTCTATAAACTGTGCTCTTGTCAAAGACAAGGGACTAAAGAAGTGGGAAGGGTCCCATCATTGCAGAATGGCTGTATACTGATCAAGTTTTGCTTTGTCCTTTGCAGTCTGAAATTACCAAAGGATAGCCTTTCCCAACCTGCAATCCTCCAGATGTGTGGCACTATAACTCCCACTATCCTGCCCAGCATACACAATGACCATGCTGCAGTCAGCCACAGTCCCTGGCCATGCTGCAGTCAAGCAGTAGTCCAGCACACCTGGAGGTTGACACTGGGGGATGGGAAGCCCATAATCCAGTCTCACACAACCTGGTGCCAGAATAGCTGGCTGGTGAATTTTGGGAGTTGCAGTCCAACAAATTTGTAGGACATCAGGTTTGGGAGACTCCTTAAATTGTGAAAAGAGAAACATTTCACACACAGAGAAGCATTCATTCCTTCATTTGTTCTATGTACTATATCCATCCTGTCCTGTATGAAAGGATCTCAGGCCATTGTACAGATAAAATAAATATTAACAGGTTAAAATTATTTAAAACAATTAAAATAATTTAAATAGACTAAAAACATATTAAACACCTCAACAAGTTAAAACAGGTTTAAAAGATTAATGCAGTTTATAAACCTCCAGTTTTAAAACCCCAGTAGTTAAAAATTCTTAATTAATTCTTGACATAAGCTTCTCACAAAGGCATACTGTGAAAGATTCTTATTCTACCACCCAAAACATTTAGTAAAGATATAGCACTGGCTCCAACAGTTTCAGAGATTCACAATTGTCCCCAATTTATTTATTATTTTTCCAAAAAGTAATTTCTCAACCCACAGCTAATGAGAATAATTTCAGGCTACATCTGTGATGGAAAATTGGTCCATTTTCAAACCATTTCAGACTGGATGACAGCAAAGTAGTAACCTATTTTAACATTGGTTCATTTAAAAAAATGGTTTGGAAGGCTGGGTGGTCCTTAGGAGACTCATTTGCAGCAAATAGCACCAGCCGGGATGAATATGAGACTGCTGTTAACAATGACAGAAGATCTGCTCATGGATGATTAAGGGCTATCTGAACTAAGACATCTTTATTTAGGCAGGAGAAAAACAGGGGAGAAAAATAGACCTGGTTTGTGATTACATTTAGCAGCCAGAGTCCCGACTGCTTATCAAGTCTTCATTTTCTTTGTTGATTCTACTTGTCACAGGCTGTTAATTTCAGATATGTACAAACCCTACAGGGAACAAAACTTCTCCTTCCATTTCTTTAGTAACCCAGGCATTTTTTTCAAAAAATAAAATGAAATTGCAGCAGCATGTGTATGATGCAAACCTTTAAGTACAGGAGTGCCTGATTTGTGTCTGGTAGAATAGCCTATTTGGTTTAAACAAAATCACTACACAATGTGGCAAAAATCAAGCCACTGATTAATAATAATAATAATAATAATAATAATAGGATTTATTTATATGCCGCCCAATCACTGGGAATCCGGGTGGCTTACAAAAGAGGGGATAATAGATGGTTCCCTGCCCTCAGGCTTACAATCTAAAAAGACACGACACAAAAGGAGAAGGGAATGGTGGGGGGGGGGGTCAGGTCCAGCAGTTCTTCTCTCCCTCTGAGGCCTGGACCAAGGCAGATGGACTGGAGGGAGGGCTCTTCTTCTTCTGGGCTGGAGCCTACCTGGTCAACAGACCGACTCAATTCAACTGACTGCAGCACCTTTTACCACATGGAGACCATGAGACAATTCGTGTTGGCAAACACAGCTTTCAGTTCTAGTCTAAATAGCTTTTGGCTTACAATCTGTTTGTTCTCTCCTAAGAGCTTTTCATTTGTATCTGACTCAAGAGAAATTCATAGTCTGGTAGGTTGAAAGAAACTGTGCATTCTAAATCTGAACCGTCCTGTCCTTTGCTCCATCATGCAAGATAATACTGCTCCATTTTAAACTGGCATTTGTATAAAGGGTGCTAGTTTTGCCACTTAACACTTTTCACCCCAAAACATTACAGTGTAAAACTGCAGAATCGCAAAAGCACAGAAAGTAACCAGTGTTGCTAAGTAATTTAAAACATTGCTTTAAAACTATCCTGGTTTCATGACATCCTGGGATCAGTAATTTGATGGACTATTTAGAATTTTCGGTTAGGGAGAGCTCTAATGCTATAATTGTGTCCCGCATTGCAGATTCCTTGTTTATTACTCTCTGCTTTATGTTTTCAAATTGTTACAAATTGATTTTTTTTGTACATCACCCTGATGAAGATAGGATATAAGTAGGATATAAATATTTTAACAAGATAAAGAAAAATTGAGCAGGGGTACGGTTTAGATGTGACCTCTAGATACTTTCTAAATGAAAGAAAGTATCTATATTACACAGTCACAGCAGTCTGATACCACTTTAAGCTGTTATGGCATGACCCTACAGAATCTTGGGCGGGTTACAAACCACCAAAAAATACGTATTGAATACATATTAGGGTTAGGAAGGGTCGGTGCTTCTGCACCCCCTAACCCTAATACGTAGTCAATACGTACAATATGGCGGCGCCCCTTCCACATGGGGGCCGCCATATTGACGTAGCGGACGCTGTGCGTCCACGCAGCGCTTATGATGTCACGAGTGCGCCATTGGCGCCTCGCGGTGTCATAACCGCGCCGCAGGAAGAAGCTCCATTTTGGAGCTTCTTTTTTGCTCCACAAGGGAGTCGTGCAGTTTGGCTGCTGCGGCTCCCTCGCAGAGCAAACAGCAGCACCGGGAGACTGCCGCAAAGCGGCGGTTTATAACCCACCTTGGAATTGGTAGTTTATTGTAGAATATTTATTATTCTTTGGTGGGGTAGGACTCAGGTACTGTAATTCAAGACAATGTTAATTCTATATACATCATATATACTACTCATGTATAAGTCAACCTTATGTCAGGTCCTCCATTTTCTTAAATGTCCTACATTTTGGGCCGAGTTTTGTCCTGCAGTTGTCCTACAGTTTGGTCTAGATTTTGTCCTACATTTTGTCCTGGGTTTTAGTGGACAATTATGGCAACCCTACATATAACCTTCTCTGTCAGAGAGCTCTGGTGCCACAACAAACTCAGAATTCTACAGTGTTGCACCATGGCAGTTAGTCAAAGCGCATTATTTCTGCGGTGCGGATGCAGCCTGAGTTAGCTATGATTATAGCCTTTAACTTCCATGTGATAATTTTGCCTGATTTGAGCCCAGAAAAGTTGACAAACACACACAAATGTCTAATTCAGATCCTTCAAGTCCTGATTCCTCATTGTTGGAATAACATCACTAGAATCCCCTTCTCTGAGTAGAGTGGCAAAAAGCAAGATCTTAGTTGGTCCTGGGAACACTTGAAATGACATCCTCTACTCTCTTGGTGCTCCTTTGAGGAGTAGCACCAAAGAGCCACTGCTACCATCATTTCCTCATCAGACATTCAAAAAGACAAGAAATGCCAGAATGGAAGAGAGAGTAAAAGGGCTCAGTGCTTCTTTTAGGTTCTATCAGGACAGATTAAGTCCTTGCCTTTTGCCACTTTAATCAAAGAAGGAGATAGTTCCTTTTAAAAAAAATAAGAATTAAGGTACAGTATTTACAATGACCCATGGATATGTTCACCCAGGATTTTGGGTCGATTCTTTTTACAATTTTCCCCCGAATTATACCCAAGTATATATGGTAACTTCATTTGTTTGGGGGATTGTTCTGTGGTATTTGTGAGCCACATTTTGTGAATCACAGGTGATGCGTTATTTTTATTATTTAATCAGTGTCCGTGATTTGTTATTCCAAAAACAAAACCCAAACAAAAACAAATAAAACTCAAGGAGGAGATTCATATTAAGATGTTTTCTACCTCATACAAGAAATCATTACTTGGAAATGGTCCTTAGAAACAGTATTATTCAACCTGTTTACAAAATATTATAGTTAAGACTGGAAGTAATCTCATAGTTTACTAATATTTGCAACAAATTGCAGTATTGTTACAATGGAAGCACTTGAAGGTTGCAATTATGAAAAGGATCTAATCGTTTTGTTTCCTTTGTTCAAAACACACACACACACATACTCATTTGTTTTCAAAAATATGTTAAAAATTAATAGATTTTTTTTAAGGTAAGAACTTTATTCATTTCCTCCCACAGTGAAGGATGCATTCTTGCTTATTTCAAAGGAATGCTTGCAATTTTGTGGTGTTATGAAAACCTCAATTAATAATTCACAAGATGTGTTGTAAAACAGTGCTGAAGGTGTGACACAGACATTTGATGGCTAATTTCCAGTGGCCTGGAAAAATGTCTCTCTAGAAGGAAACACTGAGGACTGAGTCACTGCAGTCTGACTGGGAAATGCTGTTACAAATAATTCCTCTCACAGTTAATAAAAGTCTTTCTACAGGGCAGCATACAGAGCGTCCTCTGTGTACAGAGCAGATATAGGTGGTGACAAGAGGGCCATGTTTTCCTTCACATTTATGGAAACGTGTTCCTAAGTGAGATGTTGTGTACTGCCACAGTCAGTCTCACTGATGGGGCAAACTATTTTGCATTGTTGATAAGAAGAATCCTTTAAAACACTGAATATCTGTGACTGCTAAATTATGTATTAGTAAGAGCTTGCATACAATTAGTGTAAAATAATGTTGTTGTTCACAGCTGTACCGTTATGGTCTTATGAAGAAATTCACTGCTGTTCCACTTTATGTCCTACTTACTTTATTCTAAGCAAATAATGAAGTTACAACTCAGTTACATTACACCTGGAATTTAATGAGGGATAATGTCACCCCTTTTGTGATGGAACACTTATGAGTGAAGTTACTTTTGTAGTTATGGCGGATTGGCCCCATGAAATGACAGATGAGTAATAGTTGAAGTGCTGGCTCATTTTACTGGCTCATGAGGTGTTGTGGGTACTGAGGCAACAACAAGGTGAGTTAGGGAAAATGGTTTTGTTACTGTGGATCAGAAGCTTCTAGCATTCAAATATAGTTGTTTTTAAAAAATATCAAATATATTTATTTTACTTACTTTTGAAGAGTAGGAAAATAAAGGGTTGCCTAACACTGCAACTATAATAACTACTGGAGTGGGATAATCATGATGATAACTAATTTCAAAGTAACTATTAACTGGAGTAACAAATCTTGTTCAGTAATATGAGTGTTCAGTATTATGGTTGTGAATGGTCACTATGCTTATTTTCCATCTCTCAAGTCGACTGACTTATGACAGCCTCCTGAATGAGAGACCTCCAAATCACCCTATCATCAAAAGCCTCGCTCAGACTCAGGGTTGTGACTTTCTTGATTGAGTCTATCCAACTGGAAGGTGGTATTCTCCCTTTCCTGCTGTCTTTTGACTTACCATCATTGTCTTTACTAGTGAGTCATGTCTTCCCATGATATGTCCAAAGTATGATGGTCTTAGGCCCCATACAGACAGGCCAAAATAAAGCTGCTTCGGGCCACTTTGAAGGTATGCTGTTTAAATGATGCATGCGTTCTAAGAGTCCGGAAGCCATGCCAAAGCTGCAATCCAGTCCTAAGTACTCTTAGGACGTATGTATCATTTAAATAGCATACCTCCAAGGTGACCCGAAGCAGCTTTATTTTGGCCTGTCTGTATGGGGCCTTAGTTTAGTCATCGAGTCTCCTAGGGAGAATGCAGACTTGATTTGCTCTAGCACCTATTTATTTGTCTTTTTAGCAGTCCACATTTAAACAAACTGAATTCTTACTACCTGTTACATCTTGCATTTGACTGTTTCTTTCTTCATTACTACTGCAATTACTGTAAATATGCCTGACAATTAACTCCTGCATCCATTCCCCACAGCTATGTCTTTGGTGGTGATGGTTTGATGGATATGGATATCTTGTCTCAGTTGCAATCAGAAAGCAACCTGCTAGTCATAGAATCATGTCTAATTTTTATTTACAGTCATCCCTCCTTATCCATGGATTTTGTGTCCATGGTTTGAAAATACTGGGGTGTGTGTGTGTGTGTTAAGGATTAATTCCAAATAGCAAACCATTTTATACAAGGGACACCATTTTGCTATGCCATTGTATTTAATGGGACTTGAGCATCCATAGATTTTGGTATCCATGGGGGTTCTGGAACCATACCCCAGCAGATACCAAGGGCCCACTGTATTTATTTATTTCAAGGATTTATATCCTTCCTTTCTCCTACAATAGGAGAAACCCTTTGACGTTGGAGAAATTCATAGATAAAGGATCCCTGAGAGAGGGCCATCCAACCATTGCTTAAATCTTCCAACAAAGGAGAGTTCACTACCCTTCAAGGTGGTAAGGACTATGATACAATTTGTAATTCAGCAACAATGGAAAGCCACATAATCCTGATCCTGGTGCTAAAAAATGATATGCTATGATACTTAGCTTCATTACCATGCCTGCTCTGCATTCTACCTCCAGGCTTTACCCAAATACCAGAATTTATGATTTCAATTCATTCCTAACCCTGTTCGTAGCACAGACATTTACCATCCCACTGGTATGATTGTTCACAGCTGTACCATTAGGGTCTTTGAAAAATGAAGAAATTCACTGCTTTTCCACTTTATGTCCTAATTACTTTATTTTAAGCTAATTTACTTCTAAGCACGTGAGCTTTATGTTAGATGGTTTTGTAGAAGGATAAGGGCACCTTAAATACTGAGCTCAAAACAATCTATTATTATATTTATTTAAATCTCACTCTCCCCCCCCCCCCCCCCAAAAAAAAGGTTGGAACACAAAGACCAGATTTGACTTTACAAAGTAACTTCTGAACTGATAACAGCAGGGCAGCATAAGTCCAAAGGAGACTGGGTTACGTGGTTGATGATTACAGTCAAATATTGCTTACAATTACACCAGCGTAAGTGAGACGTTTCTTTCCTCACAGGATCCAATTATTCTAGAAATATTCTGCATGCAAGTTTACCACCACCACTGTCTGATATTGAGAGAAACTATCGCTGTGATCTGAATAATGTGGATTTAGCTATGGGCTTTATTTCAAGTTCCTGTTAGTTCTGGACAGCTGCCCATTCCAGCTCAAATATTTTCTGCTTAAAGTTAGACATGTTCAGAGAGAGAAGTGAGGCCTACAGCTACAAACAAAACAACAAGAATATGTCTTCTGTTTCCACACTTGCAGATCTGATTAATTCTGTATAATTGTAGTACAAATGTCATGGGAGCCATGAGTGAATGCTTGCCCTCGTCTTGGGAAAGCTCTGGAATTTTAATGTCATGCCACACAGCAAGAAGGCAATGGTGGTCACCAAACAACTTTGGCTCTATGTGAAAGATGTGATGTGTGAACACAACTCAACTCCAAAGAACTTTACACAATGGTTCACAGGGAATTTATTCCTACTTTCAAGTGATTTGAGACTGTGCAACTGAAAGTGATGGGCTATGGACTGGTGCTGGTCTATCAGCCATTAGATGCCATTCCCTGGAGTTTATTGTGATAACTTTAAAGATAAATTTTAAATAAAAACATCTGCTTGTATCACTTAATTCCATCAACAGTCAAGTAAATTGGATTGAAAACACTACGAATGTACAATCTCAAAATGTCACTGCCCAGTTGGAAGTGGTTTCTATGAGACAAGTAGAAACAAATGTTATTTTTAACAATTTGTAAAGTGTAGTAGTATCTGAATTTTTTCTAGCTTGGTTTTTGACTGATTATTGCAAGGTTGTTAATATACTTATTTTTAGAGGATTAATGGTATTCATGAGGTTGCATATAAAGAGCATGCCTCTCTCTCTGTGTGTCTCTCTCTCTCTCTCTTTCTCTTTGATGTGTGTGCGTATGGCAGGCTATCTAAATATAGAGTACACACTTCCCTACCCACCCCTCAATGCTACGGTAATTTGACCTTGCCCAAACCATGTAATTTCCCATCCCTCCACTGTAAAGAAAACCAGACATAAGCATATTTCTAGGTACACAGCTCCTACAGAGATATTAATGAAAGACTTGTGAGGTCTTTGTGGCAAACATGGTCAAGAGGCACGAACATTTAATTATCAATGGGTGTTTTAAATTTTTGTTATCCAACTTGGGGCATATCATTAAGCCTTTACCCTAATTTGCCAGCTGTGGAATATGTACCTTGAAGTGATGCATCTTCACTCAGGAAAAACAAAACAATGAAAGACCTTCATTGTACCTTTAATGAAACAGAGGAATTAAGTGAAGATAAAAAAGTGAATTTTAAATACACCAGTGGCAAAGCAAAGGAAAAGCTTGTGTGTGTCCTTGGTTTTTGTCAACGTATTACTCACAAGGAGATCCCTTTTTTGCTTGTTTTAGGAACTGCAGTTTCAGCCAATGAGCAACATATCACAATTTCATAGAAACTGCAGAGTAGCCTTCTCCCAATTGTCTGGTAAATGTTGCAGTTTTAGAGGAAAGCTTAATCTTAAAATATTTTAAATACTGGAAAAACAGGTAAAAGTTTTACTCAGTGCTGCAGCAGAGGTTATCTAGACCTGGATTGGGGAAAGTGTGGCCCAATGGACCCCCAACCCTCTTTTCACACATTCCAATTTTCTCTTAGCCTCTGTGGATCTAGACCAGTGATTTCCCAAGTGGGTGGCATGCCATCAAACCTGGAATCTAGACCACATACTCTGCTTACAGAAAGTTACAGGTTTGATGACAATGGCAATGTTAACTAAGTTGATAATTAGTATACTAATAATGGAATAGTAACATCCACAAAAGGAGCCCTGGTAGTACAGTGGTTTAATGCTGGTAATGCAGCCACAAGGTTGTGAGTTCGATCCCAGGGCTCCAAGGTTGACTCCACCTTCCATTCTTTCATGAGCCAGTAAAATGCTTACTGGGACAATTGGCTTACAGATTGTAAACCACTTAGAGAGTGTTGAGTTCACTGATAAGCGGTATAAAGGACTGAAGAAAATCCCACTTCTGGTCATAATAGCATATTTTAATTGATGGTGTGCTGTTGTGATGTAATTTTTAGATAACTTGATGTTTGTATATGTATTTTAGATATGATTGCCATTGTATAGAGATTTTCTGGTTGTAATCCCACTTCGATCCATTGGGAGAAGCGTGAAAATGCAAATAAAATTTATTATTATTATTATTATTATTATTATTATTATTATTGAAATGTACATGCTAAATGCTATCACCAGCAGCATTTACATGCAGGTCTTGGAAAGAACTTGTATGAAACCCAGGAGAGTGGCTGCCAGTCAGTGTAGACAATATTGAGTTAAAGGGATCAAATGGTCAAATAATAAACCACATAAGTGTTATTCTAGAAAGGATAGAATGTCTAAGAAGAAAATAGGTAATATAGAGTTTAATCAGGATTGTAATTATATAAATAGCACTCCTCCACCCTCCCCATAATTAGATAGACAACAGTGCATAGTTTCCTTTGTATTTTGCTACAATACAATTAAATTGGTGAAAATGGACCTCGATTCTAATGAAGCATGTACAAATGGTGAGGTCAAGCCAAGGGATGCTTTAGTGGCTGCTCCAAAGCTCTGAACATTCCTTCTTCCAATGGTCCATGTAGCAGTTGGACAATTCCACTCGATAGCTTCATGGCAGCACAGCACTTCCATAGGCAAGGTGTGAACGTAATATAGAAAAGTATTTGTTAACATCATCTGTGGCCTGTAGTACATAACCAGGGGCTTCTCTGCTACAGTGGCATCACTGGGGCAGATGTAGGGATGTGGACTACTCCACACGGGAGGGGTGACTCCCTGGGCGGGTCCTCCTCCCACTGTGTCAGAGGGGTGAGCATGCCCTTCATGGCTTCACTGCAGTCCTGGGTCTCTCCCCAGAGAGGGAGCCGAAGTGGCGGTGGAGGGGCAAGTGGCCCCCCCTGTGGATTTGTCACTGGCTTGGCCCCCTCCCTGGGGAGGGAGCTATGGTGGTGGCAAGGGCAGTGCAAGGACAAGCATGCCCCTTGTGGCTTCATTGGTTGCCTAGCTCTTTCCCTGAGGAAGGAGCTGGACTGTCAATGAAGCAACAAGGGGCAAGAGAAGTAAGGGCAGGGCTCACCCCTTGTGGCTTCATCACTACCTTGGTTCTCTCCCCATCTGCACCAGGTGTCACCAAGCCTAGTGATGCCACTGCTCTGCAGACAGCATTTTTAGCCAAATCCTACAGGATTTCTCTTTGACAGTTAGATTACAATTTGGAAAATGTAATTGCCACTTGATGAAATGGGTTAGCCATTGAAATTAAAAAGCCAAAGTAACTCTAATATGATGTGGACACATGCTGGAGTACCACTTCCAATAACTGGGTAAGTAGACAGTTGAGATTTTAGTCAACTTCTGATAGTGGTCCTAGCAAGTACTTAATTCCAGCAAGTATTTAGTGACTAAGGATGGTGCACTTCAATGGTTAACAGTGTATTTCTAATAGAAGTCATACTAATTTGTCAATTTTGTTTTTGTTATTGTTGGGAAACTACTAAGCAAAGAGTTTTAAAACATATGTTTCTTAGGAGATTTAGTGAAATTTATTTCAATCTGCTTGGTAAATGTATTTTAGTCACTCGACTGAAAGATACAGTTATCTGTCTTTGAATGCAATTTTTGGGAAATGTTCAGGCAGTGGTGTACTTAAAAGATCTACAGGAAAAGGGAGAGGCTATTGTGACTTTTCACTTCCTGATGGCATCTGAAAAATAAAGTAGCAAGTACACACTTTTGTATCATTATTGTATGAGAAAGCATTTGAGAGACAGACAGATAGATAGATAGATAGAGAGAGAGAGAGAGAGAGAGAGAGAGTTCTCAATGAAGGCAAAGAGCTCACAGGGGATGACTGATGTAGCACAGAACAAATTTACTAGACAAATCATTCAATGAGTTCTGTATTGAAGAACAGAGAAAGAAATGCTGCTTTGCTGTTTCTATACTGGGTTTTGTCCAGTGCAATTATGCTTTACAGGACCACTGAAGCATTTTTCCATTGTTGTATTTTGTAATTTGGGTTCTCTTATTTGATATACTAGAGTATTTGGAGAACTGTTACGATGCCTGTGGTTTGCAATCCCACATCCCAAATCATTGACGTACATGGACTGTGAGTTGAAAGGATGGTTATTTTCTTTCTTCCTGTGGATATCCTGCCATGCAATTCTTCAAAAGCCTATGACCCTTCTCCACCCTGTCATACCTTTTTCTGGAGATGGAAGTCTGAGAATTACTTGTTCCTTCATTAGAAGGCTATGGATCAGACACTTCCATTTTATACATACTTTCTTCACTATCAGGCATAATGATCTATAAAGTCTTATTGCTGTCCACAACCACCTTCCAGATACTGGAAAACAGTGCTTTTCATTTTTCATTGGTCCACAGATCTGAAGAAATCAGACTTCTGACATTTACTGGAACCTATGTATTATGCACACACTTCTGTTTAAATTCTGTCTTTCTAAACAACCCAGTATCTAATCCTTCAATATGGCTACACATTCTTCACCAATATATGAGAAGTTCTAGAGTGAACCATATTTTACTAAATTCACCAGACCAGCTGTTTTCTAGTTATAACAAATAGATGGCAATATTGTTCTTCCTGTGCCAGCAACTTTTCCAGTATTTTCCAGTACCGCTTGCCCACAAAATGTGGTTGATGAAGGATTAGCTCATGTCCCTCTGACAGAGATCCATTCTCCACAATATTCAGCTGATAATTGCCCCACAAAACTTCAAAATCGTGTGCAATTTTTCCTTTGCTTTCCCTAGCCAAATTACTTTAGAAATCATACACAGCTTGGTCCGTTACCCAAAATAACCTCTTTGGAAAGAGTTCTACTTTTTAATGTCATTTGAACACAAATTGCTTCCAGCCTGCAAAAGTCAAGTACATAGTACTGTTTCTCTGGAGAATGACATTATTCCTCCAATTTATTAAAACAAAATTAAGCCCAATATTTAATCTCCCTCCCCCCCCCCAAAAAAAAAGGTCGATTATTAATACTGAAGCAAGCACAGATGCTTGGCTGCAGCTACCTACCTAGTCATTCCCTCCCCATTCAACAAAATGTCATGTGGACCAGAAGCCATCTTTCCAAAAGGAATACATAAAACTCCTCAACTCAACCCGAACCCTCCCAGGATACATGCCCCCCTCTCTAAATTCAAAATCACAGCAAGTTTTTTTTAAAAATCTTTGCGTTATTTCAAAATTCAAAATGTTGAATTAGAGCCTATTAATTCTTACACTAGATGACTACAACGCTGGTACAATGCTTTGACGCTTTGTGCCAGCCTGGGCCCAAAAGTGGGGCTAGGTAGGGCTCAGCGTTTACATGCTGCAAGCCCTACCATCAGTGCCCATGCACCATCTTGGCACGCACCCATCCATATGGGGCGTGCCATGTTGATGCACAGGCATCAGAGTACCCAAACGGCGCTTCATGGAAGGGGCGTCATCATAATGTGCGAGTGCATCTGTAATGTCCCTAAAAAGAAGCTGCCTAGAGCAGCTTCTTTTAGGGAGCACATTGGTGCCATAGCATGCGGCTGTTGCAGCACTGAACAGGGGCAAAGATGGGTGGCTTTTAGCTGCCCGTCTGTCGAGCCCCTTACATAGTTTTTTGCTGTTTACAGCATGCCCAAAACATCTTTTCTGACAGCAAAAATATTGTGGACTAGCCAGCATGACATGTCCATACTGTAACCTCATGTTGGCTGTACATTTCTATTATATAGCAGTTAGGGAGAGGGAAATGGTGGATGGAAGACACTAGCAGCTTTATTTCTCTGATATTCCACAATATGATAATGTTCTTGCTCACATTAATTTGTAAAAATCCCAATAGAGATGACATGCCAGGAGGAGAGAAGAGGGGGGACCCTTAAGGTGTAGCTATTGGGGTGGGGTAAAAAGGATAGCATTTTGCCCCTTCCCAAATTTTCCTTTAATCCCCAAATTTCTAGTATTGCAGAGAGTGAAACATTGAAAATAATTCACACTTAGAATACCAATATTTGCTGGTTTACATTTCCTTGATAACTTTGCCTGCCCTTTTTCTTTGGATGCCTAGACATTATTTCTAAATGTTCAACTGAAGTTTTTTTTATATTACTGTAATGCTGAAAATTTAGGGTCTGAAGGAAAATTTCATTTGGGGAGCAGAATTTTTATGAGGAGCTCATGTTCTTATTTTGTCACCCTCTTTCCCCTCCCTGCAGTACCTAGACCTTTCAAGGATCCCAATATTATTATAAAATAAAAATCCTCAAATAACATGCCAGGAAACAGACTTAGGAACTCTTCTATGGTTTAAAAAATATGAATGCTGCCAAAAGTTGTTGCAGCAAGCACAAAATTGGCACTTTCCCTTTCCCACCACTTTGTCTATTTCATATTGTGGTCTTTGCACTACTCACATTCATATTGAACACATCAGGTTCTTAGTTCAAATTTTCATGAGAATGTAGCAAATTCACATTTCCTCAGTTAATTCACAAACAGAAACCACTGTCCCATAGTGTTTGTACTTCTCTAAACTTTGTAATGCAACTCACCAATTTAAATAAAAATGTATAGAGGCACATGCATTAACGTATTTGTGAGACCAGCATAAAACACACATTATGGAAAATTGCTTAAAATATATATATACATTAGGCACAATGACATACAAAATATGCATATTGGAAATGCATGCATTTGAAAATCCAACTAAATATTATTTAACTGCATACTAATGTGAATATGACACAAAATGAACTTGGTTTGGAAAGATGAAAAAGTAGAGAAATCAAAATTGATGAGTCTATCCATCTCTAATTCATATATCTATACCTAGAAAAAATATGATGCATATTTTCTAGACTGCCAATCTAATCAATTAAAGGCAGTTCAGCTAAGCTAGTCAAAAAAGTCATCCCAAAATAATAAATAAATTAATATTTCAGCCACCGTCAGTATGAATACATTGTCTCAGTGACACAAGATTAGTCCATACTTTCTCTTCTTTAAATATCTATATGTAAATATTACAAAGACATCCCAAAGTACTGCTAAGGACTATATGGTATGATTTGTTTTTAATTTATAAGATTTAAAAAAAAGTTATTCTGCTATGGTTTGCCAGATTTGACTAAAAACATATACACAGGTGGGAAATCACATATAACATCTGAAGAAGTAGATTCAAGTCTATGGAAGTTCATGCTACCAGCTTTTAATTAGTCTCAAAGGTGATACAAGATTCCTTTGCACACATTCAACATGTTTACAAAAAAAAGTGTGTACATGCCTTCAAGGCACCTGTCAACTTATGGCGGCCCTATGAATTTCATCGGTCTTTCTTAAGGAAAGAATACTCAGAGGTGGTTTTGAAATGTACAAGAACCCAAATTGTTCCAGAAAAATGGAACAAAACCCCAAACCAGAAAGCATTTTATTCTGAGGTCCAAGTTATTTATTTTGACTTTCAGATCACCATACTCCTTTAGTATTTACGAATAAGTAGTAAAACAAGTAATACTACCCAGACAGAATTAAGCACTTTTAACTCCTCCTGATTTCAGCAGTAGAAAGAGAAACATGTACTTATCTCTCTCTTATTGAGGTTGGCAGACTTAATTTATATTTAATTAAAACTGCACTATGCTTTTAATGTTTAAAGTCATTTCCCCTCTCACTTATGTGCTGCTTTGACAGAACATCTTGTAAGGGGATTGGAAAAGTATCAGACTTTCAAAGCTGCCAAACAGTTATCAGGACTTCACTACATCCTCACATTGAAAACTTTGGCATATACAGAAGTCAAGATAGACCATACTTGATGGTCCAGAAAATATTATCTCAAACTTAGAATATTTTTTCTTAGTATAATCATTAATAGCACGAATCCCACACAGGCCTGCTCACAATAAACTTTCATTGACTTCTGTGAAGTTTACTCTCAGGAAAGTCATTATACTTTTGCAATTTAATGATGCATGAAAGATGGTTTGATGCTTCATGAATGATTGACATTTCAGAGAGAGAATGCTGCTTCCAATTTAAAAAGGAAATAAACATGTTGATAAACGTTACAACTCCTAAATATCAAAGACTGCTTTGTCTCACACACAAAAAAGTATCCATACCCATACTTCATTGGTTCAAGCAATATATTATTTAATGTGCAGCTTGTTTGCTTTTCAAGCTGCTTAGAAATGCACCCACACAAATGACAAATTTTAAATTTACCTGGAAAATTATTGGGACTACTGTCACTTTCCAGAAGGCTTCTCTGCTTTGTCCCTCGGAGCTCACTTTTTGATTTCCAAATGAGTTTTACCATTCTGAACATCTTGGGTAACTCCCAGGCGAGGGTCCCCCTCTGACAAATGGGAGGGCTGCCTGTGGAGAAGGACACCAGCTCTTCCTCAGTTCCCCACCGCCTACCCATGTCTGACAGGCTGAGAAACCTATTCAGAACAGGCATCCTCAACAAGACTGCTGCCACGGCTGGAGAGGAAAACTCCTCAGACTCCAGGAAGAATAAAAGTGACACACATCATTGTTCTGGCTTATGGAGGAGGTTTCTTCTTGTTTAAGCTTACAGCAGCCTTATGACTTCTGATATTAAATTGACAAACTCCGTGGAGAAATGTACCTCTCAAAGCCTCCTAGTCGTGAGTGTTCTGAAACTGTTCTTTCTCACACACATGTAAATACTCTTCCCACTCCCTCTTCCCTCCTCCTCTTCAAGGTTTCAAGTGAACTGCACTTGATTAATCCCAGGCTGTGACTTAAACCAGAAGAAGAGAAGGAGGAGGAAATTTCTTTTCTTTTAATTTTTAACCCTCTTGGCTAAGGCCACCACTTAAACGCAAAAGTACTGGCGTACAGGTTACTCGGAATTCCGAAATCTGAAATACTTCAAAACCCAAAACATTTTTCATGGGCAGCTGAGAGAGTGACACATTTGCTTTCTGATGGTTCAGTGCACACAGACATTGCTTTATGCACAAAACTATATATAATATTGTATAAAATTACCTTCAGGCTATGTGAACAAGGTGTATATGAAACGTAAATGAAAGTATCTCATTCTGTACATATATGCAAATACAGGTACTCCAAAATAAAATTAAAAAAAAACAACAGAAACATTTCTGGTCCCAAGCATTTCAAACTTCTATTAGTTTTTATATACCATTCCTATGACAATCAGGCAAAATAATGTGAACAACTGCTGGTATTGAACACAGGGCCAACCAATGCCTATATTGGTTCCACAGTTTATCAGAATTATCAACTGGAGTTTTGAACCATCAATGATTCGGATTCTAACCAACTAACTAGAAATCAGTATACTATCATCAGATAATATGACATGTTCCAAGCAGTTCACTTTTTTAAATGTTGTTGTGATGGATCCTCTCTAGGGCCATTTCATTCAGATGTTTTGTCAATCCATTAGGGATTGCTCCCAGTTGTTTTCATTTTCCAGACATTCTGGTGATGGTGATGATGATGATGATGATGATGATGGAAGAGAGCCACAAAAATGACTTACATTTACCTAATTCTGGGTAACAGCTCTTAATACCATTTTCCTCATTCAGCTAATGACTATGTTACGATGCGGATATTAAACAGCTTGCATTTGAATTTATGTGCAAAGAAATGTAAGGGGCCCCCTCCTCAGCCCATTTTCCTCTTCCCAGTTGTTCGGCTCTCAGTCTCAGCAAATCTGAAGTGCAGCCTATTCATCAAGTCACTTTTGTAACCTCAGCTGCCCTCCAGCTGGACAGGAAATAACATTGCTTCACATTCCAGAATGAACTGTGAATGAAATGAATCAGGAAAGCAGTAAGATCCAGAGGTGGTGGTATTATATCTAACAAACACCTCTGGATTTGTTTGGAATCTAAAATTCCATTTTAAAAAGGGAAATATTTTTTAAAGGATCACTGCTGAGGAGGTAAGGAGGGAGAGGGAAAAGGTTCCTCAGTTGACTGATATGTGAAAGAACAAGCTGTAGAAATTTCACTCTTTCTCAATTCTACTGTGAGTTCATTTAAAAGAACATTAAAAAGGCTGGTACTCTCACTGTTCTCTTCACCTGAGTGAAGAAGTGAGTTCATGTAAGGACATCTATTGGGTGGGCTAGAAGATTAATGAAAGAACTCAAAGAGATTCTCATTATTCACATTCAAAGACAAAACCAAAGCAGACCTCCTCTCTGCCCTGTGGACATTTGTGTCACCCACAGAAAGATAATACATCATTTTGGGTGTTTTCACTAACAGAATGACTACATCTTTATTATAAAAAACATACACCATTTATTCCATTTTAATGTACAAAGCACCTTCTAGCTCTTAAATCATTCATTTCTATTCATCTTTTTCACTTCATTTTAGAAGAGTAGTTATGTTAATGCACTGGCTAAAGCAAAGAAAGTAGTGGAGAAAAATAATCCAATAATCCAGTGGTGTGTTAAATAATACTGAAGAAAATATTGTGGCATGAAGCTTTTGTGGAACACATTCCACAAAGTGGTCTCTGTAAACCAGGCTAGTCCTCTGATCTGTTAAGTTTGGTGCCACAGAACTCTCTTTCTACTGCATGGCACGCAAAGCAGCTTTTGATAAAGTGCCTTCCACATGTTCCATTTATAAGACAGAAGACCAATGTTCACAACAAATAAAATATTAAATATGCATATAAAACTACTAATATTTGGTTTAAAATCTATGTAACAGAAAGTATTTGTACCGGGGTTGCTTTTTAAAAATCTTTTTATTATGATCTGTGTTGTTATATTGTTTTAACCTTCTGCTTTTAATTGAATTGCTGTTTAATTCTTTTAAAACTTTGGTATAAATAGTGTTTAAACTGTACCCTGTTTTTAAAATGCTGTAGGCCACCTTGGAGCCTGCATAGGGATAAAGGCAGGACAGAAATAAAATACATAAATAAATAGAATATATTAATAATTATGTTCACAAGAGTACCATAGTACTGTTCTAAGAAAAAAAAATGTATTGCCATAGCATTCCGTTGAAATAAATGGAATTTAAATCAGCTTCTATTAACTTCTGTGAGACTGTTTCATGAGGCTGGGGCATTTTTCTGAAATCCTCTTGTTACTCTTTTCCCACTGCTGTTCCAACCCATAACAACATCATTTCTTTAGAACACCAGTGGGCACTTTTCACAATCCAGATGTTCTGGCCTACAGCTCCTGCAATCCCATTCTGGGTGGAGTTGATAAGTGTTGAGGCCAAAACATGTAGAAGACCAAAGCTTCCCTGCCTTTGTTCTAGGAAGAAGACAAAACAGATCCAGTACTAACTCAGCAGAGGCTGCTAGAGGAAACAACAGTCAGCAAATATAAAGGAAGATGGTTAAATAGCTGAATCTGGACTGACATGTCCACTTTTTATTTTTCAAAAAACATTTTCAAAAAAGTTTCATTTCCTCTTCCATTTGTTTTTGTTATGAAGAGTTCCATGTGTTTCATTACTCATTTCTTAGAATTACATTTGTTTCATTAGCAATTTGGGAGTCATTAATTTGTTGCAGTTCCTCCTATTCCTTTTCATTTCCCATTATCTGGCAAGTGAAATTTGGCACATTTAAAGGCCTGAGGGAATAACAAGCCCAAAAATATTTTGTATAGTTTTAAGGAAAATATGCCCATCAGAATGTGTCTGGTTCTCCCCTTGAAACAGATGGGTCACTAAACAAAACTTGTTGGCTGGGGAACTCTGTGATTTATAGTCCAAAAAAGGAACTTTCCCAAACTTAACCAGCAGCTTGATTCAGGTCTGCCACATTATGGCCAAGGTTTTCTTTGTCTTTCATAATAATCGCTCTCAGGCTGCATCTACACTGTTGAATTAATGCAGGTTGACATTGCATTACCTGTCATTGCTCAGTTCTATGGAATTCTGGGATATGTAGCTTTGTGAGACAGCTCTGGTGCCACAAGAAACTACAGATCTCAGGATTCCATAGGATGGAGTCATGACAGTTAAAGCTGTGTCAAACTGCATTAATTCTGCACTGTGGCAGCAGCCTCAGGCTCTAATATTAGACCCTGAGGCATCCACTGAAGCTAAATCTCCAGGGCCAGCCATATAACACCGGTGTTGAAAGATCTTCACTGGCTGCCTATTCGCTTCTGGGCCCAATATAAGGCGTTGGTGATCACCTATAAAGCCCTAAATGGCTTGGGCCCAGGATACCTGAAGGACCGCCTCTCCCCGTATATTCCATCCCGCACCCTCAGAACATCTGGGCAGCAATTACTGAAGGTGCCTGGGGCCAGGCTCACCTCCACCATGAGGAGGACATTCTCCATCACCACCTCGGCCCTTTGGAACACGCTGCCCACTGAGCTCCGCTCGGCTACCTCCCTGGCCCAATTCAGAAAGGATCTAAAGACCTTTCTATTCCAGCAGGCTTAAAATCCTGTGGGCCTCCCTCCTCTCCTGTGGCAAAGAGGATGGGCTAATGGGGGCTTTTAGTCTGTTTAATTTTATTTTTTGTATAATGTATATGTAATTTTTTAATTTTATTATTGTATTGTATGAATTGTTTTACTTATTGCTGTAAGCCGCCCTGATCTTGGGAAGGAGCGGGATACAAATAAAAAGTTTATTAAGTTTATTTATTTTATTTAAATGGTAGGAGATTTAGGAAAGATAACAGAAAGCACTTCTTAATACAATTCATAGTTAAACTGTGGAATTCACTGCCAAAAGATGTTGTTATGGCTGTCAATGGGACTTTAATAGGGGAATTGATAAAAGTCATAGGGAATGGGGCCATCAGTGGACACTAGGCAGGATGACTATACGGCACCTTAAGTATTAGAGACAGTATACTTCTATGTATTAGTTGCCAGGGAATGTGAGATGGTCTAGTTGTGTTCATGTTTTGTTGATGGATTTCTTTTGGAGCATAGCCCATACATGAACAGAATGTCTGATCCAGCAGTGCTTTATTTATTTAAATTGGTTGTTTTAATTTATATCCTGCCTTTCTCCATCTTTGGGACCCAAAGAGACTCTTCTAAGGTTTAATTCTCTGATAAGATCACTTAGGACTGTATCACACTCATGAAATCCCAAACAGAAATGGGAGTTAAATTAGAATTAAATCAGAAAAAACACGCAAATGCAGGAAGTTTTTCACATGACATTAGTGCCAAAATGAAATAACATGAAGATAACGCGAAGGCAAAAGGGACAAAAACGGCAGCTTTTTACTTTCAGAACTTCCCAAAAGTAAAAAGTTGCTGTTTTTGTCCCTATCTTCACACTATTTCATTTTGGCAGTAACGTTGTGTGAAAAACTTCCCGCATTTTCAGGTTTTTCCTAATTTGATTCTAATTTAAATCCTGTTCTGTTCTAGTATGATAAGGTCCTTGGTTAATTTTAGGCAACAAACCGTCTCTCTACCTTTGCTGCTTCACAGTTAATAAGGTTGCATAAAACTCATCAGGGAGCAGAGTTTTAAAAAAATTACATTGTTGGACTACAACTGGATCATGGGATTTGTAATCCACGAAATAAATTTCCAAGCCCCATGCGGAGAGGAATTCATCTCTGGGTGTATACACAGATGACTTAAAGAGTGAATAAGGTCTTAAAACTATACAAAGCAGGTTTTAAAACCATAGAAATGCCTGTAGAACCTGTTTGCTAGAGTTAAAAATGGAATGAGTGTAAATACCACTTTCAGCATTCTGAAAAAAGCAAATAAAACCATACCAGTACTTTCTCTTTCTCTCACACTCCCCCACCAATTATTACTGCCTTTTAGGGGAAAATCATGAGATTAATTTAATTTGGATGTTAATTTCACTCTCCCAAGATTTAATTTTTATTTTTTTCTGGGCTAAAATTAAACATATTGTCCTGTTCTAGAAAGAAAAATATACTAGGAAATAAACAGGATCTTCATTCATAGAGGAAAGACGAAAAACAGAGTGCATTGAATGTTAACATCCTCAGGTTTCAAAAAACAGACCATACAAGTTTGCCCTACTGGTGCCAAAATCATCAGAAGCAGCAGCATGATACCCCCACTGTCCAAGCAACCTTAGTGGTTCCATCTCAAAGAGACGATGGCTGAATTATTAAGAGTTTTTCAAATGTTCATTAATGTGTTCTGTTATTAAATTGTGTCTTGAAAATATTCTTGATTTATGAAGTAATTTAATGCTGAAGCTCTATGAAAAATAAAGCTCTTAAGTATTATACCATTGTTGTTGCAATTATATGGTTTTCCAGTAGTAGTTAGCACCAGGATATCCTGACCCTTAGAACAAAGGGGTTAAGAGGAATGAAAACAATATTCTACAGCATACCAGATGCAGTGATCCATTCATAAAACACATGGCTGCAAGCCTGCTATCTCCTAGATTGGTAGACTTTCAATTGCTTTTTAAAACAGTGGATAGCAGTGGCAGTTCTGTCAAGGCTCTTTCTGGAAACCCTCAGGAAAGCTGAATCCTGATAGCAAGGCCATCTCTACAGTCAAGCAGAGTAGAGAGTGGATTTAGGGTATCATGACACAGCACCAATTTATCATACTTAATTTAATATCATAGTATTTTTACTGCAAGGAATGGGAATATTTGAATTGTTGTCTGAAAAAGACAGTAGAGATCAGGCCCCCAATTGGTAATCAAATATTGTTTTTAAATTACAAGGTGTTTGAGATATGACTTTATCTTTCCTACCTAGAAAGAGGATCGTACTCAGAAAGATGGATCGTACCAGGCACCTGTGACTATCTTGGAGTCATTCAATTCCCATTACCTGTCACCATTGGCTATGCTGCCTACATCTGATGGCTGTTGCTCTTCAAAACATGTGAAAGGCTGCACATTCCCCACCCTGGCAATTTGATCAGAAGCTCAGTTAAGTCTCTTGAGCTGCCCTGCTACTTGCTGTTTATGTGCCCTGACGTTGCCTGTCGAGGCATGAATTTCACATAGGGCTTTCTTAGGTAAGGAATACTCAGCCTACAGCACCTAGTATTTGTTGGTGGTCTCCCATCCAAGTACTAACCAGGGCTGATCCTGCTGAGCTTCCAAGATCAGATGGGATCTGATGCTCTTAGGGTTCCCTTTAATTTGCTTTATGATACCTCTTTTCATTTAGTAGCTATGTGCCTTCAAGTCATTTCTGACTTGTGGTGATCCTAAGGCAAACCTATCACAGGGTTTTCCTGCCAAGATTTGTTCAGAGGGAGGAGAGGCTGAGAGAGTGTGATTTGCCCATGGTCACCCAGTAGGTTTCCATCACTCAGCAGGTTTTCATAGTCATAACCCAGCAACACACAAACCATTATACTACACTGGTAAAATAAAATAGAAATATTAGTCATGGGGGTTAAGGCACAGAATGTCCAGATTTGCTGGATATACTGAGTATCATAGGAATAATTTCTATTCTGTTGAATTCCTTTTTCAAAGCCCATGCTAACTGGAACCTGTAATGGGCAAAAGAATTACATGGTTTCAAAACTTCCAAATTCATCTTGCAATGCAACCCCTGTGTTATTTCTAACTAATAGCTGTGAACTGAAATGAACAGCTACTTGCTGCAGCAAGCAGCTCTGCCATATTTCACACTGAGAAACAAGATTTACAGAGAGTCTGAGGAGGAAAGGTGATAAAATGAGGAAAAGCAGCTATTTTTCACTGTCTCTGTTTCACAGAAGCTAAATCTCAAAAACCCTTACATGTTTGCACATTCACTTGGAATCCATGCAGCACGCTCATGGTAAAGCATCGGCACCATTGTATATGTCTGTTGAGAAAATTAATGCCTACTGTGTGTCTTGCTAGTTTGTTGCAGCCCACAGGGCCATCATTAACCCAATGTACCACTTTTCATTGTAGCTTCTGTCTTCGTCATCTGTTCTCTTTGTAAGGATTTTAAGTTGGCATAGAAGTGTTCTCTTGGCTCTCAGCAATTTTGGTCTACTGCCTCCAACAACCTTTCCACAACTAATTAGGCAGGATCCACAAGTACTATAAAATATTTTTTGCTTCCCCTCCAGTAGACATTTTTGATTCCACTGTCCATTCACCAGGGATAATCCTCACATTATCAGTTTAAATTGGGGTGGACAACAGTGACCCTTCAGATTTTTTCCCCTTTTTTCTTTCTCTTCTTTCCTACACCTCTAGTCAGTATTGCCAGCCCCTGGCTTAAATGAAAGTAAAGTTTCCTTTAAACACATAATCAGAATAAGGAAACTGAGCAAGGAACAGACCAGGTTTTATATTTTTTTCTACCAGCACTGGGCCTGTGCTGTTCCAGCATTGGGATGCTGTTGGGACTCACTACAGAATGTCAGAACATGGCACTGAGATGGACAGCTGGAAGAAAGAAGATAGTATTATTCAGGGTTCACAATACTTCCTGGCAGTTTGTTCAACCACTTTAAGAAGGACAGGTTCCTCCCCTTAAGTTATTTAAGTTATTTTGCTGTTGTTGCTGTTGTGTGCCTTCATTTCTGATTTATGACAACCCTAAAAACAACTCGATCATGGGGTTTTCTTGATAAGATTTGTTCAGAGGAGGTTTGTTAACTCTCTCTCTATGTGTTTCCTGAGAAGAGAGAAACGGGAATAATATGTCTTTCAGGTGTCATTTTTGTGCTACACCGCAAATATGAAGATATTATTCCAAATTGAAAGAAGAACTTTGCATTTCATATAGGGTGACAAACATTCTGCCTCTAGCATTTTGGCACATGATGTGAACTCTGGTTTAACATTCTTTCCTAGAAAGCGCTTTGCTGTAAGAGTAAATGGGGCATGAATATTGTAATAGCCAGGGGGTACTTGTGTGCTCATTTGCCTGAAAATAAGACAAGATGTTCCCAAGATATGATTTCTATATCATACGTTCTCCTTTGAAGACATAATGAGATGAAATAAATACTTTCCTGGCAATGAACTTCCCCCTCCTGTTTCTGTTGAAAAAGTAAAACACTTACTGTACAATTGAAGTATTTAAATATTTGGGGATCTACAGTCACTAAAGCTGAAGAATAAACCTGCTGCTTTCTCTCTTTCAGTGCATATATAGAATATAAAGACTAGCACTGCTGAGAAGTGTCCTTACTCCTGTTGTTTTTCTACAATGAAGGCCAACTGAATAGGAAGCTCAAAAGCAGGTCTTGTTCTGTATCAGAACATAATATCCCCTTTTTGGCTACTCATTGCCATAAAAAATACATTTCCTTTTTAAAAAGCTCTACTAGCAATCAAAGCTTGGGAAGTTAATTTTAAAAAGTTACTTGTGTCTGAGGACTCCTATAAGTAGCTGTTGTTAAATTTGTAAACATAGGAGATTACCGCACCCAGGAATCCCGGCAGAGAGACACAGGATCTAAAAGACGAAAACAGATGTTATTGCATTTACCCATGTCCAGGCTGTTGGCAGCCCATATCCATTTGGGCAGCCCGCCTGCAACCCGGATTTCTCCCGCAGCTTTTTCAAAAATGATATATTCCTCTTCTTGAAAAAGCTGAGGCGGATGTCCAGGCTGCAGATGGGCTGCCCAAGTAGATACGGGCTGCCTACAGTCTGGACACAGGTAAATGCAATAATATCTGTTTTTGTCTTTTAGATCCCACGTCTCTCCCGCCGGGATTCCTGGGTGTGATAATCTCCTGTGTTTACAAATTTGAATCATCATTGTAATTATAATTAATTCTATCATCATAGTTATGGCTGGGATTGCCCACCCAACCTACTTTCACAGACTGCCAGCACCACAACAAAAATATTTTTGGGGCACTGGAGAACAGAGTACCAGGAGATGATGTCTGCAGCATGCTCCCAGTCATGGACAACAGGCAGTTGGCGAGATCCCTCATGGTCCAATTGTAATTGCTTGTTCCAAGGTATTCTCTGGCATCTTTTGCTGCTCTGTTCTCCAGTGCATCAGAAGCACTTTGGTCATGACAGTGCTAGGTTCTGCAGGTAGGCTTTTTGAGGGGAGGGTCATGTTTGGTCATTCATGATCGTAAGTGTGAATCTCCAGCAGTCCAGCCTTTGATATCATAACTTCTGAACAGCATGCCAGCTATAATTTTGTTCATCGTTAAAACAAATATCAAAATGATACAAGCCACTTACCTGTAGTGTAAAACAGACAAAAGGCACCAATTTGACAAAACAAAATTGTTCACAAATTACAATGACATAACCAAGCCCCAAATATCAAGTACAAATACAAATTTAATTTATAAACAAAATATTTCACCAACACACACAGCAACAGCAGTAAGTATCTGGATCGTCTCCCTCCTGCTTCTAGGTAGTGAGGCCACATGCACAATAAAAGTTAGCAACAAAACAATACACATACAAATCACTCCTGCCTTTCCAAGTCACACAATATATATACCCAAGTCCTTTCCAGGCAAGCATTCTCTGAAGATGCCAGCCACAGATGCTCGTGAAATGTCAGGAAGAAACTCTTCTAGAACATGGCCATATAGCCCGAAAAACCCACAAAAAACTACAATAAAAGTATGTTTGCAGACAGACAAAAATTTTATGTTTCCTAACTCCTGACAGAGGGCTTTTGTGTCTCCAAAACTGCACTGGATATTAGATCAAGAAATGAAAGGAGTTAATAATTGTCCCCAGTAATCAGTTTCAGGATGACAATGGCTTGCACACATCTTTACTGCTTTAGTCTAAAGTTGAGTTCTCACGGTATAACAAGTTTTCAAACTTCTGGGTGTCAACACCATCCTACAATAAATCTGTGTCCTTAGCTCTTTGTAAACAGCATCAGAATTGTGGGACTCATTTTAGCCATCAGCTGTCAGATATAATTTTGAGAGATGATTTTTTAGAATTGGTAATACCATGTCTATTCCATGTTGGTTTACACTGTTCATAGCATGGGGAAAATCCTATTGACAGCCATTTGTTGCCTCCTTCAAGACCTTTTCAACCACACCCAATTTCACAAACTGAGAAAATCTATGAAGAGCAGTAAGAAGGGTTTAAACAGTCTTTTTCTTTGGGTAGTTCAGGTTGACAACATTACTTCTCTCACTTGAGTCACATGTGTTGAACAGGTGTGTTACATATGGTGGACTTAGGACTTTTTCACATAGCCAAAAGTGACAGGAGCATAGCGGGATACTCCCGACAGTATCATGCAATTGCATGAAGATTATCAGATGACATCATGTGACATCACCATAATTCCATCATTATTCCACAAATAAATCATTCACAGGACTGAAAAGTGGCACTAGAATTATTCTTTATTCTCAGGATAATGACGGAATTATGGTGACGTCACATGACTTCATCTGATAATCTTCATCCAACTGTGCAATAGTGATGGAAGCATCCCACTATGCTGTCACTTTTGGCTGTGTGATAGTTCCCACCCACTTTCATTAAACAGGGACAAAGAACTTCAAGGTGCTCTTGCTCTCATAGCTGTTTTCATTCAGAAAACATGGGTTTATTTTACACCAGGAATGGAGTAGTTCCTTCTGTAAAAATAAATAGAGCACCTTTTGCACTGCAATCTAGCCACTGGAAAGAAAGGGATTATTGCAGAATACTGAAATATCTGATGACTAGATTTAAAAAAACCTACAGGATTAAACTGACAATCAAGTATAAGCAAAGCCAAGACTTCTGAAACAAGAACACTACGTTCTACCAGGAAAACTCAGCATTAATAATCAGATACCTTTCCTTATCCTATGTCAATGCATTCTATTTGATCTAAGACTTGTTCTGCTTAATTATGTTTACTTTGCAATAGGGTCTTTGTTTTGTCATAAAATGTTGGAAACAGATTTTTTTTCACCAAGAGCTGACGAAAGCTTGGAAGAGGAACAGCTTTGTATAGCATGTCTAACTCTCTGCTCTACTTCTACCTCTGTTCAAAAGCAACTGGTCACTCCCTTGTCAGAGGAATGATGAATATGCTCAGGGTTTTATGCAGACTTTAAAGAAGGTATTCAAGGGGTGGAGCCTACTTTGGAGGTTTGGTTCAGCACTTTGAATATCACCTTTAAAGTTCAAATTTAAGTCTAGTGCAGATTCAGTGTCCCAATAACATGGAAGATATAAGCAACCCCTACTGGAGAACAGAGTTCAGATTCCTGCTTGGCTATGACACCCCCTGGGTGACCCTGGGCAATTCACACTCTTTCAGTCTCATGGGATAGCAATGGCAAACTCCTTTGAAGAAATTTCCCAAGAAAATCCCATGATGGTTTCACGTTAGGGTCACCATAAATCAGAAATGACTTGAAGGCACACAACAACAAAAACAACAACAACCTCTGGTAAAACTGGAGGAAAAACTGCCAACCCCTCCCCCCACCATGTGGTATACCACATCCAGTATACACACATTACATACTGGGTGGCGTTAGTATTTTCTGTGTGATGAGAGAATGGAGTCTGTTACATCACAGAACTTGCTGTATTGCTATAGTAATATTGTGATTAATAAGCAACCTTTTTAATAAGCATTATAAATGACATGTGCAGTTTTAGGTGGGACATATCCTACTTAGCAAGCAAAGAGTAGCAGTTTGGTTAGGGCAGGGAAGAACAACATATATTATTTGCTTCTTACAAATAATAATAAAAAATGCATATTGACTAAAATAAAAACATCATTACAACTGCAAAATGGCAGTTAAGGTTTCATGCACTTAAGCAAAGAGGAAAGAGACTTCCAGTTGAGCATAGCAAACTGAGGTGGCTAAGGAAGAGGATTAGACTGCAGTTAGTTAACTTGGAGGAGCTGAGAACATGCTGGTTGAGTTGTATGCTCAGTCTTATGACTGTTAGCTGCCTGTAAATAATCAGGACAAATCTAAATGCTCAGGTAGTGGGCAGAGTTGCTTTGACAATGCACTCAGTTGCAGGAAAAGCTGCAAGATGTCTTTATGAGCTGGGAGAGTATCAACACTGGACACAAAATGGTAACAGGAGAGTTTTCCAATTCCAAGAATTTGGGCAGAGTGTAGAAAATACATAACACAAGAAGTGCTGATATTCATTCTTCAGAGTAAAATTATTTCAATACAATTCTTGTATGTTGACTTGAAAACCACCAAATTTCTGGGCTATGTAACAATCCCACTTTTTTTAAAAAAAAAATAACACTATCTGCCATCATACTAGGTGAGAAATATGTGAGAAAGAGCAAGTGTGGTGTAGTGTTTGGAGTACTGTACAGGACTAGGCCTCTATGAGGTATGGGTTCAGATCCTTGCTCAGCCATGGAAACTCACTTGGTGGACCTCAACACATGTCACAGTCTCTCAGTTTCAGTGGAAGATAATGGCAAGCCTCCTCTGGATAAATTGCCAAGAAAATCCCATCATAGTTTCACCTTAGGTTTGCCATAAATTGGAAATGACTTGAACAACAAAAAACCTAAGACTCCCCACTGAGTTCTAGCCTTCAGAAGTCACTGAGTCCAGACCTACCCTAAAACTCCCTGGAACCATTGGATTTAAGTGAATGAAATGCCACTGATGTCCCTTGTCTCGGGCATGTTGCTTCACAGTTTCCTGAACTATTTGAATAACAACTAATGCTGTCTTTTGTGGTCTCACATTTAAATCATGCAGTGCCAGAAACACAAGAATTGAATACTTAACAGTATAATGTTATCAGTTGCCAAACAGAACACGAATGATATTGATTTATGTGTCTTTTTACAGATAGGAACATCTAGTAATTTTCCAGTAGACTCTTAAGAGTATACTGCCATTCTCTTCACAGTGCACTGACATCCTCCAGCCTTACTGTCCTGCTATGTCTGTGACCATATGGTAGCACTAAAACATGTCTTTACAGACACACTGAAAAGATTGCAACAATTTGGTAGTAGTTTTCTAGTTCACATAGACTGGAATAGATTAAACCATTTGTTTTCAATCAGTTGGCCTTGAGACCAAGTGCACCACACCCAATGTTCAAATGAGCCACATCCAACTGAAAATTTCAACATTCTCATTTTCTTTTGTTATACTTTTTAGCAATGTATATAGTTTGTTGAGTTTCAGAACAATTTTGCCCAGAACTTCCCATCCAATGGCAAAGTTGCTCAAAAACAAGACAATTAAAAATAATAATCATGATTTAATGCTTTAGTTGCAAGGGTGTTCTCAGAGACAAGGGCAGTTCATGAGCAAGTTAGCTGTTTTATTGGGTTGTCAAATAAATATTGCTCCATTTAGTGTGTTTAGGAACAATGTTAAAATATATTCATCCCCTACCTCTCTCATCTGCCTGTCACTTATTTTCCTGGTTTGCCAAGATTAAGCCAGATTTCCACAGTTATATACAACTGTGGAAATCTGGCTTAATCTTGGTTAACAAACCAGGAAAATAACAACAATAACAACAGCCACAAGTCTGGTTTACTGTACTGAATCTGGCATACATTGGGGAGGGAAGGGAAGAGTTTATTGGATGAATGTTCAAATGTGACCATTATATCTATGTTGATTGGGGGGGGGGGGAGAAGTGTGGGAGAGCAATAGCCTAGGCCCTTTATCAGAATTTCATTTGCACTGAGGCACATTATTTGAGCAAAGACATTTTAGAAATCCATTAATTTGGTTTTGAAGTATTTCTAACTGTCAGATGTACATCAAAAACCAATATTCCACATGCCATATCCGTCTGCAATCTGTGTTGAACCTGACTGCAGCTGCACAAGCCATGGAAAGCTGACTATGTTTTGAGACTGAGAAATATAGTCATTGTCAGTAAAAAGAGCAGCACACACCATTCATTTTTCTAATGGAAGGGGGGGTCCGGACCCCAAGAACCCCCAGTCCAACCCCTTGCCATGCAGGAAATCACAATCAAAGCATCCCCGACAGATGAGATGGCCATCCAGCCTCTGTTTAATGACCTCTAAGGAAGGAGATTCCACTACACTCCTAGGAAGTGTGTTCCACTGTCGGACAGCCCTTACTGTCAGGAAGTTCCTCCTAATGTTGAGGTGGAATCTCTTTTCCTGTAGCTTGCATCCATGGTTCCGGGTCCTGTTCTCTGGAGCAGCAGAAAACAAGCTTGCTCCCTCATGAATATGACATCCCTTAAAATATTTAAACGGGGCTATCACATCACCTCTTAATCTTCTCTTTTCCAGGCTAAACACCCCCAGCTCCCTAAGTCGTTCCTCATAGGGCATGGTTTCCAGACCTTTCACCATTTTAGTCGCCCTCCTTTGGACACATGGCTCCAGTTTCTCAATGTCTTTTTGAATTGTGGTGCCCAGAACTGGACACAGTATTCCAGGTGGGGCCTGACCAAGGCAGAATAGAGTGGCACTATTACTTCCCTTGATCTAGACCAGGGGTAGGCAACCTTTTTGAGCCGGGGGCCGGGTTGCTGTCCCTCAGACAACTGGGGGGCCGAAACAAAAAAAAATAAATAATTAAATAATTTTTAAAATTTTTAAATAAATAAATAAACCGGGACAAATGTAGGACAAAATTTTAAAATGGTGGACACTTTTTTAAAAAAGGTGGAGGACACGCGAAAAAATTTGCTGATTTTTCAAAAAATGTTAATATAAATGCATGTTTCTGAGGCTTCTATGGACAATTGCCCCCCTTGCCCCTGCGCGCGAGAGGCCAAAGGCCCCGGCAGCAATCGGCGGCAGGACTGGGCTGGGGCCGGTCCCAAGGCCTTGCCGGGCCGCATCCGGCCCGCGGGCCGCAGGTTGCCTACCCCTGGTCTAGACACTATACTTCTATTGATGCAGCCTAAAATTGCATTGGCCTTGTTAGCTGCCGCATCACACTGTTGAGAGAAGGTTGGGAGAGAGAGAGAGAGAGAGAGAGAAGGAAAGAGGTTAGTAGGTGGTTTAAAGAAAGAAAGGGAGAATGGATTAATTGGAAAAAGTAGGGGGAAGATATAGTAGAACAGATAGGTTTAGAGAGAAATAGAGAGAAGGAGAAAGGAAGAAATTAGGAATGGTTTGAAATTAGGGAAAAAAGAAAATGGAAAAAAGAATAGGAGATATCTGAAGGTAATCTTGACATATACAAATCTTTTTATATTTTTTAATGTGTAGATTGAGAATGTTTTATATGTCTAATTGCCTTATATGTTTGTTGTATATGTTTATATTTTGGCAGAAACATTTGGGTTAGATCAAAACATTTGGTTAGGATGTGAAATACACTTCAAACAGTTTCCTTTGATTACCCTTTGTCTAGAGACCCTGTTAAACCCTTAAAAAGGTCTCCTAAATTTAGGGAGGGTGGCCAGCCATTCACTGCTGGTACCTCTCGCTGCTGGTAGCCTCTCTCTGCTGCTGGCAGCCACAGCTATCTATGTCAGTTTAAAGTCAGTCTTTCTCTCTGACTTGTCTGCTTAACCCAGCGTTTCTCAAATAGTGGGGCGGGCCCCCCAGGGGGGGCGCGAGGCTCCATAAAGGGGGGCGCAAAGCTCTGTTATGCAGAGGTGTACTTATAACAATTTTATAGACAAATGATCCTATTTACAGTCGCGCGGGGGGCGCGAAATGTTTTCTTCTTCCTGGGGGGGGGGGGGGGCATGACAGAAAATAATTGAGAAGCACTGGCTTAACCAGACCTGCAAACCCACACACACAAATTGGAAGATAGAACTTCTACATAAGGTGAGTATTTCCATTAGAAAGCCTAATATCTATTCTACATTGACTACGTTATTTCCTGAGTCTTGTATGAATGTGTGAGCATATGTGCCTATATGTTTGAATCCTTGTTTCCAATAAAAGAGACATTGATTGTATTTAGAGCCTCTGCCTCATTTCTGGATTTCTAGTTCCTGGTATACAGATCGAAGGGGCGATCCCTGAGGTGTGGTAACAGGCCTCCTCTTGTGACCTTGAGCTAATTAAATTCCCCATTGATAATTTGGTCACTGTTCACTGTTACATTTTGTAATAAAATCAATTTTTTTTTAAACTAAGCATTAGGAAGAACTTTCTGACAGTAAAAGCAGTTCAACAGTGGAATAGACTGCTGAAGAGGTTGGCATCTCTCCTCTGGAAGTCTTTAAATAGGTTGGATGCCCACCTCTCAGAAGAGCTTCTAGCTGTGGATGTCTTTACTGCCAAGAGTTGGATTAGAGGGTTCTTGAGCTCTATGAATCTCTCATTCTCTCTCCCATCCCCCTGCCCCCATACACATACAGAATTTGTACATAGGATTGTTTGGTCCAAACAAACGCTTGAAGGAATTTTTACCTGCACGTCAAAAATTTACTGTCTAACAAGAATTTTTTCCCATCTAAATTTGTTCTTTGTATAACAAGTGTCCCATATGTTTGGTTTAATAGTATACATTTTGAGCATCTGTAGTGGCCAAAATGGCTGCTCATTTGTAAAATACAGATTCCATTGTGGCTGCTCTTTTATAGACTATACATCCCAATTGTGGAAACTGGAATGAAATAAAACGGAAGTTTCCAACAATGATACTTTCTGTCCAAACTCTTCCAAGAATAACTACCATCCTATTTTTTTTTCTGTAACAGATACTATGTAGACTTCAAAGGCCTATAGTTTGTTTTCCTACACATGATAGCAAATGATATTAGACAACCAGATTTATGCTCCTGCAATTCCTCCTTTCCTTTAAAAACTGCAAATATGTTAGCAATTAAAATCCCATGTGTTTTAGTTCCTCTGGCTCCTAGACAATAGGAGTATGCACTGATTTCGGACTCATTCTGAATCCAGAACTGAAGCAGTCTGCTTTGAGGCAATTTGGGCATTCTCCAAGACAAAACAGCCCAAGGTGAACCAGGCTTCTGCCAAAACCTCAGGGCCTTATTTGGAAAGACACAGATGTCTCAGACAAGTTAGTTTAAAATGTATCCCCTTATGACTGTTGCCTTATGCACAGGGCCAGAATAATCCAGAGTTCTTTGTACATCCCAAGGACTCCATCTTTCCCCTCTGGATTTGGACTTGAAAAAACAAATAAACTGTGAGTGTCCTGAAAGAAAGCTTTAAGCTTGTGAGGGAGCATAATTTGTGAGACCATTCAACATTTTACTGTGTGTGGAGTTATGTCTCTAAAGGCATTATTTAGTTAACCTAAGCTTCCATGGTAGTGCTTGAAACAAAATGAAATAGCTCTATCTCTAGTCTAAAACAGCAGGCTTCCAATTGTTGAACTTCACTGGTTTTTGAAAAGCAAATTTATTATTGCAGAGCACTGAAAAAACAAACAAAAGGAAAACTTATATCCAATCTTAGGCTAGCAGTGCCAGGTTGGGAGGGGCAAATGAATCCCTCACCAAGAGCTGCCTTCTTACAAGCATCAGTAGTTCTAAGGAAAATTTAACAGAACATAAAGGTCAATTTTCAGATCTGTGCTGAACTTATGGCAACTTTTATTGGATCAGGTGGAATAACGACAAAACTGTAGGTCTCATAAAATAGATCATGGATGAAAAGTTTAAAATTATTAGCTTAACAGGTGTCATTTTGTATGTACTAGTATTTGGAGGCTTACAGTCGTGGAATCTCCTTCCCTCCCTCTTTTGTAGCTCTCCATAATGCTTCATTAATTTAATACTTGAATTTATACTGATAAATTAGCAAATAAAATTTTATCCTCTTTTTCATATTATGTATTCCTTCTATTTTTTAAGTAATGCATCAGTGATCACCAAAATCTTCCAAGATGTCCTAGAACCAGATTAATAAGGAATATTAAATATCATTTGACATCATTGGCAAATCAATCATTGCACCTGATAGGGGCATTGTCCAGGTCACAAATATTGCTGTAATTGAACACCAGAAGCCAGTTTCTGTGCCACTGCAGCCTTCTGAGATTCTATGGTGTTAAGCAGATTCTAACTATTCAGGGGAAAGAGAAGCCATGGAATCTGTCCAGTGCTAAACTATCCACTCCTGGGATACAAAAAACAAAAAACCCGCAAGCCTTCCGGGCATGGAAGACATTATTCATGTCTGTCTAGGTTTTTCATGGTTTGCATTATCATCTGTTAAAATAACAAAAAAACAAAAAACAAAAACAAAACTCAAATATAATTCATCTCAGTCCACATCTTCAGTTCCAATTTGGACTCCTATGTGACACCATTCCACCAGGAACATGATAAATTACTCCAAACAAAAAAGCACAATACAGTACAACATTCTGAATCTCAAGAAAGGCTAGAAAATTCCCAGTAAGACGTGCTCCATCTGGTTCTTTATCTTTGAGAAAAATCATGGTCTCTGTTTTGCGGAGATTCTGTAGAATGCCTCTTTGAGTAGTTATTGTTTACTTATTAATTAAAATAATATGCCCCGTTTTCTGTCCTTGTGAAATTCTCAAGGTATTAGCTATGATTAAAAAGGAACAATGAAACACAATAATAACTGTATCATTATTTTTTTAAAAAGTAAATATCAGCAACAGCTTAACAACCAGCTGGAAAATACAACCAAAGATTAATGAAACAAAGAAATTAGAGGACAAAAAAAGGTGGTTAAATTTAACTGCAAGTAGAAGATGAATTTCCAGCTTCTTCCTGCACCTTGAAGGACATCATGCCTGCTGAAAAGCCATTTTCAAGGTGGGTGGTGGGTGGCTAGTGGCAGTAAAAAAAGAAGGGGATTGACAAAGATTTGGTAAATGGCAAAATCACCTAATACTGGCGCCTTCCACCAGAACTTATCAGGATACTTACTAGTTATGCATCTAACTGCACTGCACAATTATATCTGGTTCATACCACTGTACATATCATGGCTCCATCCTACAGAATCCTGGGATTTGTCCTGTGGTAAGAGACTGTACCAAGGACCTGTGTTGCCCATAACCATGTTAGCTGGAGGATTTGGGTTTTTTTGTAGTCCAAAACATAACTTGTTTCAAGCTATGGATTTAGAAACATTGTGGCAACATGGAAATACTGAACCCAACACTACCAACCTAATTGCTTAAGAGGGTTAATTTTTCATGGCTAAGTAAGACAAACTATCCCAGAGGAGATTCGTGTACAATAATACATCAGGCAGAGAACAATTTTCAGCAATGCACAATGAGTAAGATGGAGGTTGAGGAGAGGTTGAATTTAGCCATACTGTATGACATAAGAAGAGGTTTATTATAAAAATACAAGGGTCCTAGTGTATTCATCTGTGAAATGCTGGGGTCTGGGAGAGGAATTGGCATTCATGTATAACTTGGGAGTATGAGGGAAGTAGCCTCATGCCCTCCCTTTTATTATACTGTGGTCAAGTTGCCCACACCAGTACCAAAATCAGCCAGACTAAATTAGCTGATATAACACAGGATGTCTGTTTGCTCAATACTTAACAACTGTAATTAATTGGCATCACTTCAGGAAGGAGAAACAGTCTTGCTGTTTCAACACAGCATATACAGGGGTGAAAGCTTTCATCGGTTTCGAATTCATTTATTCAATATTGGTCTACCTAAGTGTTGTCAAAACAAGATTAATCTTTCTCAGATGATCCAAGGGATATATTGCCACTAAGCGATGCTAGACAGAGCGGCCCAGGCAAACACTGCTACTATGGCAGCAGGCTGGTGGAATGCTCTCTTGCTGGCACCGTCTGGTCTCTCATGATTATGATAATCGGGAACAGCAACAGAAAAGGAAAAAGGAGCCCACACTGTAAGGGAGAAAAGAAGAGACTGAGCAACCATAGAAGCAGGTATGTGTGAGGAAGGAATCTTGGGGGCTTCAAACCTGGAGAACTAAGAGCGATGTGAAGTAAGTGAGCTTGATTCACTATAAGAGAAAGAGGGCAGAAAAGAATAGAGAGGAAGGATAAGGAGAGGCTATTAGGCCATGGGGCATCAGTGTCCCATTCAAAAGAGAGGGGCACCATTTTCACATTTCATATTTTTGTATCTTACTCTGTTTACAAGGACCAGTTTGAACAACAATACAAGAAGTTTCTATGACTGGTCACCAGAAAAGCATTCAGATAGAACAATGAGAGTGTAAGTTCCAAGGCCTCTTCAGAAGTAGATAGTTACAAATATAGGTGCAATTAAAAAAAAAACTATTTGTTCTTTTTTGTTGCCTGTTTTATTGAACCATTTCCTGTATTGCTATGTATTTTATATGTATTATCTTATTATTTCTTAGATTGTACACCATAGGCAGGTTTACTCTTAGCTATTTATTGTTTGTATGTACCGGCTGTGCAAATCTACAGTGCTATATAAATAATAATAATAATAATAATAATAATAATAATAATAATAATAATTTTTTTTAAATGTGTTTTTTTAAATGTGACCCCCCACTCAGCCATTCAAACCCTATCCTCCCATCAATCTTCTTTTACCTCAATATCTATGGGGCTATGCAGACTGCCCTTAACGGGTGGCCTGCAGCCACCTCCATTTTTGCCAGATCAGTGCCATGGCAACCACATGCTGCAGCCCCAATCTGGCCTTTGCAGGGTGCAAAAAGGAGCTGCAAAAAGCAGCAGCCTTGCAAAGAGTGTGCTAGCTATGGCACCATGGCTTTATGGCGCTCATTCGGTGCTGCATAATGCCAGAGGAGCGCCATGACACACGCACCATGTGGAGCAGCGTGCAGTGTCATACGGTCATGGGGGTGGAGTCAGGGTGTGCATCATGTGGACACTCCGAACCAACTCTGCCCCCAAGCCGGCTTTTAAGGCCGGTCTGCACAGGGCCTGAGACAGGGTATGAGGTATGCAGTTCAAGCATATGATATTCCTCTTCCATTATTTAGTGAGGCACACCCTAACAATAATAAAAAAATTATTAAAATTTCCCATAATGCCACAAAAAAGATCAATGTTCTCCCTTATTAAGTTGTAATCACAATGCAATGTGATGGGGACAAGAATTAACTACACTAGTTATTTCCAAGTTCTGCAACAGGTTGATGAATAAATCTGCCATCCTTACAACCATGCACTTGGAGTAAACCTTTTTATCTGTACCTTTATTGTTGGAAAAATAAATTAATTACAAGTAACTGGTTATTGGTAACTTGTGGCATCAAAACTCTTATTCCAAGACAAAGTGATCTTGGTAGCACTAAGAGCCATCCATTTGGATGAACCGATAGTAGGAAAAGGGGAGCCCCCCCCCCCCCCAGTAAGAAGTCAGGCAAGGAGCTGTGATAGTCAAATAGAAGGATAAGCTATCAGATACACAAGCAACAGCTTCTTCATTTGACAAACCTGTTGCTATGGCTACCTATCCTACCAAATTTCAGAGAACCAAAGCTCTCCCTGAAGCACAGTCCGGGTAACAAACACAAGAGGACTCTGCCACACATTCTTAGCTATACGTATGAAAAGGAAAAATTTTAAGAACAGAAAGTCTGATATTAGCATGTTTTTACATGTGCTGGTGAAAATTAAAATGCCCAAATCTTTTTTTTTTTTAAACAAACACACATTTGGTCCTAATGTTAAGGGATAGAGCTTTGCTGTTTTTAGTGGAGCTGCAGAGGCTGTAACTATGGGATGGAAACACTAGGGGATTATTCCACCGCTGAAAAAATGCGTCTTACCATTGCTGAATTGAAGCTTCATTTGGACTGCACCCTGGTGTTATCATATGGCTTTTCTCCCCAAAACCACCATCCGGGTACACAGCCTGGCTCCAATGCAGGTCCCTGAACTTGCTTCAGTGGCCATTTTTCAAAGTCAGAAAGCTCCCAACTTTGAAAAATGGATGCCAAAGTGAGTTCAGGGACCCGCACTGGAGCTGGGCTGTACCCGGATGGTGGTTTTGGGGACAAATGCTGTGCAACAACACCACAGTACAGCTTGAATGAACCTTCAATTCAGCAGCGGTAAGACATGTTTTTCAGTAGTGCAATAATCTCCAAAGAGTAGACAAGACTGATTAAGCAAGGTAACAGTATATGACTGCATCTGCACTGCAGAATTAATGCAGTTTGACACTGCTTTAACTGCCATGACTCAGTGCTATGGGATCATGGGATTTGTAGTTTTGTGAGATATTCAGCCTTCTCTGTCAGAGAGCTCTGGTGCCAAAAGAAACAACAAATCCCAGAATTCCATGGCATGGAACCATGCCAGTTAAACTGATGTGAAATTGCATTATTTCTGCAGTGCATATGCAGCCTATAGTAAATGACTGTTTATAACATAAGGCCTTTTAAATAGTGTGTTGTGCTGGATTTATTTCTTGTCTTTTAATGTACAGTCTGGCCTCTATAGCCACGGATTCTGTACCCATGGATTCAACCATCCATTGCTTGATTTAAAAACAAAACAAAACCTTTGATACTGCCATTTTATAGAAGTGATACCATTTCACTATGCCATTGTATTGAGACTTGAACATCCATGATTTTGGTATCGCAGGTGACCCTGGAATCAAACCCCTGCAGATACCAAGGGCCCACTGTATATGTTTTGCATTGCCTTTAATTCTACAGAATAACTGTATTTGCATATACATACATAATGAATTATCTTGGAGATGGGGCCTATATCTAAACACAAAATTCATTTATATTCATATACACCTTATATACATAGCCTGAAGGTAATTTTATACCATATTTTGTAAATAATTTTGTGCATGAAATAAATGAAGTTTGTGTACACTGAACCATCAGAAAGGAAAGGTGTCACTATCTCAGCCACCCATGGTTGCTGGAATATTTTGGATTTCAGAATTACAGATAAGGGAGACTCAATCTGTGCTGATATTTTAAATTTGAGCTTAGATTAATTTAGGTTAATAGATAGTTTAACTTTTATCAAATAGTCGGATCGCTGGATAACTTAACTTTTGACTAATATGTGTTTTTATCTGTAGCTCTTTAAATTTTTAAAAGCCCCCTTGGGTTGCAGTGCTGTGGGAAAGGTGGAAAAGAAAGAAAGGAAGGAAGGGAAGGAAGGATCAACCATGATTGAAAAAGAGAGAGTGAGCACCAGAACCAAAATGGCATATCAAATACATGACTTGCCACTATGAAAATAAAAACAGAAGAAAGAATGCTAGTACTTTGTCTATCCCCAGAAGGGTAAAATGTCTTTAAAAGTCCCAGGTTTTGATGCTCCTCTTCTTCTTCTTCTTCTTCTTCTTCTTCTTCTTCTTCTTCTTCTTCTTCTTCTTCTTCTTCTTCTTTTTGAGATCAACATGATGGTTTCCCCCCCCTCATCCTGAAGTAGTTCCCAGGAAGCTCTCATCTTTACCAAAGACTTTTTATTGCCAGTCTCTAGATCAGTTTAAATTAACTCAGTACTTTAGAAAATACATTATACCAGTTACTTGCCATTTGTATCTACTGCCTCAGACCCAGTAAAGATAGCTGTTGCCAAGTAAAAATAAGTGGTATTTGAAGGACACAGATTCACAGAGATCAAGTGAGAAAAAGAGGAATGTTAGCACTAAAGACTATTCTTGTTGTGTGCCTTCAAGTAGTTTCTGGCTCTAAAGCTATCCTAACACAGGAGTTTCTGGAGGTGGGGGTGAGTGATTCACTCAAGGGAATCCAGCAGGTTTCCATGGCCAAGTGTGAGAATTCAAATTTTATTGCTTTTGACCAAAGGTCATTGCACAGCACAACAATACAACAACACATATAACAATACAACAATATAACAGTATAAAAATACATGTAAATTATATCTAAAATGTGGGTATCTCGTATCTGGTACAGAATTTCTAAACAAACGAACAGTAATTGTCATTATGCATTAAAATTTTTAATGGCCAAGTGGGGAATTGAAACCTGACCTCCAGAGTCTTAGTCCAACACTCAAACCATTACACCACACTGGTTCACTAAATAATAATAATAATAATAATAATAATAATAAGAACTCAGTGGAAATTGAGGAAAACCAGTTTCTGATTTTCGGTCTGTTGCATGAGACTGGATGTGCTAAGTGATCAGTGGGATGGGGAAAAGACACAAGAAAGGAGGGAAATCCAGGGCCCCATTCCCACTGGGCAAAAAAAGCAGCTTATTTCACTGCAATTCTGACTCGGATTCTGACTCGAATCTGACCCATCGTTCCCATTAAAAATGGGTGCAAACAGACCCAGGTTTTTTTACCTCTGTTTTTGTTCCCATTGGTATTTTCCCTGTGGTAATTTGAAGCAGGTTATTTTGCTCCCCGTTCCCATTGCCCTCCCGGAACCTCTTTTTTTAAAAACAGCTGTCAATCAAGTGCTTAAGCGCTTGATGTCACAGCCAATCAGTCACTTAGACGCTTTTCCCTTCTGGGAAAGGGAAAAGAGAGCCTCTATTCACCCCAAATCCCTTTGGGTCCCAGGCTCTTCTGTGTCTTCCCATAGTTCCTCTGAGAAAGAGAGAAGAGGAGCCTCTCTTTGCCCCCAATCCCTTGGCGTCCAGCCGCTTCTGTGTCTCCCCAGACTCCCTCTGGGAAAGAGAGAAGAGGAGGGAGATCAAGCAGGCATGTACTGCAAAGCCCACCTGCTGCTCAGGCACTCAGGCAGAGGCAAAAAAAGAAAATAATAATAATAATAGTTAAAAATGGTGTTCAATGGCTCTCCTCACACATCGGTCTATGAATGTGGAGCAGGGGGGAGGCTGAAGGGGGCGTAATGTGTTTACTGTGTTTGGAGCTCAATGTAGCGCGATCACCTTACCTTGCTTCCCAATCCACCAGGGAAAAGGCTATGCAAACAGGAGAAAATGGCGTGGTAATGCAGGAAAGAGAACAAGCAGGTGACACCCCCAGGCCAGCCCCTTGAGCACTGCTTCTCCCATCCGCAAGATCCCAAATCAGACACCCTTTCGTTCCCATTCATTTGCCACAAATTGGACTCAGGAGACACAGGAAAACTTGCTAAAAAGCCGCTATTTTTTAAAACTGGTTTATCAGCCAATAATTCGGATTTTTCAGGATAAATCGATTCAGATTCGAATTCCAATGGAAACTATATCAGAGCAATGCGGATCGAATGCACGCTCAAATGGAAACGATGCACACATTATTTATGTCCTGATCCACTTTATAAGCCAGTGGGAACACGGCCCAGGATATTTCAAGAAAGGATTAAGGGCAGATACAGTAAAAACAAAAAGAACTGGAAACCTTTAAGACTTTGATCAAGTCCACTCAAATCATTCCACACTGGCTCCTTCTGGAAATTCCCTATGTGATTTTCAGAAAGAAAGCAAAGCAGGAGCTAAAATCAGCATGAGAAGGAAACAAATCTAGGGGGATCTACTGGCAGGCTGAAATCCTTTAGGAATCTACTGCAGCTGCTGAATTTCTTGCAGCTACTATAGTGAGAGTAAATATACGATATAAGCATAGCAACGCAAATTAAGGATTTCAAACAAGTAATTGATTAACTGGTTAAAATAAACTGAATAAGCATATTAAAATAAAAGTAAAGTCTCATTATTATTACAACTAATATATAAGAACTGAAAGCTGTTCAATAAGGTTAACAGTTATCATAATACAAAGTATGAATTGTATGGAACATGGCATTTGGTACATCTGCCATTCAGTACTGAATGCTGCATCACAGACAGCAACTGTAACTAAAAGCGAGAGTTTTAAAGCTCACATTAATCTGTTATTTATACCTGCTATTTTTGCCTCTATTGTTGAAAGCTGTATGAACTGTTTTGAGAAAGATTTGTTGACAAACTGCACATAATGTATACCCATTCAGTTAAATATAAAACAGATTAACAAGGCCAAATTTGTACTGGGAACAATATTTTATAGGATTGCTCAAGAAGAACAAAACACCAGACAATGGAAATTATCACATGGAGGATAAGGATGGCAGTGAAGCTCCCATCCTTATCGCGTAATTGCATGGAAGATTATCACACACATTGTGCTTATCCCATCAATGAAGTAGAATTGTCTCATTATTTTTCATTAACAAAAGTTTCCATTAATGAAAAATGACGAGACAATTCTACTTCATTGACAGGATAATGATGGGATAAGTGTGATGTATGTGATAATCTTCCATGTGATCACGGGATGAGGATGGCATAAGGATGGGAGCGATCTGCTTCGCTCCCATCTTTATCCTCCATGTGATAATCCCCACTGTCACATGTTTCTATGTGAAAACTACCTCAGTGCATTAATAAATGACTTATAGTCCATCCTAAACAATGACAGTCTCCTTTCACTGACTCTGAGGAATAGATCTGTGCCTGCTTATAATAAAGTGTAGTTCTGGGCACTACAATTCAAGAGGGATATTGGCAAACTGGAATGTGTCCAGAGGGGGGTGACCAAAATGGCAAAAGTTCTGGAAACCATGCCCTATGAGAAGCAGCTTATGGATCTGGGTATGTTTAGCCTAGGGAAGCAAAGGTTAAAAGGTGATATAATAGCCATGTTTAAATATTTGAATAAATGTCATGCTAAAGACATCTCTAGAAACTAGGACATGGAACAGTGGGTTCAAACTACAGGAAAAGTGATTCCACCTAAACATTAGGAAAACCTCCTGACAGTAAGAGCTATTCAACTGTGGAAAACACTGCCTCAGAGTATGGCGGAGTCTTCTTCTTTGGAGGTTTTTAAACAGAGGCTGGAGAGCCATCTGTTGGGATTGTTTTTATTGTGTATTCTTTCATGGCATAGGGTTGGACTGGATGGTCCTTGTAGTCTCTTCCAACTGTATGATGCTATGATTCTATAAAATGGCTACTCAACAGCAACTGCAGTCAATGGACCGAAATAGAAAGGCCAAATAAATTGGTTTCTGGCCACATTTGGGGTATAGCGTTTAATGACACATTTCCCAAGTGTGGCCAGAAACCATGCCAAGGTCATGTGTTTTACAAAGAACTGGGCCAAAAAGGAGCGGTAAGATACCACTCCTTTTGCTGGCCTGGTTCAAAACCATGGTGGTGGCCCAGATTGAAGCAGGGCATGTGCAGTTGCCAAGGCATTGGCCCAAATTGCACTGGAGCAGCCTGCTTTATTGGACCTGTCTCTTTTGGCCCTATGTAACAGAAATACAACCACAGAAAACAGATTCTGCAGTACATTCAGATATCAACTGTCATCATATCAACTCTGCCAATGTTATTACAGAAGTTAATATTGTCAAAAATTAGTAGAAAATAGAAAAAGAATAGAAAAGAGAATAGAAAGAGAAAAAGCCATGAAATGTTTCTTCTCTCCCTTTTCTCCATTGACTTCTTCTATCTCCATTGCCATATCTCCCCCTGCCCATTATGACTGAAATTGCAGAACCTCTTGCATTTTCTGAACACATATTTAGCTGACTAAAATTGCAGCAGTCTTATATATTCTGAACACATATTTGGCTGAGCAGAAATATAGAACAAACTATCACAAACAAACACATAGGCCAGCCTGAAGTACTCCCAATACTTAACCAAAGTTGTTGGGTTCTATTCAATAGGTGCTCCATTTTCTTATCTAGAGAGCAAACATATTGTTCTGGCAAAAGCTTCTCAAGACCAGTGTACAGTAGGCTATCTTGCTCCACTGTCCACTACATCTGGATTCAGCAGGCAAATATAGTCTCTGTTGTACCCCAGGCTGTGGCCCCAGGCTAAGAGCAACAGGGCAAGTGCCCTTGTGTTCTCACCCTTCTGCTTGCGCTAAGAGGCTCCTGCCTTTGGCAAGATGCTTTCTGTAACAATACCTGCAGGGTTTCTGGCAGCCCCATGTTAACCTGAAAGTTACAATTCTGTTACAAAGCAATTCAAAACAGAGACTCAAGAACTGATAACTCCTTTCATAAATAGATCTAGGCTTTAACTGAGATGATGGTTTCCTGTCTCACTACAAATGCTAGTTAACAAATCACTACCAAGATGTTTGTGTTCGTCATCTGCAACAGCTGGTATCAAGGCAATGTGAAAAAAAAATCTGTGTCCAAGGTACCACATGCCTTTGGTATTTTTGCTGTTAAACACTAGCTATTGTTACCTCTATGGAAGCTGCAAATGATATATATTTCTAGAATTGGTAGAAATCCCAAAAAACAGATTATAAAATGACTAATTGGTCAAATTAATATATACCAGATCATTGCTATGAAACTACTCTGGATGCATAGCAGTTAAAAAAAGATTATTAAAACCAGTCAGTTGAGATCTTGCATTCTTTAGCCTGCCTACACCTAAAGGAGTTAATTGTGTGATTCCAGCTATACAGTGTATTACAATAATCTGCATTTATGTTTCATAACCCACAGTCAAAAATCACCCCATCAACTTTCTACAAGTGAACTGAGGATTCATTATAATCAATTAGTGCTCATATGCATTCAGTATTCATACCAGTTGCACCAGAGCCAACTATACATCCAGAAGAATTATGGATACCAACCAACCTCATTAAAATTCAGGCACTCTTTGAAAAGAACTACCTCATTAAAATAGTGCATATTTCTCTACATAGCAAACCACAGATTAAGAGAATGGGTGCCACTTACCTAGCATGCGAACACATTTGGCATTCTGCTCTGGGCTATCAAATGAGATTTCTCCACACCTCTGAAAAAATATGGGAACATAGTCAGTGTTAAGACCCCAAGACAGAGATATATTTTAAAAATAGCTTCACAATCCTGGTTGTTCCGTTTTTGTTTTTTTGGTGCCCCTCCTTGATTGAAACATTAGGAACTGAAGTCATTTTAAGGAGCCAAAGTGCACCAGAAAGGCAGTCTTTTTACTGTGCAAGAAGGGAATTAGTTTTCACGAAAGAATAATGGAGGGGAGAAAATTCTAGAAGATGAATCTAGTTTTGAAAAAGGGTTACATTAGAGTGTGTTCAAAGATGAAATATGAATAATGAAGGTCTGCTGGTACTTCCTCTTAAACATATAATAAATTGAAAGAGCAATTTAATTGACTGATAATTGACATAAGGCACAACTTTAATTGCCTCCACGATCAAGACAGCCTCCAACATTTCTCTCTAAGTTATAGTACAATCATGATAATATTTTCAAGAAAACCTCAACATCTAGTCAGTAGCTTCAGCTTTTAGTAACTGATTATCTTGATGCTGAGGCTCTTTGTATATGTTGTGAAACATCAAGGCACATTGGCTATAATTAAGAGTCCCTCTTTTATTCCATAGCCCAGAAAGATTGCCAGCACAAAAATAAAAGAGAAAGAACATGTAAGAGATCTTTAGAAATTATGTCGATGTATTCCATCACCATCATCTTCAACATTATCATCATCGTTTGTATGTACAGTGCTGTGCAAATCTACAGAGATATATAAATAAAGCATAATCATCATCATCTTCATCATCATCCAGTTATATAGCACCGTCAGCATACACAGCACTTTGCATGAGTGGTTTATAGTTGTTTATTATTATTATTATTATTATTATTATTATTATTATTAAGGCAGTTCCCTGTCCTCAGAGCAAATGTGGCATAGTGGTTTGAGTGTTGGACTACAACCCTGGAGTCCAGGATTCAATTCCCTGCTTTGAATGAAATCTACTGGGTGAACTTGGGCAATTCACAAGCTGACAACCTCAGGAGAAGGCATGGCAAACCTCCTCTTGCCAAGAAAAGCCCAGAATAGGGGTTGCCTTAGGTTTGTGATAAGTCAGAAATGACTTCAACAACAACAACAATTTACTAGATGGCTAATTAAAGAATTAACTATTACCATAATATAATTCTGAGATGTCGTTTCATGTTAATATGAGGTGTCACCTCTGTGTTGATCTAAAATGTGGCTGTAAAAGTAAAAGATATATTGAATGGTATATTGTATCTCCCCTCACCATGTACAGATGTGAGAGCTGGATAGTGAAAAAAACAATATGAAGAAATTAATATGAGATGTGGTGCTGGAGAAAAGTACTGAGAATACCATGGATGGCCAAGAAGACAAACAAATGGGTTCCAGAACAGATCTGGCCTGAATTCTCTCTGGAATCCTAGGTGATTAATTTGAGTCCATTTAAAAAAAATGAATAATTAGTAAAGGCAATGATGCTAGGAAAGGTGGAAGGCAGTAGAAAGAGAGGAAGACCACACACCAGATGGTTAAACTCAATAAAAGAGATCACAGGCCCAAGTCTGCAGGACCTAAGCAGAGCAGTGGAGGAAAGGGGTCTTGGAGATGTCTCTTCTACAGGGTCGCCATGACTCAAAGTCAACTCAAGGGTAGTTAACAACAGCAGCAGCAACAACAATATTGAATGGCCTACCGAAACTGTTATAACATTTTCTTTCTCATTGTATCTTTATGAAAGGATCATTTGTGGACAGGAATATCTTTTCATCACAGTAGCTGTGTGTGTGTGTGTGTGTGTGTGTGTTATATATATATAGCGTGTGTGAAGCTAAAATGAGTACCCAGCTTGATGGGGGCAATTGGCTTACCCATTGCAAACCACTTAGGGAGTGCTTAAGTGCACCGATAAGCAGTATAGAAATGTACTTGCTATTGCTATTGTTGTGTTTGTGTGTGTGTGTGTGTGTGTGTGTGTGTGCACATAATGTACATATTCACACCAAATTGCTTGTAAAAAAAGGATAATGAAATGCTATATTAGTGCAACATTTTCCAGTACAAGTTTTGACTTGAAAAATAAACATTATGTCACAGTTGTTATATTTTGTTTGCTTAATTTTTTTCAACATCTCTTTCAAATTCTGTTTTCTAGATTACATTCTGAATTGCAAACTCAAAGCAATCATATCTGCTTTTAGAAACATGGAATCCCAAATGCACTGTGCAAGTAAGAAGTGACTTAACTGCATAGCAAAAACTATTTTTGTTACAAAAATACTGGAGGTTCCAAGATATTTTACACTGGCCACAGTATAACTTTTGCTCAATGAATAGGAGTTTTCCCTTAGACTTTCATGAAAAATGGATTCATCCCCATGTCTGTTTTAGGAGCCACGGCTCTCTACCGGTGAGCTCATTCAGTATTTTCCAAGAATGCAATACATTTTACTCTGGTTTACCACAGGAGGAAATGGGCTATACAGTGCAATACTGTTTGGTTAAGAAAATCATTTTTTCCTTTCCTCATTTCACAGTATTTAATAGGCTTCTTCATTCCTACCAATTTTTTTCACCCAACAGCAGAATATCTCCAGCTTTAAGAGATATTATTGATGTTATTACTTGTATACAGTAGGAGATTTTTCTGGTAAATTGTGTTATGTAATGGCAGGCTGTTCTTATTTCATGTTTTTTCTTTCATACTGACTGTCACTAATACATATATGTACTTGCCAACTATTTCCAAGGAAATAAACCACTGGGAAACTACTTTTAAAAAGTAATCTGCTATAAATTTTGTTTCAAATCCCCCCGAATAATTTGTTACCATGAACATGACACAATTGTGACTTTTAAATTATTTGTTATTTTCCCCACTACATTTTCAGAAGAAAACTCATTGAAAAAGTTTAAAAAAGAAAGAAAATTGACTAAAATCTAAAGTAAATTGCTTCACACATCACAAGAATGCAGTTTTTAATTTTCCAAAACACAACAAAAGTAGTAATGATGATAATAAATAAATCTGATCTAGTAATGATGTCACTATATTATTTTCAAATGATTTACTGAATCTTTGGTAAACTCCCCAGACCTGTCACTTGTAATGTGTTATTTCTAAACTCTGACTGAGGGACACACCCCAAAGATGTCCTCTTTTCAACTACCCCATAAAAAGAGTGAAGCCTTTCTCTCTGATGGAGTTATGTTCATGTTGTGGGTTGAAAGAGCTGTGACTCTTTTTAACTCTCCTTTAAACCTGTGGTCTCCTCTCTTAATATGTGTGTATACCACCTTATTGGAACTGGCCTTTGAAGTTTGACAGATGGAGCAATACATGCACTCCCTGATTCTTGCCCTCGATGTATTCATTTACAAAACTTGTCAGGCTCCTGACCCAGGAATGATTCCACACTCATCTGGGTCTTGTTTGAACTGGCCTAAATACTCCAGGGACAGCCCAGAGTATCCTCTGCCATGGCACTCCTTTCCCACACTGTGGTGGCTTTCTGCATGGATGTCCTGTTGAACTGCCAGACACATCTGCCACTGCTGCAAAGTTTCTCACTTCTGAGATTAGAACAAAGCAGCAAGTGATGATCGCATGCAGGGTGTCTTGCTCTGAAATAAGAATGAGCAGCAGATGTGCTAGGTGGCCCAGTGGGATGCCTAGTGCAGACAGGGTGATCAGTAGGCATTCTTTTCCAGCACACATCCTGCATTTCAGCCTCCTGTCCAGAAGGAATTCCAGAGTTTCTTCCATTCTGAGCATGACTAGAAAGCATGAACTTATGTTTATATGAGTTTTTTTAGCTTTTATTTGGCAATGTCCCACATTTTTCTTGAATGTCCAACATTTACAATGTCTTGTCATCCTTTGCAGTTATTACATCTGGTCACCGTGTGTGCAGATAGCTGTCACAGTGCAGAAACAGATAGCTCTGGATCTTCCTAGAAGATCCAGCGCAACTGGTATGTTTTTTTAAAAAAATTCAACCTTGTTGTGTTCTGGTTCTGGCAGGCAACATGTGGGACATCATCTGGACTGCCTGCACCAGAACTAGGGGTTGGGCCATGTGTCATCTGAACAGGATGATGCCAGAATGGAGGGGTGGGGAGATGATCCTTTGGGCCCATACAAACAAGGTCTGGGTGTCAGTATTCTCATGTTGTGCTTTAGAGATATTTCAGAGGCACAGCAGAACTGAAAGGAATTCTGGTCATTCTCCAAAGCTCAACACTGAGAACAGAGCAGGACACCTCAACTTGGGCTTGGAAGTGCTACATATGCCCCTGAAGTTCAATGTGGCATCAGAGGCCATCATACCACACAGTTTAGTTGTTTGTGAAAATGCAGATTCCCTTTGAACTGCCCCATAGTATCATGCTGCATTGACATACCACTTTTATTCCACTTTTACTGCCATTGGAGCAACTGAGGATAGACCTGCCCCATTCTAACCAATGGTGGCATGTGAATGTGCCATGCCAACACAGTCACATACATGTTGTGCCACCATGGAAATTTATGGGACTTGAGGATTTTACTATGGCAGCACAGATTTTGCTATCATGAGATGGTCTGGAACAGAACCTCCATAGATACAAAGAGACGACTGTAATAGCACTATAACAATGAAGTGCAGTACTGTAAGTCAACAGGATGAGCCTGACTGCATGATTCAGTTTTATACCAGGTAAAGAGGACTGTTGATGTGGAAGGTACCCACATTGCTTTAAGCTTATAAGTTTGTATGTAGTGGTGCAAGGTAAGGATTAAAATTCCCTGTACAGCCATGGAGATCCAGTGAGTGATTGCTGGAGTGAGTTCAGAAAAGGGCAATGAGCATGTTAAGAGGTATAGAGAACAAAATATATGTTCAGCCTGAAGAAGAGATTATATAAATAAAGTTTAATAATAATAATAATAATAATAATGATGATAGTGATATGATTATGATCTTTGCCCAATCTAATATCCCACAATTTTCTCTATGAGTATTATTCTTATTACCCTCACTGTGATTTTGGGGGGTTATTTGCCAAGGGCCAACCATTTCAAGGAAGAGCAACAACTTCTATAAATAACAAAAACTCAAAACACTGCATACAGTAGCATCTCTAAGAAATCCAACTCTTCTGTACAAATACCACAATTCAAATATTTGTGGGATGCCTTCACAGCATGTGACCAAATGGGTAATTTACATTGCACAGAAGAGTATTTGTAAAGAGCTTGTTGCATCTCCAGCTTGAGATGTTCCAACATGTGAAACTAACAATCAAATGTTATTTTATTCCCTTCACTTTTCAAAATGGTAAACCAGGCCATGGAACAAAGTCACTTCAAGGAAGGATGAAAATGAATTCCAGAGCTCCGGAATGTATTATGTTCTTAAAATCTCATATGAAGCTGCAAAACAGCAAGTGGCATCTTGGGAAGGGGAGGGGGGAGAGTAAAAGAGAGATTGGCTTTTTCTACTGCTGACAACAAACATCCAAATACATTGAGGATTCTCCCCAAACAGCACCCGCTATAAGAGGAGCAGATTTTTGAGTTTTCATGCAGCTCAGCACTTTGCACATGAGTGGGAGACTTTGAAATCATTTGAAAAACTACAAGCATGAAACAGAGCCTTCTGAAAACTGAGTTGATGTTTTCATTATCACATCTTTTCACATTTTACTTGCCTAAGCCCAGGTATAAAATTGTGGCTCATCTTTTCTGTTTATGTTCTTCAAGAATAATTGCATCTGGAAAATTCTCTATTTTCAAAGGAAAACTCTGTAAGAAGTTTTCTGGTATTCTAAAACTTGGGGGAAGCATTCAGTTCCTACCTCTTAAAGACTCCACAAGTTAAAATTCACTGAAGAAAGGAAGTGAGAATATTTTAAATATATTTAATGTCACCCTCTGTGTGAGCTATAAACTTTGCTTTGTTGATATAATATTTATAACGAAAATGTTATAAGTTTTTTAAAATAAAATATAATATCTGAATTGTAGATATACCCAAAGGCTTTGAACAGTTCTGGTATGGTTTCATTCTTTTGGAAAGCACAGGGCCTGAATAAACTCATTATACTTCTTAATAACTTTCCAGTGGCCAGTATAGCTGCTTACTGGACTAACTACCCATATGCAAAGAGGCTGCTCTACACAAGAAAATGAGCCCTGCCCCTAGATGTATCAGGCCATGTGCAATGTGTATTAGACTAAAGCATAAATATATTCAGGCTCTAGAGTTCCTTGATTCTCAGGACCTAGACTCTCTTGTCCAGCAGTCCAGGGGCACTTCTACACTGGCCAAAAATGGCTTCACTTTGCAGTCTTCTGGTCCTCAGGGAACCCACAGTGGCCCATTACATCCACACACACAAAGCACTTTGAAACAACATCAACACAACTGGCCACACATTTTGCCCTGGTGAATTTACTGCTTTTCCCCTTCCCAGCAGACTTCAACCTATCAGCCAACAGCCCTTATGGATTGCCTATCAATCTAATGACCACTGTGCACTCTGATTAGATTCTCTCCAGCCTTTGTATAATGCCCCAGTGAGGGAGAGAGACAATTGCCAATGTAAACACACACACACACACACATGTCAAAGAAAGAAAAAATATGAGTGCATTTTTAAATCTTTCATTTAAGATCAGGGCTGTGGGGTTAGATTGGGCTACCACCTCTTCCCCTCCCCACATCGTCCAAGTGTTGTGTTCGTTTTTTACTCTTTTAACTTCGCCTCTTCCTCACCCCCCATCAACACTGTGTCATCTTTGCTTTGACAAACACAACACTAGGGCAGGAGGAGGAAGAAGGCAGCTGGATCTAACTTTCACTGCTGTGCTCATGGCTGAAGATACAATGAAGTAAAAAAACATGGTGACACACACCAGGCTTGCCAAACACAACAAGTCCTCTCCACCAAAAAACCCTCCCATCCCTGGCCCCACACTGATGTTGCTATGCATATCTGGATTTCCTACTCAAAACAAGAGTAAATAACTTTCTTTTCCTCTGGACTAAAGCCTTGAGGTGCTAAAAAGTCCCAGATTCAGCCGGAATCATCCCATACATTGTTCTGACTGCTTGCAGTGAAAATGAGGTGAGACCATTCATTTGGCTCATGTAGATAAGCCCAAGAGCGAGGGGGAAGACTCTCAGAGCAAGAGCACTACCTTGAAAAGTGTGTGTGCATGTGTGTGTGCATTTCTCATTGCTTAGACTGGGTTTTCTTTTAAAGAAATAATTGATATACTCTGCATAACTGTGGTTGATGCTTCATGTATCATGACCAGGAGATGCTCCTTGCAGTGTCACCCTTGTAGTATCACCAGGGTCCACCTCCTGTAAAATCACAAGGAGTTACCTTTAGATCCCAATTTCTGGCCCTGAAATGTCAGGGCCTAGGATAGTCCTGACCTGGCAATCCCAAATCGGGTTCCCTCCAGGAGATCTGAAACAGATAAGGGTTTGCACCTCCATGGAAGCAGCCCTTCACATATATATCTAAACCCACAGGCCCCGTTCACTCTGATGCTGATTGCACCAAGGCCACAAGACGAGTCTCCCTTCTAGGACCAGTCAAAGAGGTTGAGACCCTCATCATACTCTGAATGCCTGAAGTAGGCTATCCTTACAAAAGACTGAGAGTGGTGTTTCCTACATTTGGCATAAAAAAAAAACCCTTGTTGACCCTAAGTGTGGGAGGGAGCAGTTTTGGCAGATGAGTTGAGGGACCACTTGGAACCAAAAAGCAACAGGTAGGGAATAGGCAAAGTAAGCTCAACAGCATCTCAATTCCTAGGTGCACCCCACCAAAAAAAGTTGTTTTCTCTAGAAAGAAGGTTACTGTGATTGTTACATGATGTTACAGGTTATTTTTACATGGTGAACATATGGAGCATGTTCTTAAAACTCCATGACTGAAAAATTGTTTGCATGCATTATTTTTAAAAGACCAATGAATCCAGGATGCACAAGGATGGCCCAGAGTGATAATGTTTACCACGGGGGACAACTAATCAGAGATAATTTTGTGCTGTCTGTGATGGGCTTCTGTTCCACTAAAATCATGAATTTCCAGACACAGCATGCCTGCTGGCATTATCTATATTTTTTTTCCAAACAACATACTATGCTGATTTAAACCTGCAAGCTTTCTCATCAGCAGTTTAGGAAAGTCTCTACAGGAATCCAAAGATTTACAAGACAGACTAGAATTTGGAAAAGTTACTTTTTGGGTGACAGCTCCCCAAATCTTCCAGCAGCATGGCCACTAGGCCAGGCAAACAGCTATTCCCATAAGGGAGAGAAGTGAATAATGTTAATGCTGAAAATGAAAAGGTGGCTTGACTAAAAGTTTATAAGTGCAAGACTGAGGCTACAATCCTAAATACACTTTCTTCAGAAGAAACCCTGCAAGATGTAGAAGGACTTACCTTCTGAGTAAATATTCCTATAGCTGCACTACAAAGCAACATTTTCAAGCAGCCACTGCATAACACCAGCTCTTAATCAAAATGTAAAACACTACCAATGGCTCTCTTTGTCTTATTGACATAATTTATTTTCCAGATGTTTACAGAAGGATAAACTTGTTCCTGCTTCTTTTGCAGCCAGTAGCCTTTTGAAAAAAGGGCTGCTGGGTTTTCATATACAAAGAACAAGAAATAACTTTCCACTTCTTCCATTTGGTTAGTTTTACAATATGAAAAAAGAAAGACATGGAACTACAAAGTTTTAATCAACCAGAAAAGAACTCTGTTCAAAGTGACCAGCAGATAAACAAGCCAGATCTGTAGCTTGTCTTTTAGGATGTATATACTCTGCAGAAATAAAGCAGTTTGACACCACTTTAACTGTAATGGCTCTATCACATGTAATCCTGGGACTTGTAGTTTGCTGAGGCATTCAGCCTGGTCTGTCAGAGAGCTCTGGTGCCTCACCAAATTACAAATCCTAAGATTCTGTAGGACAGAGTTGTGGTAATTAAAGTGATGTCAAACTAGGGCTGCTATATCCTGGTTTCTGCCAGGACATTCACGTTTTTAACCAGGGTTTGGCACCAGTCCCAGCTCCCGGCACCCAACTCCTCCTCCTTGTCTGCCTCCTCCTTTGGAGGCCGCTGAGGCAAGCAGGAAGCTGCAAAGGCAAGCAGTCCTCCAGCAGCCTCCTCCAGAAACAACAAAGCAATGGGGCTGCACGGAGCTGAGCCCCGAAGAAGGAGGCCACTGCCATGCCATGGCCTCTTCCAGCAGCGGGAAGACCCGCGCGGGGCCCAGCCAACTGCCTGGGCCCAAAGGAGATGGAGGAAGGCCACCACAGCAAGAAGTTGGCAGCATGAGCTTTCCTAGACTAAAATCTATTTCCTCAGATGCATTTAGTCTCACAGGTAGAACAAGATCTCTGTATCTTTGAATTCTACTTCATGAGATGTATTTTATTATGTTTGTTGTTTTGTGCCTTCTGTCTAGGAAGGATGTTTTCTGTAAATAAGGATTTATATTGATTTTTAAAAAACTATTAACGTTTTTGGCTTTTAGCTGGTTGTGTCCTCCATTTTTCTTGAATATATGTAGTGCTAAACCTGCAGGTCAGAGAATGAAGTAGCATGAGTGAACATTGCAGAAGAAAAGGGTAAATGGGATTATGAGAAGTTTTGCTCACAATCTCCCTTGGAGGTATAACACTGGTGGGAGAAAATTTGGCAGAGCCCAAATTAAATTGGCTACACTACCATTTTTCTCTACTCCCCACCCAACTACTTAGTAATATTTTAGACTGCGCTGTTTTTCTGCACCTAGACAATGGTTTGCCCTTTTCGATGGGTGACATTTTATGCTTGTGTTTATAAAGTTATTTGTTTTATTCAGTCATGAATAAGATTAAATAAGAACCATTTATTTCAAAGACAGAAGACCATCAACAACTTTTTTCATCTCCCTAAATCATTTAGAATACATTTAACATATTTTCATGTCTCAGACGATCCCTTCAACTTTTCTGCATAACTATGGGAAACAAAGAATAAAATAGCTATGAGTTTTCTCCTGTAGCAATACATAAACTTTGGAATGTTGGCGATGGAACAATATATGGAGGTGCCCATAAAGAAATGTGGCTCATGTATTAAACCATAAGGTTACAACCTTGTGTTAAATTCAAATCTCAGCATCCTGGCAACTTTGAATACATTTGCAATTTAGGATCCTTCCACACTAGAGGTTTAGTGTGGAACTGCCCTGCTTTCCTCATTCTTATGGGGCTTGCACAATGCTGTCACTTGAGCATTGTCATCCTATATTTTCCTGTGATTGACCAATCTTCTCTCAGACTGCAGTAAGTTTGACATTTCCAAAAGTACAGAAAATCGGTACAATCTCCACAACTATAGGTGCTTTTTAACTCTTCTCTTTAATCTTGTCAAAAGAGAAGGTTTTTGATGTGGGCAAGCAAATCTATCACAGTCCAGCACACATTCAGTATAACTTCTGAGGACAAAAAAACAGAGAGACAGAGGTATGTTGGCCCATAGTAAAAAAAACCCTCAGATTTATTGTGTTGAACTGAAATGCCACAGAAGAGTACAAACATTAGAGCTTTTGAGAAATCTTTATGCGCCCATTGAATATATAGTTTTTGAGCACCCATGTTTTTTCCTCATCCAAGGAGGGGGGAACCCCGCAAATGGAAAGGATCCACTGTATAAAAAAAGAAAGGAGGGAGGGAACCAGGGAAGAAGGGAGAGAAAAGAAGAGAAATTAGGACTCTGGAAAGGAGCAGAAAGTGCAAATACTTGGAGGTTCCCATGTTGTGGACCCACTTCTCTATACAGTCACCCTTCAGTTTTCAGGACTTGAAGTCTGCTTTCCTCACCCGTTTGCAGGTGACAAATAAAGGGGAACAAAATGGGGTGTGCACCAACGGGGCTTGAATACTGGCAATTTTTCATTTTTGTGGGGTGTGTTTGTGTGTGTCCCGACAGAGTCCCAGTGAAAATAGAGGGGTGACTCTATATATGCTTTAAACGTGCTCTTTCAATCAATGCTAAAATGCCTTTTCAGCTTTGATTTTTTTCATATAATCAAAGGGTTGTATCATACTATGAAAACAGGCTGTAATTTTACTTTTTAAATTCATATTTTGGATAGTTTGGCTGTCTATTTATTATCCTGCCTTTCCCCAAATATGGGATTACATATATTAAAAGAACAACAATTCTCAGCTCCTTGAGCCAGTTCTTGTGGCAGGTGATAATTTTTCCAATTCTGCTGACAGGAGGAGAAGTGTATCCTTGGATTCTGACTTCAGTATTGCTATCCAGTCTTTTGCCAAACTATACAAGGAGTATCACATTAGAATTGCCCTGGTTTGGATTTTCCCCTGGTGGTATATATCCTCAGTTAATTTCACACATTTCTGTTACAAGTGTACATGAGTGAAAACTTGGTTCCTCTCAACTGTCCAGTTTTTAATCCCCCCCCCCCCCCTTTTTTCAATAAATAGGCTTGCTTGATGCTAACTAGAACAAACTGCAGCAATTTCATGTAGAAAAAAATTAGGTTATAACTGGGTCTTTATAGATACATCATATGATTTTTCCACAATTCAATACATCTCAGAATGATTACACATTAAAAAGGAATTTGTATTTATATGAGAAAACCCCCACCAACATTAAGAAACCTCTTACTAAGTCCACGCTTGCCATCTGGATGTAATGCAGTCCAGTGAAAGGATAACAAAGTTATGGTTTGGTTTAAAATGTTTTCTTTAGTGTTTTATGTGGTATTTCACAACCCATCGGGGCCTCCTCAGTTAGTACATTAGGAAACATCCACTGCAATATTAAATTCACTATGTGAAAAATTACAGCTTGCTAGAAATATGATTCCTTTAAAGGAACATCCCTGTTTAACCAGTTCATCTTGGATCATATTTGGGAGGAAATTAACTAACTGAAACAGGCAACCATTTTGATTTCTCGGCATGATTAAATATTAGTTTACATGTAAAATGTAGTAATTGGTGAGTATTAATGTATTCCCAAATCTGCCCTACAGTTTATCATTTAAACCCACAGGAAAACCTTATGACTAGGAAAGTACAGATATAGGAATCTGAAATGGCCAAGCCTATTTGTTCATTGAGTTTTGCTGCTATATCAGATCACTAGAAGAGGCTGCACCAATACTATTATGTTACAAGAATCTTGAGAAACTAGTGCTATTCCTAGTCATATTCCATTAAAAACGTGTTATCTAGAAATATTGCATTTAATGGAATGCAGGACTGAAACCTTGTGCTTTTTTCTACATTATTGCACATGTCTAGGAAATGTTAAGGTGTTTTTGGAATGGAGACCAGGATCTGATTCCCCATTTAAACATGGAAACCCACTGGGTAACCTTTGGTGAATCACACACTCTCAGCTCCAGAAAATGTTGTTGGCAGGATCCTGGGAGTTTAGTCTTGAAAAGTAACTTTTCTAAACTCTGCATACATCCAGGTGCAGGGTAACATTTCTGTCAAAATAGGTTGTTGTGGCAGTCCTTGTTAGTGCAGGCCAAGACTTTCACTCTGCTCCAGCTTTATTCCCATATGCTAGTTTGGGATGAGTTACCACTGGGACAGAATGAAGATCCATATGTGCATTCAGATGCACAAAGTAATTACACATTCCATGGGAAGTAATACAGATGACGCAGATGATGTAGTTGACATCTGCATCTGAATCAGGGATGCAATTCTTTGTTAATTTTATTCTTGAAGGAAGCAACAAGTGATTTTTAGCAATATTCTTTCTGCGGCAATAAGAAATTAGACATTTTAAATTCATTCTGCAAAAAAATTGTACACGGAATTCTTCTGCTGCAAGTATCCTCTTCCATGTAGGAAGCAGCACTGAAAATAAAATTTCTGCATGAAAGAAGTTTGTGCAGAATAAGTCTTAAATTATGTTGCTTCTAAACAGTCTAAGTATTTTATCACATGGGAAGGATCCCATGCAGAAACTGGATTTAAATTGGACCCCCCCCCCCAAAAAAAGATAGTAGTTCTCAGACAACCTTCAAGGTTAACTCGAATAGAAAGTAGAAAAAAATGGCAAAAGCAGGTTGTTTTTCAGACATTAGTGTTAATGAGAATTAACATGACATTAACCCAAATGGAAACTAGACAAAAGCCACTCCTTTTTACTTTTGGAAAATCCCGAAAGTGAAAAAGGGATGGGTTTTGTCTACTTTCTGTTTGAGTTAATGTCACATTAACCCCATCGTGTGTGAAAAACAATCCACTTTTGCAGGTTTTTTTTCTGGTTTTTAAATCCCATTTCTGCATGGGTTTTTTGCAGTTTGCACCCATGTGATAAACTCCTAATATTCTTTTTGTCAAACAGTTGAAAAATGACTTTTAAAAAGAAAACCTTTTTTGGGGAATATTTTCTAATATTCTTTCCATTCCTTATCTGGATGGTATCCTCAATTATTATTATTATTATTATTATTATTATTATTATTAGCCCACCCAATCACAAGGAATCAGGGTGGGTTACAACAGTAAACATCCTCAACAGCATTTTGCTCCCTTCCCACAAGTTTAGATACAATTCATGTGATCAAATAGACCCTTAGACCCATTGTCCTGGCAGTGGAAATGTATTCCTTTTTTCTTGGTCACATGTGCAAAAAAGTGAGGGATTAGGTTTTGCTGACTGAACATGCTGTAGTGATTTGATTGTTGGAATAGGAATCTGGGTGACCAGAGTTCAAATGTCCACTCAGCCATGGAAACCCACTGGTGGGTCTGGGGCAAGTCACACACTTTCAGGTTTAGAGGGAGGTGATGACAAATCTCCTCTGAACAAATCTTGTCAAGAAAAGGAAAGTATTACTATAAGCCAGAACTGACTGAAAGACATATAACAACAAAAAGAGAGTCTAGTAGGCCCCATAAATATTGACTGAACATTCTTCTTCCATATTGGCTCAGCACTCCTATTGACTAAATAAAACAATCTAGACCAAAACAGGAGGGAAGGATCCTTACAAAATAGCCTGGATAATTGCTTGGAGGAATCCAAGGCTACCAGCATTTTTGTGCCAAAGATACTGAGCTTTCAGTAAATTCAAGGTTCCTTTCATAATGAAGATTAATTATGAAAAAGTTCCCAGCCTTCCCCTAAAAGGACTAGACAGAGCATTCTAGACACCAGGATAAATTGCCAAGGCTGTTCACAATACAATCCACTTTGAAATGGTGTCAGATAGTTGTTCCCCAGAATCCAGGAGGGTGTCTCAAGTCTGGCAACTTACAGACTTGACGTTCCCAAAAAATAAAGTAAAATAAAACCCTGAGAATTTTTTTAAAGTCTATATGTAGAAACACATCTTGTCCTTACCTCAACTCATCACAAACTAAATGGAGAAAAGAGCTTTCAAAGTCATTGGACATAGCATCGGAAAATTAACCCCAACAAATTCATTTTCTCTTAACTTCTCCACTTTCACTATCCTTGAAAGAAGATGAACAGTAAGGGTGCAAACCCAAACAATACAGCATTTTGACCTTGGAGGCACCAGTCTATCATAAATTTTGTTGAAGTCTAGCTGGCCAGGTGGAAAGAAACGAAAGAATATTTCCTTCTTTTTTCTCTCCTCTGTAGCACTTTTTCTTTCACTTGTCTGAAATATCTGCGATAGTCAAAACCAGACTGGGTGGGAGTGTGGAAGGGGGCTAAGAGAGCTGTAAAACCAGCATGTTACATGATGCTGCTCCCTGCAGATCACATACCACCTGATTTACCATTTTTTCCACCCTCGTCAAGCTCAGAGTATCAATTTGAGAAGTACTATTGTGGAAACCTCTTTGGTGCTGGAAGATGCAAGAAAGTGAGTTTTGAAACTTTTAGATGCTTTGGGGGATGGCATTTAAATGATGCCCACACCTGAAATGCACAGAAGCCATGCCAAGGTCACTTAAGGTGGCCCAAACCCAGCTGCAAAAGGAATGGCAAAAAGCTGCTCTTTGCTGGAAGTCTGTTCAGGACCATGGCAGCAGCTGGCCTTGGGACCATGGTGTCCAGTCGCCATGGTCCTGCAGGGATCAGGGCAGGAGTGGTCTCTGGCTGCTCCTTTTGCCCCATCTAAATGACCCCAGAGGACAGGATAAAGATTCAAAATGACCTGAACAGACTAGAAAACTGGGCCAAAGCTAACAAAATGAAATTCAACATGGAGAAATGTAAGGTACTGCACTTAGGGCGGAAAAATGTAATGCACAGATATAGGATGGGGGACATCTGGCTGAATGAAACTACACATGAAAGGGATCTAGGAGTCCAAGTAGACCATAAGTTGAACATGAGTCAACAGTGCGATGCGGCAGCTAAAAAGGCCAATGCAATTTTAGGCTGCATCAATAGAAGTATAGTGTCTAGATCAAGGGAAGTAATAGTGCCACTCTATTCTGCTTTGGTCAGACCCCACCTGGAATACTGTGTCCAGTTCTGGGCACCACAATTCAAAAAGGACATTGAGAAACTGGAGCCATGTGTCCAAAGGAGGGTGACTAAAATGGTGAATGGTCTGGAAACCATGTCCTATGAGGAACGACTTAGGGAGCTGGGGATGTTTAGACTGGAGAAGAGAAGATTAAGAGGTGATATGATAGCCCTGTTTAAATATTTGAAGGGATGTCATGTTGAGGAGGGAGCAAGCTTGTTTTCTGCTGCTCCAGAGACTAGAACACGGAACAATGGATGCAAACTACAGGAAAAGAGATTCCACCTCAACATTAGGAGGAACTTCCTGACAGTAAGGGCTGTCTGACAGTGGAATACATTCCCTTGGTGTGTAGTGGAGCCTCCTTGCTTAGAGGTCTTCAGAGGCTGGATGGCCATCTGTCGGGGCTTTGATTGTGATTTCCTGCATAGCAGGAGGTTGGGCTGGATGGCCCTTGTGGTCTCTTCCAACTCTACGATTCTATGATTCTACCCCTAGATCTCAACCTCTGGGGTTGAGGCTAAGAGCTTGGTGGAGATTTCTCTCATTCCAATAGTGCTGGGAACACTGTCCCAGGAGAAGATGACTGCCATTTTAGGCTACAAACATATGCACAATTACATCTAGTAGGAACTGGCATGGTGTAGTGGATTGAGTGTTTGACAATGACTCTGGAGACCACAGTTCAATTCCTAGCTCAGCCATGAAACCCTCAGAGGAGGGCAACGGCAAACCTCTTGTGAACAAATCTTGCCAAGAAAACTCCATGATAGGGTCACCTTAGAGCTGTCATAAGTCAGAAACAACTTGAATGCACACAACAACAACAACAAAGCAGAGATAGTATACTGCTATATACTTTATAGTATAGTAGTGGGAAATAGAAACTGGAGGGTGCTATTGCAGTCATGCACTGTATCTGTGCTTCCCATAGACTCCTGATTTGTCACCATGGGGACAAAATGCTGGACTAGCTCTGCTTTTGGATGCATCCAGGAAAACTGTTCATATGTTTCAGAGAGTAATCCTCATTGGTCATAGTGGAAGTAATCTCTGAGTAAACAGGACTGTGCTGAAAGTAACATGAACTGCCCACTCTAAAACAAAATACCAAATCTTCACCTTCAAGACCAGAGCTTGGGAAAGTTATTTTGCAGAATCTCTCAGCCAACATGCGCAGTGACCACACTGGCTGAGGGATTCTGAGAGTAGCTGTCCCCAAATATAAGATTTTCCAACTCTGCCCAAGCCATGTATTTATTATATTCCAGGCCAAAAAAATAAAAGTCTATGGGTTGTAATTTTTAAAATGAAAAGTTTTCAGACTCCATAGTTATAATATATGTTGAAATCTTTTGAGAGACACATTGCTTGTCATGCTGCATATAAATTTCTTTTTTCCCTATTGTTGGTACTGGTCAAACAGGTTTTGAAAAATCTCACAAAACATGTTTACCAGAGGCAAAAATGAATAAGTGTCACCTACTCAGAGAAGCAGTCCCTCTTTCAAAGCAGCTCTAGCTCTGCAAAAAGCACATTACATATCTCTAGGATAGTTTGACCCTGCATGACAGTTTCTTTCCTGAAGGCCAGAAGTTGTGATAACAGTTTGTAATTAAATCAATTCAGGACTCCTCCAGATGGAGCAAATATGCCAGGTGGTTGTGGTATTTGTTGCTGTAGTTCTTGGGTTTTTAAAACTATCTATGAGGTTTCTCTTTTCTGGGAATTCGCTGCATGAGTTGTTACATTTTATTCCTACCCTCCAATGGTTTTCTTTCTAATTGTAAGATACATCAAGACACAAAAATGTATCCTTTTCATCTTCTTCTTTCTCTCTTTAAAACAAAACAAAACCCCAGTTATAGTGTATCAGTGCATCACTGAAATGGCACTTTTATACTATAACATTTTAACTCGAGAGGAAACAATAAAAATCCAGAGAGGAGAAAATTTGCCCTTCAGACTATACAACCACCTGAGCAAACCGCTTCTCCCTCCCTCCCGCTCTCTCTTGATATATATACAGTATGTATGTATGTATGTATGTATATATCTATATCTATATCTATATCTATATATATATAAAGAGCACTTGTGTAGGTCCAAGAAACTGCTACAAGCAGCCTACAGAAAGAATGGAAGGAGGAGACAAGGTGGTAACAACTGGCAAAACCCAAGCCACTATGTTATGAGAATTCATTCTACTTTAGACCAGTTTAGAAGAAGCCATAGTTACATTTCACATTGCAGAGAGGCAGATACTTTTAAATACTGGCACCACTGAGCACAACACACGTCACTTAACTTCACCTTCAAATCTGTCTCTTGTTACACAAATGCCACACGAAGTAAAAATGTAAGAAACACAGAGAAGCCGGGCAGCCTTGCAGGATGATAAATGAGAGTGCGCTACTATGCAAAAATTATGCAAATGACTTTTCCATGACAATAGCCAGTGCTAGACATATAATAGATGGAAGGCTCTTTAAAAAAAAAATACTCCTTTTTACCCCACCTTTCCTTCAAGGAGATCAAGATATTTTATGTGATTCTGCCACCTGCACTTTTGGTCATATTCACAACAGTGCTGTGCAATAGCATCAGGCCAAGTGAGCACAACTGGCTCAAGGATCATCCAGTAAGTATTCTGAGCAATAAGTATTTTGAATTTGGGTCCCCAGGATCCAGGTCAATAAGACAGGCATCTTGTTCTTGAGTTATTGTTTATAAAGAATAGAGTCTCCTAGTACTATAAATGCTAATACATTTATTATATACTTGCCAGTCTTAATGGTGCCACCAGATTTCTCTTCCCTCCCCCACTTTCCTCCTGTAATAGAATGTTATGGCTATCCTTCTGGGACTATCATTATCATCTTCATATTCAGCATCATCATAATCTCCATCATCGTCATTAACATTACCACCATAAGGTCCACTCAGCGTTTCATCCTTTCATAGTTTGGTAAAATGAGTACCCAGTTTGTTGGGGGTGATTGGCTTACACATTGTAAACCTCTTAGGGAATGCTAGTTCACTGATATGCGGTATAGAAATGTACTTGCTATTGCTATTGCTATTGCTCTTTGTCCTTTTTAGGCTGGAGGGGCAATTTTTATGACAGGAAGTGACCCAAAAGTCAACAATCAGCTGACTGGGGGTTCTGGGGCCACAAAAACAGACTTGTGACCATTGGGCTGCACTTTCTCCACCTTGATTTAGAGCCTGAGAAAACTATGATCCTGTAGAAAAGTCTGTAGAAAAGAGCCAGTGTGCATGTGTAGTGGTTTGAGCATTGAATCATGACTCTAGAGATCAGGGTTCGATTTCCTGCTCAGACATGGAAACTCACTGGATGACCTTGAGCAACTTACACTCTCTCAGCCCCAGAGAACCCATTGATAGGTTTGCCTTAGAGTTGTCATAAGTCAGAAATGACTTGAAGGCACACAACAACAACAACAACAACTACTACTACTAGAAAAGACTACTATGCAAGCCACGCCCAATGAAAAATTATCACGACTTCTATGAAAGAAAAATATCCCTTCGTAATCTCAGGATTACCACATTTCAAAGCAGCTGCAAGCCATTTTCAAATTGAGAAATGAAATGCTAAAGCTATATTGACAGTGCGCGCGCGTGTGTGCGCGCATGTAGATGACAATATGCTCTGCATATTTCCTGGTTTGTTGCACAAGTACACTCTTCTCTCTTGCACATATTAGATTTCAAAAACTGGGCATTTCTAAATGAATAATGTTAAGTTGTAGTCTCTTTGATTGCTAAGGAAAAAAAGGAACAACTCTTCATATTCTCTTCCTTCTATCCTTTTCTCCAAAGATTTTCAAACAATCTGATTTTTTTTTAAAAAGGATTATTTATAGAAGTAAATTTTATTATATGCAAAAGCAGCTAAAGTCAAGTCACTGGCTGATATATACAACTAATAACAAAATCTTGGATTCCAGGCTTGGTTTTGAGTGCAGATTACAAATCATCCTATAGGCCTTACTTTTTAAAAGGGATCATGTCTTTACCATCAGTCAGTTTCTCCCATTACCATCACTTGTTACTTAATTTACCTTGTTTCTCATCATGTTATTAGTGACTTTTTTGTTGCTTTTTTGTTTACTTCTTTGTTGGTTTTGTGTATCAGGCAGGAATGGCCTAATTTTGAATGGGGTTTCCTTGAAAAAGCATTGTGTATGTCCCAAATACTAATGAGAACATGTAACAAGTAAATACTACTTGCCACATGAAAAGGTAACAATGTTATCAGCTGTTATGTTACTCTGCAGAAGGGGCATTTTTACACCCTGACTAATCCAAAAGAGACAAGTCACAAGTACCACTGTTATTTGAACTGCATTACTTCCAGGCTCTGGACCAAAGAATTGTCATTATAGGGCTTTAGGTCCTTACACACATCCTTGTTCTTGTATACATCCTATCGACACCTGTCCCAGCTGAATTGAAGTTTGTACCCTATTAGTAGGGTACATCCTTCTTTATAAAATTGAATGCGTACACACATACCACACACTTTTCAGAAAAAGAAAACAATTTAATTCATAGTCTAGTCATGTCCTTGCCTGTGCAATTTCTTGTTGCACATGATAATAAAAGGGAATTTGTGCACTTTGAAACCAGTAGGAATAGTATGCCAGCTCTCCAGGAGGTGGTTGAATTCTATTGTTTGAAGTCTTTGTACCATGTTCATTGGCAGAGACCCAAGAAGTCTGATGTGGTTTTAGCTGGAGGGTCAGAGAAAGTGCTGTACTTTACAGCCAAGCTCCAGGGATGAAACAAGAAATAAAAACACACTGCAATTTAGATGATGGGTCAACAGGGGGAAGCTTCTCTTCATTGTGAGATTATGTAAACGAAGCAGCAAAGGAATCTCCAGAGGGTTCATTGGCTCAAATGTAGATGATAGGTACGTTACAAGAAAAAATGAAGGCAGGACAAATCAATATAAGATGTAGTAAAATTACTGTGTGGAATAAATCAAAATATTGTACCAGTTGATGAGAACTTACAGTAACTACAATTTATCTAGCTATATCATCACATATCTTGGAGCAAACATTGATCAGAACGAAGGCTGCAGCCAAGAAGTAAAAAGAAGAGTAGGAATTGGAAGGGCAACTATGATAGAACTAGATGAGATCCTAAAGAAAACTTCAGCATGTGCAAAACGTTGGGGCCAGTTATAGGGAATATATAACTCTCTTGTTGAAACAGCTTCACTGGCTACTAATTCATTTCCATGCACAATTCAAAGTGCTGGCCATGACTTATAAAGCCCTATATGGCTTTTGTCCAGACTTTTTGAGAGACTGTATCTCCCCATATGAACTGCTAGATCCCTGTACTGTTAGGCTCCTCCCTATTAGAGATTTTGAGGAAGACATTTGACATCAGAAGAAGGCAATTGAATTTTCCTACCCTGGACCAGGAGCAAAATGAAAATATCCTTACTCTTAAATGGCTTCATCCCTCTCTTCTAATGATGCTGCTAAATACCGAGCTCTGATTGGATGCATAGGCTCATGATATCATCATGCTCACTATGTAATCCCCATTTGTCCAAGTTCACTATTCTGAACAACATAAAAATCTAGACGTTCTTGTTTTAATATGGTAAGAAGGGAAGGGAAGGGAAGGGAAGGAGAAATTTAGGGAGCATATAGCAAACAGCCTTCAATTGCCTGTTTAATTTCCCCTGCCTCTTGATCCAGAATGAGTGGTTCAATCTCTGAAGTAACAGGTTGAAGCCATACTGTTTTGAATAAAAATTAACAAACTGAAACTGGATTCAAGACAGACAGAAGTTATGTTGGCTTATTATGCCATGGGATGGTGGGTTTGTGTGTGTGAACACCCATTTAGAATTGGTTCATGCCATTGTCGATTTGAAACTAGGGATGCCCCTACAGCCAGATTTGGACCTGGATTCTCCTAGGACAGCTGTGGCAAAAGCCTATTTTACCCATTCCAGTTTATTTGCATACTCTGCCCTTTCCTGTAGGCCAAGGATTTCCGTATTGAAGTTGGCAAAGTGTCAAGTTAAACACACAGGCAAGTTAAGCACCTGTGCAAGGAGAAGGTAAGTACCACCCATGCATTCAATTTATTAATCATTAGCTGAAACTGAAACAAATACACACTAAGGGTACTGTGTTTGTTGTTGCTGTGTGCCTTCAAGTTGTTTCTGACTTATGGTAACCCTAAGGCAAATCTATCATGTGGTTTTCTTGGCAAGTTTCCTCAGAAGGGGTTTGCCATTGTCAGAAGCTAAATCCCAGATGGAAGAGGGTTAATTTAAAAAAAAGCTTAGAAGAAAAGCATTTTGCTATTGAAGGTAAAGGGCATCATGACAATCCACTGTTATTCCATGTTCAAAATCTGAAAATATCAGTGTTTAAATATCACTCCAATACTGGTGAGAGGACAGGATCCTCCAACACACCTGAACACAACAGGCTATCTTAGCAGGAACATGACAGAACATGTGGCTCATACAACTATGTCCTGCACCATCTTATAATTGTTCTCACCCTCCAGCATCTTGCTAATAGGGACCTGCCTCACTCTGCCTCAAGGCAGAGCCTCAAAAACTGACAATCCTCAAGCTGAATCTACAGCGAGGGGAGATAATTATGGTGGAGAGATACAGAAGAGGACATGACTCTTGCACCTCTAAAGTAAAGCTTGTCAAGCAGGCAAGAATTGCTGAATTTCCCTCACTGGTCTAATCTGCACTGCAGAACTAATGCGGTTTGGCACTTCTTTAACTGTTATATCTCCATCCTATGGAATCTTGGGATTTACTGTTGTGGCACCAGAACTAAGCTGACAGAGAAGGCTAAACATCTCACAAAACTACAAATCCCAGAATTCCATAGCACTGAGCCATGGAAGTTAAAGCGGTGTCAAACTGCATTATGTCTGCAGTGCTGATTAGACTTCTGACACAACAAGCAGAAAAATCATGAACAAAAGGTGCAGGTTTAGCTTTCAGTTCCATCTGGATGCAGACTTAGGCTTTCAGTGCAACTTAATAAAGGATATATCAAAAATGTAGACAGAGACCTCAGTTTTGCTTAAAAGCATATTTTGAAAATGTGCACTGTAAATTTAGAAAATGTACAACGGAAGTTTAGAAATGCGTACACTGAAACAAGTACACAGAGAGTCACAGCCTTGTTGTCTCAAAGAGGATCAAACTCCCAAACCACTTCCATCCCTTCTGTGCCACACACTGCCCAATCTTGTAATAAAACCCACTGGTATTTGTGGGACAAGGGAAAGAGAAAAACATTAGAACAAATACAAATCTCTCATCCTGTTCCAACAAGGTTGGGAGGGCTTTCAGAAATTTGCTTCCTGCTGACAGAGAACCCACAGGGGAGCACCATCTCTCCCCTCAAACACATTGACTGGGGGAATTGCTGCTAAGGTTTTTGCTCAGCTTGGAGACTAGAGCTGTCAGTGGGCAAACTCCAGCTCCTCTCCTCTTCCTCATCTTGGCATTTTCCTTTCATGATGATGTTTTGCACACTTTTGAGGCTAGGGAAATTATCATACCCTGCTTTTAAATGGCAATTATAGCTGTAAAACAGTACCTTTGGTAATGTGTGGTTAGGGTATCCTTTTCATTGATGGGGAAAACCCATCAATAAGCTATCAATCGTATGGCAGTCCCATTAATCCTCATGTGTGGAACTTTGCTGCCACTGCAGTTTTAATACTGGCATTCATGTGGTGTCACAATCACTTCCTCTCTCCCTTTCCCTCCTCACTATTCCCAGAAGCGTGATTTAATTTATTTGTTTCTATTTCTTTATTTTTCTTTTAAAAATTAAATCACATTAGCAAAACTCTGGAATTTTATTAAAAAGTAGTGGGGAGCGAAGCCACCAAAAGGCATGCTAAGTAAGGCATATGGCATAGGGCAGGGAGATGGGGTTAAGCGAAGTCTGAAAGAGAGCATGACGGCAGAAGCAGCCCCAGTTGCACAACTGATAAGATGTGTAAAAATGCCTTCTGACAAACTAGAATGGTTTTGTTTTCTTTAACAAGCATGATTGCAGCAAAAACAGGGCTTGTGTGATAATGCCTACACTGTCCAGCTTGGCTTGAAGCAATCTAGACTCAATCTGGATCCAATTCTGCCTGATCTGAATGAATTCAGATAAAATGCAGGTTAGTTCACATTGACATGATTCATTTCAGGATTTGGCCAACTTGTTATTATAGTTCTAGCCAGTTAACCAACAATTGGTGACTGTATCCCACCAACATTGCAGTAAAGAACATGAGGTGCTTTTTGCAAACCTAATTGCTGAGCAATAGACTAACCACACAATTTTATTCCATGTAATGTTATTCTCCAGCAAACGCCACGGTTTAGACATGTACATTATTTGGGATGGTGTCAACATATATTGAGAAATCAGATTTTTGCAGGTACAAAATATAAGAACTTAGATTCTCATAATTGAGTTGTTCTCACCTAAAATCCTTTTACCAGCAAAGCTTTTCTTAAGGGTATCCTTTCATATTCTTTCTGTGGTCCTTTTACATCCAAGGCTAGCTTAACAAAATAGATAAACAATTACAGTAGCAACATATATTGGTGGAATTTTTTTTCTTACTGTCCTGTGGCAATTGGCACAGTAGCTTTGTTTACCAGAACATAAAGTTCGGTAGAAATCCCACAGTGACATCATCTCACAGATGGAAGCTTCTCTGTGGCTTTTTGGGATAGTTTCAAAACTTGTGATTCACTTCCTTAAATAAGAAGAAAAATGACACTGTCTAAGGCATACTGTATCCTCAGAATAGGGCAGGGATATGTGCCTACTTGTATAGGTCTATTCTAATGGATGTTGGAATATAGGTCTGGCCCTACCAATAATCACAGTGAAGCAGCTGCCTCTGTTTACACACACACACACTGGGGCTTCCCCTATTTGTGTGAAGAATCCAAACCCTTTCTGAGCACATGTGTTTGTGAAGAAATGATCCAGAGCAAATCCTGATGTCTCAATGACACTTATTTAATTCATCATAAGAGTTTATCACACAGGGGAAAATTGGGGTGGGTGGGGTGGGTGGGATTGGGAGTTTAAACTGTCATTATCCTGTAAAAGTCATGCAATTACAGGATGGTTTTCACATACATCACAATTAAAGAGGACTTATCCCAGCAATAATCAGGTAATAACCAGCAACAAATCATCCATGCAATTTTCCAGTGAATGATTTGTTGCTGATTATTACCTGGTTATTGCTGGGATAAGTCCTCTTTAATTGTGATGTTGTGTGAAAATCCTCAGCACAATCACTTAATAATAATAATTTGTTTTATTTATATACCGCTATTCCAGAGATCATAGCGGTGAACAGCAAGTAAGCTAATTAGCAAGTAAGCTAATTAGCAAGTAAGCTAATTGGCCTCCAACAGTCTGGGTACTCATTTTAGCGACCTCGGAAGGATGCAAGCCTGAGTCGAGCTTGGGCCCTTTTGGAGCTGATCTACAGCGAGGGGAGATAATTATGGTGGAGAGATACAGAAGAGGACATGACTCTTGCACCTCTAAGTAAAGCTTGTCAAGCAGGCAAGAATGCTGAATTTCCCTCACTGGTCTAATCTGCACTGCAGAACTAATGCGGTTTGGCACTTCTTTAACTGTTTATATCTCCATCCTATGGAATCTTGGGATTTACTGTTGTGGCACACAGAACTAAGCTGACAGAGAGGCTAAACATCTCACAAAACTACAAATCCCAGAATTCCATAGCACTGAGCCATGGAAGTTAAAGCGGTGTCAAACTGCATTATGTCTGCAGTGCTGATTAGACTTCTGACACAACAAGCAGAAAAATCATGAACAAAAGTGCAGGTTTAGCTTCAGTTCCATCTGGATGCAGACTTAGGCTTTCAGTGCAACTTAATAAAGGATATATCAAAAAGTAGACAGAGACCTCAGTTTTGCTTAAAAGCATATTTTGAAAATGTGCACTGTAAATTTAGAAAATGTACAACGGAAGTTTAGAAATGCGTACACTGAAACAAGTACACAGAGAGTCACAGCCTTGTTGTTCAAAAGAGGATCAAACTCCCAAACCACTTCCATCCCTTCTGTGCCACACACTGCCCAATCTTTGTAATAAAACCCACTGGTATTTGTGGGACAAGGGAAAGAGAAAAACATTAGAACAAATACAAATCTCTCATCCTGTTCCAACAAGGTTGGGAGGGCTTTCAGAAATTGCTTCCTGCTGACAGAGAACCCACAGGGGAGCACCATCTCTCCCCTCAAACACATTGACTGGGGGAATTGCTGCTAAGGTTTTTGCTCAGCTGGAGACTAAGCTGTCAGTGGGCAAACTCCAGCTCCTCTCCCTTCCTCATCTTGGCATTTTCCTTTCATAGATGATGTTTTGCACACTTTTGAGGCTAGGGAAATTATCATACCCGGCTTTTAAATGGCAATTATAGTGTAAAACAGTACCTTTGGTAATGTGTGGTTAGGGTATCCTTTTCATTGATGGGGAAAACCCATCAATAAGCTATCAATCGTATGGCAGTCCTTAATCCTCATGTGTGGAACTTTGCTGCCACTGCAGTTTTAATACTGGCATTCATGTGGTGTCACAATCACTTCCTCTCCCTTTCCCTCCTCACATTCCCAGAAGCGTGATTTAATTTATTTGTTTCTATTTCTTTTTTTTCTTTTAAAATTAAATCACATTAGAAAACTCGGAATTTTATTAAAAAGTAGTGGGGAGCGAAGCCACCAAAAGGCATGCTAAGTAAGGCATATGGCATAGGGCAGGGAGATGGGGTTAAGCGAAGTCTGAAAGAGAGCATGACGGCAGAAGCAGCCCCAGTTGCAACTGATAAGATGTGTAAAAATGCTTCTGACAAACTAGAATGGTTTGTTTTCTTTAACAGCATGATTGCAGCAAAAACAGGGCTTGTTGATAATGCCTACACTGTCCAGCTTGGCTTGAAGCAATCTAGACTCAATCTGGATCCAATTCTGCCTGATCTGAATGAATTCAGATAAAATGCAGGTTGTTCACATTGACATGATTCATTTCAGGATTTGGCCAACTTGTTATTATAGTTCTAGCCAGTTAACCAACAATGGTGACTGTATCCCACCAACATTGCAGTAAAGAACATGAGGTGCTTTTTGCAAACCTAATTGCTGAGCAATAGACTAACCACACAATTTTATTCCATGTAATGTATTCTCCAGCAAACGCCACGGTTTAGACATGTACATATTTTGGGATGGTGTCAACATATATTGAGAAATCAGATTTTTGCAGGTACAAAATATAAGAACTTAGATTCTCATAATTGAGTTGTTCTCACCTAAAATCCTTTTACCAGCAAAGCTTTTCTTAAGGGTATCCTTTCATATTCTTTCTGTGGTCCTTTTACATCCAAGGCTAGCTAACAAATAGATAAACAATTACAGTAGCAACATATATTGGTGGAATTTTTTTTCTTACTGTCCTGTGGCAATTGGCACAGTAGCTTTGTTTACCAGAACATAAAGTTCGGTAGAAATCCCACAGTGACATCATCTCACAGATGGAAGCTTCTCTGTGGCTTTTTGGGAAGTTTCAAAACTTGTGATTCACTTCCTTAAATAAGAAGAAAAATGACACTGTCTAAGGCTACTGTATCCTCAGAATAGGGCAGGGATTGTGCCTACTTGTATAGGTCTATTCTAATGGATGTTGGAATATAGGTCTGGCCCTACCAATAATCACTGAAGCAGCTGCCTCTGTTACACACACACACACTGGGGCTTCCCCTATTTGTGTGAAGAATCCAAACCCTTTCTGAGCACATTGTTTGTGAAGAAATGATCCAGAGCAAATCCTGATGTCTCAATGACACTATTTAATTCATCATAAGAGTTTATCACACAGGGGAAAATTGGGGTGGGGGGGGGGTGGGATTGGGAGTTTAAACTGTCATTATCCTGTAAAAGTCATGCAATTACGGATGGTTTTCACATACATCACAATTAAAGAGGACTATCCAGCAATAATCAGGTAATAACCAGCAACAAATCATCCATGCAATTTTCCAGTGAATGATTTTGTTGCTGATTATTACCTGGTTATTGCTGGGATAAGTCCTCTTTATTGTGATGTTGGTGGAAAATCCTCAGCACAATCACTTAAATAATAATTTGTTTATTTATATACCGCTATTCCAGAGATCATAGCGGTGAACACAAG
>NC_056522.1:94189013-94211124 GCF_019175285.1 Sceloporus undulatus
AGCAAGTAAGCTAATTAGCAAGTAAGCTAATTAGCAAGTAAGCTAATTGGCCTCCAACAGTCTGGGTACTCATTTTAGCGACCTCGGAAGGATGCAAGCCTGAGTCGAGCTTGGGCCCTTTTGCTGGTCTTGAACTCGCAACCTTGTGGTTTTGAGTGAATGGCTGCAGTACAGGCGTTTAACCACTGCGCCACCAGGGCTCCACTTGATTTAAACCCCTGCTTTTCCCCATGTGATAAAGCCAATAGCTCAGGAACTTATGTGCTCAAACTGGACAATAATCAAAGATATTCATGGCAACTAGAGATACAGCCACATTGCTGATGTACTCAACAGAAATAGTAGTTATAGTATTTGGTGGTTGTAGCAGAAGTTGCTGGGAACTGTACATGATCATGTTGGCTGCCTTTGAGACATTGTGGCTGTTTGCTATACCTAACATTTCCATAAAGCCATTCTAGGAACAATAATACATAGACAACACTAGGAAGCATGGCAAGTAATGTGCAAAGACATGCAGCACATGTCCATGAGCCCATATAGAATATGAGCATGACTGAAGAATTCCTGTATGCTTGTAGGAGTGGGAGATTAGCTGTCCTCCAGCCTCCCATCGGCCAGTGTGGGCTGATGGGAACTGACAGTCCAAGAGCATTTTGGGCAAGTATGAAAATCATGCAGCCCTCCAGGTATTGTTGAACATCCATTGACTTTGCTGGCTAGGGCTGCTGGGGGTTGCAGTTCAGCAATATTTGGAGGGCCACAACATTCTCACCCCTGATGTAGAGCTTTGAAAAGTTACTTTTGGACTACAACCCCCAGAATCCCCAGAAAGCATCACCAGTAAAAGGAAATATTTTTTAAAAATCTGCAAATATAACAGCAAGTATCTATTTCTGTAGGCCCTGAAATCATGAGAGGGGAGTTAAAAACAGAAAAGAAAAAGAAATCCAGTTTTCCAAGCTCTGGACATTTATGAGTCTTGACACATACAGGCATTTTGATTAATGAGTGCACATTTAAACATACAAAGTTCCACCTTCTCCTGCCATGATACAGTTTAGAAAACCTTTTATCATCTGATATAATATGATTGTATGGATTACCTATTTAATCCAAGAACAGGTCTTTGCCAAAAAAGAGAAGCAGCTGGAAAGATGAAGAACAAAACAATATGTGATAGCTATTCCTCTTGAGTAACATTGTACCATGCAGTTTTGCTACTGAAAATCTGTAAATGTTCTGATGGATCCCAAGAATAAATTCCTTCTGAAATGTTTATAGATGTTTATCTACTACAATCTGTTTCACTGAATTAAGTATGAAGCTTTAAAATTAGAAAACTTTTCTTGCTCAGTTTAGCAGAGAAATTGCAAAGCAACTGCAAAACAGCAAATAGATGAACACACAAGATGTAATTAAAATTTGGACACAATCCTACAGCATCAATTCAGATTTGGTGCAAGAAAATAGGGCACGACTTTACATCAGCTTTATCTTGTGACTTAGAATGAGGCAAACTTATATGCAGATATTTTAAGAATTGTTCCAATAATTGGCCCATGCTGCCTATGGTATCGGGGAAATGTTGCCCACAGTCGTACCTTTGCATGTTATGGCAGAATGACGTGTGTGCATCTGCTGGCATGGCTGCATGCACATGCCTCCATTAAAAAAAACAGGGCTTGCCATCCACAGAAGCTCAGATCTGCAGCTGGTAAACCCATGGATAAGAAGAACCCACTATACTTATTTACTTATGAATCTTTATCAGCAGAGGCGCATATGAGTGTGCTGTTGGGATGCAATCCTATATATATTTATTTAGGAGCAATTTTCATTGAATCTAATGAGATTTCCTTCTGAAGAAATTCATATAGGATTGTGCTGTTAAATTACGAAACCTGACACACAATGTAGTATTAGGTTTTCCTCCTGTAGTTACAGTAAAAACAGGACACATTGGCATGCCAAGAATCTCATGTTTCCATCTTAAACAAACAACAAAGCAAGTTGTACCAACATTTCACATTTCATACAGTGGAGGAATTTTTATCATAAACTGCAACAACACTGAAAAAAGAAAGAAAGATAGTGTCACTGTAGTGTTGATGATGTAGAACTGGACTTATGTGGCTCTCCAGATGTTGTTATACTGCACCTTCTAGCAGCCCTAAGCACTGAAGAATGAGAAACATTGGGAGTTGAGGCCCAACAACATTTAGAAGGCTGCATAATTGCCCCCCCTAATCTACTCACCATTTGCCTTGTGAAGAGAAACATTATTTATGCAGAACTCTTATGGAAAATAGGAAATCATTAAAACATAATGAAGCATTCTGAGCCTTTACTTGTAAATGGATTGTGTAAACTGAGATGCTAAGAAGATATGTTACTTTGTTTATTTGCTCTTGTTTTCTAGAAGTGTTATCAGCCTTTCTCTCTTTTAAATGAGATTTTTGTTGCTTCCCTGGGAGTCCTAACAACACACTAGCAATGTGATTCTATTCTCAGTATTTCTGATCTCAATATTTTTAGTACAATATGAGAACCAGCTGTGTGTTGGAAGAAAACAAGGTTGTGGAACATTGTTTATGAACACTAAAGAATGTCCCTTGTCCATGACACTTTGAAATCCCTTAGATTTCTATGGGAGACATATAATAATAATAATAATAATAATAATAATAATAATAATAATAATAATAATAAATTCATCTTGAAATCAAAGGACAAATAATAATTGAAACACCTTCAGCCCAAATGAATGTGCTCTTACAAGATAGTTACTGCTCTGCAGTAAATTAAATTATTATTTTGCAACCAGGACAGCTATGCAGATACCTTGTTACATTACGTGAGTTCATAGCAGCAGTTCACATTAAAATGCGCACAAGACAGGCTCAGAGTCATTACATTGCCTCACCATCACCACCAGACCAAATTCAAGACATTCTGCTCTAGGACTGCATTTTTGAATCTTGCCATAGTTGCCACATGTTTTAGAAAATAAAATCTGTGGAGGTAACTACTAACCCAGCACAGCACTTTTGAGAATTTAGGATCAAATGAACTATGACATGGATAATCTGTGGAAAGTGTTCCTGAAGCTGTTGGGTTTTTTTAAAAAAACTTAAAAGTAGCTGGGATGGGGGGAATGGCAGTTCTAGTGAATGTAGTGTTTTTCCTTTCTCCCCCTGCCCTTTTCCCAAGCAAAATTAGATTGTAGAAGCCAAGAGTCTTCCTCAGACAGAATATGGGGAGCCAATTGTTTTGGACTACCAACTCCCATGGGCCCCATTCAACATTTCAACATTGTTTATCATCCAAAACACCTGGAAGGCCAAATGTACCACCCCCTGCCCTGGGTGAGGGGAAGCAGACATGACAAAGTTCAATCCCCCTTCTCCTTTTCTGCAACAACCCCAGCACAGCAAAGGGCAGAGTTGTGCATGATTTTAAGCTTCCAAAAACAGAGACAAAGTAGCTTTACATCAAAAGGCGCACATGAGGCTCCCAGAATGTCCAGAATCCAAATGCAGATTGCCCATATCGTACATAATTTTGTTCTGATCACATTGCTCTTAGTGAAGCCTCCTAGCAGATTTATTTAGAAGAATATTTGACAAGTGGGTTCACAACTCTACAAGCAATTTCATATCAAAATAAATAAAATTAAAATGCAGAACAAACCAACTTTAAAGCATCCAGAGTAGTGTAAAAATGGCTAAACCAAAATGATCCTTATGGACCAAATAAATCTAGGTAAAGCAGGGGGCAGTTAGACTTTCTTAGAAAGGAATTTCCAAAAACAGGGCACTGAAATTGAAAAGACCCAGCCTCATGAAGGGTGACCACATGTGGAAGAGAACAAGGCTCCTGTATCTGCAGTAGTTATGTGAAAGAAGGAATTTCATGACAGGTTGTGTACGTGCATGTATAGGTGCCTTCAAATCAGCTGTTGACATACAGCAGCCCCAGCAACTGAATAAGGTTTTCTTATGAAAGGAATACTCTGAGTTGGATTTGTCAGTTACTTCCTTTGAAATGTAGCCTACAGCCCCTGGTATTCATTGGCAGTATCCTATCCAAGTATTAGCCAGGGCTGACCCTGTTTAGCTTCCAAGATCAGATGGGATCTGGTGTCCTTAGGGTATTTAGTCCCCCACATCTACTGAAATTCCTGTTTCCACAGAGCTGTTTAAGATTTTGGAATCTTTCTCCTTGTCATGAAGTCATCCTAATCCCAAGTCCCCACTAACCTGAAGTCTCTTGGTGGCAGGGCATATGAAAGAGCCTTTGAAGAAAATTATGTTACAAGCAGGTTCAGATGGAAGAAAGTTGTCCACCAAATGTGAGAGAAGTGGAAGAAGGACTTGGTTTACTGCGTAAAGAGTAAGAAAAACCACTAATCTAGCAGTGAAGGGGCTTCTGTCAGTGATTAAATGTTACTTTCCCCCAAGGGTCTTGTGGTTTTGAGGTTCTTAGACATGTGGAGATGGAACAAGTGAAAGGTAATTTGGACAATGGGATGCCTTCCTTCAGCCATGACCACCAATCAAGTTTTCAAAGGTGCCCAGGTAAAGAAGCCCTCATTAACTGTGCTATGTCTCCCAAATCTGGTGGCTTTTAGACCAACCTTGGGTATATATAATATATAATATAATATGTTTTATTTATATACTGCTATTCCAAAGATCATAGCGGTGAACAGCAAGTAAGCTAATTAGCAAGTAAGCTAATTTGCCCCCAACAGTTTGGGTACTCATTTTAGTGACCTCAGAAGGATGCAAGCCTGAGTCGAGCTTGGGCCCTTTTTCTGGTCTTGAACTCGCAACCTTGTGGTTTTGAGTGAATGGCTGCAGTCAACAATAACTGATAATCAGAGGAAATCAGTAACAGCTATTGTACATCTCTATGCCTTGGCATGGTTTTGTGCATATTAAGCTTCTGTATGTTAAGGATAAACATCAAACTCACCCCAGTCCTGATGCAATCTGTCCAGATGATGTACAACACACACACACACACACACACACCACCACCACCACCACCACCACCAAACCTATTGTTTTAAGCCATACATTTGGTTTAAAAGAACCTGTGGTTTACTCTGGAGTTTCCAGGAGACTGAGAAGGCCCTCTCTCGCATCTCCACCAACTGTGCTTGTGATGGTGTTGGGACAGAGAGAAGGGCCTCTCCAGAGGATCTCAGAGTCTGGGCCAGTTCATACAAGGAGATACGGGCTGCCAAATAGTGTGGACCTGTGTTATGTAGGGCTTTATAGGTAATAACAGCACCTTGAATTGTGCCCAGAAACAAACTGACAGCCAATGAAGCTATTTCAGCAGGGGCATTGTGTGGTCTCTGTAATCTGCCCCCTTTAAGAGCCTGGCAGCAGCTCTTTGAACCAACTGAATTTTCTGAACACTCTTCAATGGCAGTCCCATTGTAGAGCCTTACAGTAGTCCAAAGGGGATGTAACCAAGCCATGTACCACCGTGGCCAGATCCGGCATCTCAAGGAATGAACACAGCTGGTACACAGGTTTGAAATGTGTGAAAGCACTCCTGGTCACAGCAGAGACCTGGGCCTCCAGGTTTAAAGATGAGTCCAAGAGTGCCCCCAAACTGCGAACCTGTGTCTTCAGGGGGAGTGTGATCCCATCTAACACAGGCTGGATCCCTACTCCTTGATCTGCGTTCCGACTGACTAGGAGCACTTCTGTCTTGTCTGGATTAAGTTTCAGTTTGTTTGCTCGCATCCAGGCCATGGTTTTTGTGGGCCACTGTGCAATCTTAGTAAGACTTGTCTATAGTTGTCATGTTTTAAGCCATTTGTGTAAACAGCTCACTTGTATTTGAGTAATTTGTCCACCATCCTAGGCCCCATTCCCACTCGCCCACTTGCCCTGGATAGAACTGGGCAGATCCGGGTCCCCCCCCCCACTCTTGAATCTCCTTGGAAACTACCTTTTACCTTGATCGGGGTAATTTACCCCTCTGAAGTTCACATTTACGGTACCTGTTTAAAATGAAGCCTCCTTTGCTGTCAATGAAATTCACTTCCGTTTTTGTCAAAGGTGACGTATCCTACAGCCATTGGCCAACCAGATGGGTGCTTTCCCCCTCCTTTTTAAAAAAAACAAAACAAAACAAAAAAAACAACTGGTGGCAGTGTGCACATATTCTGTCAATTTGTCAAATTTAAAAACCTCCAGGTGTGTTGTGTGTATTTGGGTCATTACAGATTATGGCAAGCCTAAAACGACTCCATCTTGGGGTTTTCTTGGCAAGATTGATTCTGAGGAGATTTGCCATTGTTTTCCCCCTGAGGATGAGAGAATATGACTCCCCTAAAGTCATGGAGTTCCACAGCCTTCAGTCTGAATGCCAACCTCTGCTTCTCCTTCGCTTGCAGCCCAATGCTACCTCCAAAGCCCTTGCTTCCCCCCATGCATCCTCTTCCCGTCACAATAATAATAATAATAATAATAATAATAATAATAATAATAATAATACCTCACCTCGGAATGCCATCTCTGCATCCTTTGCTTTCAGATTGCCACCCCAGAATGCCTTACAATAAACATACAGTGGACCCTTGTTATACGCTGAGGTTTGGTTCCAAGATCCCCCGTGTATAACAAAATCCGTGTATGCTCAAGTCCCATTAAGTATAATGACAGAGCAAAATGGTGTCCCTAATAAAAAATGGAACATCAAGATAAATTTATTCTTTTTTGGAACATTTTCAAACCATGTATGCTTAAATCCGTGTATAAAAAATCCGTGTATAAGAAGGGCCGACTGTATATAGCAAAAGCATTCTGTATCAATTTGCCAAATTGAAAGGGAAACATTTGTAACATTCGCATTGTAGTATTCGCATATTACAACCAAAAAAATAAAATAAAATAAAAAATAATTTTTTTAAAAAAAGGCCTCTTCCAAAGTGAGGTGGAGTGCCGGCAGCAAGCAAACAAAAGGGAAATGTAACACAAGCAGACATATTCTATCTATATGTAGAACTGAAGAACTATTCGCATAGTCTGTCAAAATTAAAAATTCCAGAGAGAGAGAGAGAGAGAGAGAGCTGCCTGTGAGAGGAAGGCATGTTCCGTTCTCTACCGTCCCTCTGACCTAATCCCTCCCATGAACTTGACCCGTCCTCCTGCTCCTCCTCCTCCTCCTTCACCCCAATTCTGCCCTCCATGGCCCCCTTTGCCATGCTCCTTCCCTCCTCCTCCTCCTTCCCTCTGATCCTGCCCTCCATAGCACCCTTCCTCCTTCCTCTTTCCCTCTGATCCTGCCCTCCATGGCACCCTTCCTCCTCCTCCTTCGTCCCGATCCTGCCCTCCATGGCCTCCTGCTCCCTGCTCTTTCCTCCTCCTCCTCTTCCTTCACCCTGATGAAGGCGAGGCATGTTCCGCCCTTTGCCCTCCCTCTGACCTAATCCCTCCCCTGAACTTGATCCGATTATGACCGGGTCCACGTTCACATTTGCAGGGACCCGGGTTTTCTCAAAAGATACAGATAAAACTCTGCTTTCAAAAGACCCATGCCAAGGGGCATTTGCCCCTGAACAGGTGTGAAAGTCTTGATTTCGATTGTAGAACAATTGGGGCCAATATGAACTTCCTGAATTTAATCCAGTTTCTGAACTGGGGTAAAAGGTAGTCTGAATGCCCCCCTAGTATACGTACATGGACATTAAGGTCCAAAATATATTGCAGAAATAACCCTGTTTCAGACTGCCCTGGCTCAATGCTAGGGAATTCTGGGAACTGTAGTTTTGTGAGACAGATAGGCATGGTATGGACTGCGGAAAAGGGGCGGTCTGCAGCTGCACCTTTTCTTGCCAGGTTGGAGGCAGGGCAGCTTCACCGTCAGCCCCTGTGGCTCGAACCCAGCGCTTTTCCAGGCCACGGAGAAGCAGCAAAATGTCGCTTCCCCACAGGGACTGGAAGAGGGGTGTCCTTGGGGCTTCATGCCCCAGTAAACCCCGACAGCCGCAGCCAGAGGCGAAAGGGGCCGCTTGGCCCCTTTCTCCCTGGTGTCATTCCCGCAGCTGTTTGGTGGCTGCAGGAATGAGGCTCACACCAGAAGGAGCTCCATTTCGGAGCTCCTTTTTGCACCGCAGTTAGGCCACCATAAGCGGCCTGGGGTGGTGCAAACACATCACGGCCACTCCATGCCATTTGGATGCGGTGCAGCCATGACATCATAATGGTAGTGCCCGTGTGCACAGAGCACCGCCATTATCACACACTCTGTATGTGCTAGGGTTAGGGACCCTGTGGTTACCATGCAGTCCCGTAACCCTAGCACCAGCAGCCCACATCGGGCCCATCTGTATTGGGCCTTAGCCTTCTCTGTCAGAGAACTCTGGTGCCACAGTAAACTACAATTCTCAGAATTCTCTATCACTGAGACAGGGCCGTTAAAGCATTCTTAGACTGGATTATTTCTGCAGTGTGTTTTGGACCTAAGTCCCACTATGGTCAATGACTCTTACTCCTGAGCAAATATGGATTGGATTACAGCTAGCATATTTACTTCAAAATATGCACAGGACTTTAGATCATCGTTCTGAAGTTTCCATCATTCTGAAGTTTTGGATCTGTGTTTCCAAAGTCGGTAAGGATTTATTTAAAGGATAGTAAATCAAACAGAATTAAGTCCTTGTAGGTGATTACTAATTAGCATAATGTCACAGTGGCAAATAAAACTGAACACTGCCAAATTTTAATTAATATAAAGTGGCAATAAAATATGAGGTGTGTTGGTGCCAAAACATCAGTTTACTCAATTGGAATTTTTTTTCTTCTAACTGACAGATGTAGATTTATACTTGGCCTTTTTAATTACTTTGCCTATTTTCTGTAGGGTCACATCTTTCAATGTTGCACCATTTATTGCTTCTGTTGTTTCAACATTTCATGTTAAGAAGAAAAAAGATATGATATAATTTCAGTCTGGATTATCAATTCTGAGACGCAGCAAGATGTAATGGTTTGAGCACTGGAGTATGACTCTGGAGATCAGGGTTCAGATCCCCAGTTAGCCATGGAAACCCATTGCGTGGTCCCAAGTAAGTCACACTCTCTCAACCTCTGAGGAAAGCAAAGGTAAACCTACTTTGAACAAACCTTGGCAAGAAAACCACATGATAGAATCACCATAATTTGGAAGTTACTTGAAGGTACACAACAACAACATCAGTTGTATCTCAACATCAGCAGAACAACAGTTCAATAGATATAGACTTCTTCCTGTAGCTGTATTTTGTTACTATCGTATATGGATGCCCTCTGGTAAAGGCACAGAAACTTTTCCAGAGAAATTATGGAAATTCTAATTAATGCATTTGAAAGTTCATTATTTCATTCATTTCCACCTTTTCACAGTCTTCTTTTATTTACTAGTACTACTACTAGCAGAAGTGCTCCTGATGTTGCTATTAAATTTTAAATGATAATTACATATCTTCCGACCCTCCCATTCCACAGTTTTCCCCAGCAGCAGAACCTCTCTTACTACTCTGTTCTCTTATGTTACCAGTTTACCACTATCTTCTTCCCATAACTCATATCTAGATTTAAATAATTACCTGCCTTTCATTCTTTTAAATAGAGAAGCAAAATTAAGTCCTATATACGTCTACTAAAAAGTAAGCCACACTGAGCTCAGCTGTGTTTGTCTTAATCCCCAAAACTATACGTATATGCAGTGCTAATTCTTTTCTTGGAATGCTATCTATATGCTATAGAAATTGACTTTAGGCTTTCAGAGTTCCAACTAGATTTTGTTGCTATTACCTTTTTATAAATAAATAAATAATAAGTGACCAAGCAAGTGAAAATTTGGCATAGCAAAAACATCTAAACTAACATTGACACTTTAAAGTGCTTGGCACAAAATGATAACACAAAACAACAACCTACCATGTTAATTTATAAGATGAATTATAACACGCTAGGTTCCACCCCATTTCAATTATATTCTGGAACTAGAGTGAGTTACAATCTGAACAGGAAATACCAATGAAATGCAATTGTAAGAACAAGACAATGAATCCAGTTCTGCACACTGATTGCTTAATTTCCATTGAGGTCAATGGGAGTTGTGTGGATCATGTCGTTTCATAGTTTAGCTATTAGGTGGCACTAGACTCAGTCTTTCTACGGCCCTGTTCCTGTTGCAGAGAGATAATAAAGTTTCCGTTTAACTTTCTGTTCAGAGTGTCTCCTGTAAGCCTTCCATGATAGGAGTTAAACAGTATAAGTGTGAAAAAAAACTGCAGTCAGGACCATTTGTGAAGTTTGGGGAGAAATGCCATAACTCATGTACACTTACATTAGATTCCTGAATAAGGGATTCCTCTTGACAGTAAGTGAATGTGGGCATCCTCTGAATGACCCTTCTATGTGGAAACTTCAAAGTGGGCAGGCAGAAACAAGCTAGCATTCCAGGAGTCACCAGGAGGATGTATAGTTTCGGATCTAACAAAGGAGATAAGATGCAACCTGGTCATGTAAGATGGGATGATACCGCTTGGGTAAACATCTTTGTTTATGCGATCTGGTAAGACAATGTACCCATTCATATCCCCAGATCCCCAAACAAAGATTTAGACCATTGAGCCTCTGGATTTTGCCCCAGGGCAAAAAAATCTCTGTTTAAATCTTGGACTTCCTTTGTTTGCCAGCTTGGTCTTGCAGGAGGAAGAAATGTTGTCAGTCTGTTTGACCATGCTCCTCGGCAGTTCCCCAACTTCCTGCATGCGTGGGGAACTGTTTGAGATCGTCATTCCCCAGTACCCTCAGGAACCAAGACCGTAATCCTTCAGGTAAAGTATCTCTGATGTATCTCAATCTAACCTCTCTATTTCTCTAGGTGTGTGTGTGCATGCATGCATGCGTGTGTTGATTTAAATAAAGTGTGTCTCATTGGGGATTTGCCTTTGGACTCTCTTTGCCTTTGACTTCAGTATACATAGGCTTAAAAAACACCTAAGTAACACAGCCACTGAGCCACTCCATTTGAGTTAATTATAATTCCCCATATATACATTTATTGGTTTGGTGGCCTAGTGGTACGGTCCTGATCGTGGCTTACAATGGATACTGGTATAATCGGTTGCTAAGATTTCAGTTAATGGATTGTAGGAAAGAATTCTACTTAAAATTCCAAGGAGCCATTGCACTTCAAAATAGATATGATCGGACTAAACAGGCCAATAATTAGACCTACTAAAAGGCAGCTTGCTAATCATTTAGCATCCATTAGGTCTAAGTCAGAACTTGAGACTGACTTCTAAACCCGTGAGAAGCATCTATGGGGTCGTATATGTACTTATGTCAACATATTCCTATTAATATTGACATCCTTATTAGGATCCACCCCATGTGATAATTCAAGAGATGCATTTTGAACAATTTTGAATTACCTGATTTCCCTTCAACATAATTTCTAGTTAGATGCATTTACTGTGAGCGAAAGGGCCAATCACTACTGTTTTCCATAATCTGGTGCCTTATGGGAGATAAAAGCTTCATGATCCTTAGTGGCTGGTAATCTCTCTCTAGTCTTTGGAAAGGGATACACAACAGAGTGTGTATTGTACAACACAACAAAATGTGAAGAAAGAGCAGTTTGAAGTCTAGCAAAAGAGCTAGATGTTTAGCTGGCATTCTCAACAGTGTGATGATGCAGGATTAGCTCTTAGGTGGTTTTCTTTAGGAATCTACTTGCTTCCAGACTGTTCATCTTGTAAGTGTCTATTGGATATCAAGATTCCATTCCTCTTGAAACATAACCTCCTACTGTCCCAATTTGGCAGGAATTTATGATTCATCCCATCATCCCACTTTTTCAGCTGCTTTTTAAATATCCTTTTCTCTCTCCTCCTCCCACACTCACCCACTGTCCTCATCTTACTTCAGTTTCTGAAAAAAATAAGTTTGCAGTCCATTAACTCAACAGGAAAAGAGAAAACTTGTGTTTTCCTCTGCATTAATAACTTTTGCCACCTTGACCATACTTTGATGTTCCCTGGACACACCTGTCCTAGCTTTCATCTACAAAATATCATGGGGTATGTTGTAATAAGGCAAGAGTGGTGACTTGTGGCCTTCCACATGTTGGACTTCAGATCCTATCATCTTTCATCAATGTCTATGCTAGCCAGGGCTGATGGCAGCTGCAGTCCAACAAGAACTCAAGGCCACATGTTGCCTAGTCCTGTCATAAAAACCTTTGCATTGTGGCCAGCCTTGGCAAATACTCTTTATTGTAATATTTATGCCCATTTGCTGTGCATTTTAGCAAACATAATTTGAAACTAATTGTATTTTTAGTGCTTTATATTAGAAACCTATGCCTACTTAGTCTGACTTGAAATGACTAATACTTCAAAGTAAAAGTATATGATTAGGATTCAAGATGGACACACCGGCAGGCTACAGCATATCTGTAAGCAGAGTATGGCAGTGAGAATTTTAACTCTGTCACCTGAAGACATTAACCTTGATATGTTTTAACACTGGTTTCTTTAATTATCCTAAAGCGATGCACAATATGGAAAAGGATAGAGTGAAATATAAACAAACAGACCAATTAAAAAGTTTTTTTAAATGATAAAAGCATATCTTCATTTCATTTCTACCTGTTGGGTTACCGTGAATGTCTTGGGCTTTAATCCTTGTATTTTAATTTTTTTCCCAATTAAAAAAAATCCCTAGTCCAAATTAGCAAAAGCATAAACACATTTGGTGTTTAAACCTAAAGATTTTCTTCCAGATACAAAGGGCTTTTTGCTTCAGCAACAGAAATGTGAGAGGACACTGTTCCAGAGAAAGTATAACACAAATGACCTCAGCCAGTAGCACTAGTCTACGCTGACATTCCCCTGTATGTCACTAAACCCACGTCAGCTCCAAGAATAGTATGGGATAAAATAAGCCAATGTGTCAGCAAAGCAGGAGCAATCACTACGTCAGCAAATATTCAGAACTATCCCTATTCCTAAGACCGCTTGAGACATCTGAAGTCATTTGTCCTTGATCGTGATAGGTACTCAGAACGTGGCAGCACTTTTACACTTACACACACAAACAAACATACCTAATCTGCAGTATGGAGAGAAGATGAATATAGACAAATTGGTTTTCCTATAAGGCTGCTGTGACAAACAAATATGCTAGAAATTTGATTTGTTCAGATGAATGGGACTTTCTTTCACATACCCAATGACACTATATTTTTCCAAGTCCAGAATAAAGTTTGAAAAAATAACTCCATGGTAGCTGTACTTCAAAACAAACAAACAAACACCCCCCCCCCAAAAAAAACCTTGTTTATATTTTGGGATGGGAGAATTGGAATTGGAATGAGAAAAATGTTACTTCCATTGTACAACCTCTGAAAGAAGTTGTCCTTGAAAATCAAGTTGACAGCAGTTATACAGTGGGACCTCTCTTTACATGGGGGATCCGTTCTGACACCCCCCCCCCCGCGTAAGGTAAAATCCACATATGTTCGCACCCTATAGGAAACAATGGGGCATGTGCACACGGTGGTGGTGTGGTGCGCACATGGGCGCACACGGCATTCTTTTTATTATCACGCGACTTCCGCATAAGCAGGAAGCCAGATATAGTGCACCCTAGTATAGTGCAGGCGCACTGTAATAGAACTAAGGCCTTAACAGAACACCAACGGGACAGCTTCTGTCATTGAAATAGAGAAGTATTACCTGTCTCTTTTATATGTATGTGCCTTCAAGTCTCTTGTTGAATTGCATAAGGTTTTGTTATTGTTGTGTGCCTTCAAGTTGTTTCCAACTTATGGCGACTCTAAGATGGACCTATCCTGGGGATTTGCTTGGTAAGATTTATTCAGAGCCTTTGCCTTCCTCTGAGGCTGAGGCATGTCCAAGGTCCCCCAGTGGGTTTCCAGGTCCAAGTGGGAATTCATATCCTGGTCTTAAGAATCATAGTCCATAACTCAAACTACTACACCACACTGGCTCTTACCACCCTCAAAATGCATTCTTGAGAAACTGAGAAGGACCCTCTGGGGAGGGTGTTCGTGTGGGAGTAGGGAGGAGGAGGAATAATGAAATCTAACCTTTAAAACAAATTGTAGCCAAATCCAGGATAAGAAGAAACAAAAGGCTGTATTAATGTAAATTTCAAGTAATGTATCATTCCCCTTCCCCCATAAAGTCCATCAATGACAGGCAACAGGATCAAGAGTCCATCCACAAAGGGATGGCCCTTTTGCCTTCCCCAGTCCTGCAGCCCCCTCCCTTGTTTGACAACTGATCCCCCCCCCACAACCTCTTGTCAGGACTGGGGGGATCAGAGGGAGGAGACTAGTGGGAAAAGCACAAACTAGACCATCAGCTGTCAAACATCCACAACTTCCCTCTCTGCAACTTCCCTCGGTTACCCCCCCCCCCCATCTTTCACAGAAGTCTTGGCTGGAGGCTGCAACTCTCAAGAGAGCTATCAACTTTCTAGCAACTCCTCCCCACAGAACCCCCCAGCATGTTAGATAGCTGTAACATCTTTTAACAGCTGATGATTTTTGTGCAACTTTGGGGCTGAGGAAGAAGAGGGAAGAGAACATTGTGGGGATGATAAGTACCTAGTTATGTGTCGGATGGAAAAACTGATAATTTTTCAATGAAAGCTGTGCAGCTTTGGGTCAGGAAGAAGGAGGAAAATTCCTGGCAAAGCTGTGGGAACTTCATGTGGTTTTAAATTCATGCACCAATTTCTGAATTAGTTGGGAACTCTAGTTTTGACCCCATTTAGGAAAATCAGCAAATCCCCATCCCATCCCTAGTTTGTGTATGGGTCTTCAAGTTGCCTGTTGACTTATGGAGATGTCATGAATTTCATAGGGTTTTTCTTAGACAAGAAACATTCAGAGTTGGTTTTGCCTGTTCCTTCCTAAAGAGTAAGGCCCTATACAGACTGGCCCAAAAGACTGTGGGCAGAGTCAGGCTGCAGCATCTTGCTGATGCATGTCCTGACTCCACTCCCAGGGTGCCATGATGTTGTGCGCTGCTCCAGAAAGGCATGTGGCATCATGACACACCTTTGATGCTGCATCCAGATGATGTATCTCTGAAGGGGTGTCATACAGCTGCACCTCCATGGCTATAGCGCCATTTGGAGGGTGCAAAAAAGAGCAGCTTTTTGCGGCTCCTTTTTACACGCTCTGAAGACCAGATCGAGGCCATGGCATGAGTTACTGTGGCCCCAATGTGGTCAGGAAAGGGGTGGCATCCCACTGCCTCTTGGGGCAGTCTGTATAGTCCCTAAATCTAACAGCATTAAATGGAACTAACTTCCACCAAGCATACATACACAGAAACGCAACTGAACATAATACACACTTTTGTCATTTCTTATGTTGTTGTGTAACTTTCAGTGAACTTCAACTTATGGGCCTGAAACAGAAGGGACAAAATGACGCAGTTTCCTGTCATGTTTAGATGACACACGCCTTGAACATGGTGGGAAACTGCTCTGACACTGAGTCTTCCCAAAAGAACTGGGCCAAAAATAAAGAGAAAGACTACAACCCAAAGAGGAAAAAACAAGAGTGGTCAATGATGTACTTACAACAGCTATAGTCAAATCCCAAGGGTTGTGGGCTGCAATGGCCCATTTGGAGTCCTCCTGTTTCTCACACAATCTCCAGAGAAATAGCCTCTTGTCACCATCAAGACACTTGATTTTTTGTGCCACAAAAAATTGTGTTGTTGCTGGAAAACAACATGACAGTATGTCCTGTTTCCTAGCACCATCATATTCCTGGAATTCTGTGGGAAGCACACTTCTGCTGGAAAACAAGATATATACTCCTCAAGCACCATTTTTACCAGAGAGGGTTATTTTTGTTAGGAAACACAGAAATGACTCTCTCCAAGCATGTGTGCGTGTGTGTGTGTGAGAAGGATCACAGAAATGCCTGGAGAGAGTCAAATGCAGCCCTCAACCAGTGAGCTGCTTCCATGTTCTGTCAAGGGTTGGAAGCTGTATTGCCCTACCCAGGGATCAGGAAGGGCTGCTCTCAACCCTCTCCCCCTGAAAGTTGAAAAATGTTGGCTTTAAGTGCTCCCTTGGCTTGTGATAAGGACTTTTGCCATTTTTGACCCCTTCTTAGCTGTTTTAGCTCACAATAGGTTGTGTTTAAAATGAAGAAATGACCCATGGGCTTGAAAAGATGTTGAAATTGCCTCCATGATCCCTTCCCTTGAAGACATTTGGCAGAAATTTCAGTTTGTTAGGGTGCCTGGCAGACTCAAAAATGACCCAGGTGGTACATCACATTCCCCTACTCTTGCCCTGTCTACATCATCAGTTCCATATCTTGAAAAGCCATTGAAGTTTATCGCACCGGGATGGATTGGGAACAGAATGAAAGGGGCCGGAGATGAGTGCGGAATGAGTGGGGGATGCATTTTACCGCACACAAAAGTCCCCATTCCATTCCATTCTCTTCTGTTCATTCCCTATTTTGAGAACGGTAACAGTTCTCAAAAACTGTCTCCTGTGGGACAGATGGGGAACAGAATGGAAGGGAACAGAACGGAATGGGGACTTTTGTGTGTGGTAAAATGCGTCTCCCACTTGTTCTGACCCCATCCCGGCCTCTTTTGTAATGCACAAGGCCCACTGTGTATGTATCCTGTGGAAATAAATGTGAAAAACCGAAAATATATGGAGTTGCTGAAGAATTATCAAAAGAGAGACATAATGTGATTCTATACATCTCCACTAGGTTGTAATTCCTATTGATTTCAGTGAGGCTAACTTTTATGTAAGTGGTTATGGGACTGTGAGCCCAAAGAAGCAAGGTCAGACCATGAGTTAGTCGGACCAGCACTGTAGTTGCAAGGAAAAGTTTGTGACATTAGTCATTTGCGAATGCTGACAGTCTGAATTTTGTGCAAGGGTTTATTTTCTCAGTGGAAAGGCAGGAGGAGAGACATAAGGTCAATGGAAGTGCCAGATGTTGTTCTGAATTATAGTAGTTTCCAAATTCTATGCAGTAGTACTCAGAAGACTATGGCTGCCTTGTCTTTCAAAATTCAGTGAAATTAGACAGATGTTGCAATAAAATTGAGTGGGTTTTCTTAATGAAACCATTATACCTATTTACTTAGCTAGCAAAAATATTACCTGTGAGTTGGACAAGGCTATAGATTTATTTCTTTATGTTATTGGCAAACTCCAAGAGAAACATTACCTTCTAATCTATGCAGAAAAGAAAAGGCTTACAAGCTAGAACGATATGTCAAATGGCTAGATAGGAACAACTTAGATTGACCATACACGCCTTGTCCTAAGGACACATATATCACATATAGTTTCCTAAAGAGATGGCAAAAGTTCTGTCCTCTTTCCTGAATGTTCATGCCTTGCCACATGACAGGTTATTAAAAAGAGCACCCCTAGAATAAATCTTTATTACAGTCACAGACCAGGACAAGAACAACACCTCTGTTAAAATAGACATGTGCATAATTTTCATGCATCACTGTGTGCACTAATAAACTTTTTCCAGTAGTGGTGTCTGTAATCTGTTGCCAGACTGTAAGCAGCTTCTGGTCTGCAGTGCATTTCCTGGAAAAAAAGAAATAGCTGTAGCCAATGCGCACAAAAATGTGGTGCCAGCCCCTGGCAAAATGGAGAAAAAACCCTGCTAGTTCCTCACATCAATTACCATATATACTCAAATATAAATTGATCTCATGTATAAATGAAGGCAGATTTGGGGGGCTAAATTATGGATTCTGATATGACCTGTGGATATGCTGAGGATAAAATTTAGGGGCATGTAACAAAGGATCTAAAGCAGTGGTCCCCATACTGCCCTTTAAGAGACTTCTAGGAGCTGAAGTCCAAAAAGTCTCAGCCATGTTGGCCAATAATCTGGGATTCTGGGAGCTGAAGTCCAAAATCTCTTAAAGAACACAGTTTGGGACCACTGATCTAAAAGATGAAGCAAAGGAAAACAATGTCAAAGAACTTATAAAATTCCAGTAGTCATAACTGTTTATACTTACACTAAAGGCTGGATGAATGAGAGAGTAGAGGGGGATCAGTGCTTCCACGACAGATTATAGTCTTGCCTTTCACTAAGGGTTTTTTTTTTTTTACATAAGTGTCAAAGTACAGTACTTACACTGACCTATGGATAACTCAACACAGTTTTTTAGGTCAATTTTTTGACTAAAATGTCTTCAGTTCCTAGGACTTATACATGAGCATATACAGTAGCGTAAGAACCAGCAAGACAGACGTTTCAGGAAACCAGACAATGTGTAAACCACTGGATAGGAGAAGTTACTGTCTATCATGATTGCTTCAAGTTGATATACAAGACCTTAAGATTTAGGATGGTGTTGTTGTTGTTGTATAAAAAAAAGGAAAAGAGTGGGATGAAGAAAAGAAAAGGGGGAAAGGGGGAAAGGGAAAAAAAAGGAAAAGGAATGTAACAGCACTTTTAAGACAAACTGATTTTTATTTTAGCATGAGTTTTTGTGGATATCAATCCCCTTCTTCAAATGCAGTACAGAGTAATATTAAAGCCTCAGATTAGAAAGCATATTTATACAGTGGTAGGAGTGGGACAGAATGTAACAGGATTTAGAAAGGTACAAATTGAGACTCCCATTCTACATTTTCCAAAGGCTGTGTTAGATGATACAGGTCTTTCAGATCTTTACACTAGTCAGTTAGACTTAAGGTGTGAAAGCAATAAATCTGCTTGCTAAAAGGCAGTTTTAATGAGTTCAAACCCCTCCTTAAAAATATTTGTTTTGTTTTATGTGCAGTAGTTCAGACTCTTGTAATATATGTAGTGTGCCATGAAACTAGTACCTTTGTTCATACCTCTGCCAATAAACTGGAATTTGTGAATATAATTGAATTCAGTTCTGTTTCTCTATTATTATTCCTTTGTCATTTTCTTGTTCAAGAACTGTGATCTTTAATCCTATATTGTATGTTCAGGAAGTCTGAAATACTCTCCAACTCATTTGTAGGTATTACCATTTCTAATGTCAGATTTGTGTCCTATTGCTGAGAGACTGTCCTATTTGTTCAATGTACAGTGTAGACTGGCATTGCTGGCATAGGATGGGATATATCACATTGGAATAAGAACAAATAAATGTACTTCTGATATGGTGATGCTATTACCACCTGTAATATTGGGACAGACTGGCACCAGGGTTTGTCATAGGGGTATATCATACAGGAAGCTAAGTGCCTAAATCCCATGCAAAAACAGGATTTAAAAACAGGAAAAATCCTGCAAAAAGCAGGATCATTTTCACATTCATGAGGGGCATTGAGCATTAATGTGAAAATAAACCACACAGAAATTGGACAAATTTGGCCATTTTTTACTTTTGGGTGAATCCCAAAAGTAAAAAGCAGCCAATTTTATCCATTTTCTGTGCAGTTTATTTTCATGTTAATGCTCAGTACTCCTCATGAAATGTGAAAACGATCCCGCTTTTCCAGGATTTCCCTGTTTTTAATCCCGTTTCTGCACGGGAAAAACCCTGCATGATAAACTCCATAGAGTCTTGTCCCTGTATTGTTTTCAAGTCCATTAAGACAAATTTTAAAAGTGAAATTTTCACATGCCTTGCACACACACACATGCACGCACACGCACACACACACACAGATAGAATTAAGCTTCAATTTTAATGCATTTTTTATTTTAAAAAATCCCTCTCATTTGTGCAACAATACTACACAACTACAATAACAGAACAGGCATGTAGAGTGTAATGCTCCATGCACATAGAGTTTCCTGCCCTCCTTGCTGGCCCTGTGTGGCACTGCTATGTCATGTACTGGCTGTTGGGGAGGAAAAGAAATGACCATGCAACACAGACTGCATCCCAGCCTGGTTACAGTTCTCCAGCTCAAGGAAGCAAAGCAATAATGTTTCACTCAGAGCTACCTGGAAAACTGCACCCAGGACAAGTTGCAGTTCCTACTGTTTGTTCTCTTCTATACATCCCGCCTCCCCCGCCAGCCACTAAATGGCTACAGAAATGCCCCATGGGGCTCAGCATGTGGGGAGGAAGTTTGGGATGCTGGGCAAGGAGCTAGTGAATAGCCCCTTGTGCAGTGTCCAAAAGAAGACATGCAAACACGTAGTGCCAAGTTATGTACTCTTAAGTCACCAGCCAGAATCCAGTCTTCTTGTTTCTCCTATTTTCTTCACATGAAGAAATTGGTTCACTTGAAAACCAAAGGAATACAATATTGCTTATGGTCTTCTTGATAATCAAGATTTAAAGTCCTTGCCCCCCCCTTTTAAAAGCAGTTTAAAAACATTGTGCCTTTAATTCCCTTTCATCTTTTGCATAACAAGATTTTAGCTGTACTTTGTTTTAATTTGTTGTAAGCCACTCTGTGTCCCCTGCCAGGCACATCATCATCATCATCATCATCATCACCATTATTTTTCCCAGTCTGGGATTCGAGGCAGCTAGCAAAAATTAAAACAGGCACAGCTAAAATTTTGCATCATACAAAGGTTAAAATATAATGAAGGGTCTTCAGCTGCATATGGAAAAATAGCAAGGAGTGTACCTACCTAACCTTTCCAGAGAGAGAGTTTTTAGGAGCAGCCACCAAGAAGTCCCTCTCCTGTGTTCCCACCAGATATACCTGTGAGGGTGGTAGGAGAATGAAGGAGCTATCCCAGAAAATCTTAAGATGTCAGCAAGCTCCTATGGAGAGGTCTTCAAATAACCTGGACCTGAGCCAGAAAGGACTTTGTAACAAAAATAATGACCAAGGAAGTTCTACAAGAATTGATCCTAGATAACAAGTAAATTGAAATAGTCAAGGAAATCTCATATCTTGGATCAAATATTGGTCAAAATGGAGAGTGCAGTCAAGAAATCAGAAGAAAAATAGGAATGGGAAGGGTAGCAATGAAGAACTGGACAGGATTCTAAAGAATAAAGCTTTAATTTTGAACATCAAAGTGAGGATTGTTCAAACCAATAGTATTATTTTAGAGATATTTTAATCATGTAATGTTGTTGTTTTTGATTGTATGCCGCTTGGCAGGTTTTTATTCTTCTTTTTTTTACCCTTACTATGTAAAGTGCTGTGCAAACTTTAGAGCACTCTATAAATAAATAAATGATGATGATGATAATGATAATAATAATAATTCATGTATGGATGTGAGAACTGGGCAGTGAAGAAAGCAGAGAAAAAGAAAATCAAGAAGACAAATAAATCGATAATAGAATAGATTAAGCCCAAGCTTGGTAGATTAAGGGAATGCTGTGGATATAGTATATCTTGATTTCAGTAAGGTCTTTGACAAGGTTCCCCATGACATTCTTGCAAACAAGCCTGTAAAATGTAGGCTAGACAAAGTAACTGTTACATGGATTTGTAACTGGTTGACTGGCCGAACCCAAAGGGTGCTCAACAATGGCTCCTTTTCATCCTGGAGAGAAGTGACCAGTGGGGTCCCACAGGGCTCTGTCCTGGGCCCAGTGCTATTCAACATCTTTATCAATGACTTGGATGACAGAATTGGGGGCATACTCATTAAATTTGAAGATGACACCAAATTAGGAGGAATAGCTAATAATCCAGAGGACAGGATCAAAATTCAAAATGACCTGAATAGACTAGAAAGCTGGGCCAAAGCTAACAAAATGAAATTCAACACAGAGAAATTTAAGGGCAGAAAAACGAAATGCACAGATATAGGATGGGGGACACCTGGATGAATGAAACTACGTGTGTAAGGGATCTAGGAGTTGAAGTAGACCACAAATTGAACATGAATCAACAGTGCAATGTGGCAGCTAACAAGGCCAATGCCATTTTAGGTGGCATCAATAAAAGTATAGTGATCAAGGGAAGTAATAGTGCCACTCTATTCTACTTTGGTCAGGCCCCACCTGGAATACCATGTTCAGTTCTGGGCACCACAATTTTAAAAGGATATTGAGAAACTGGAGCATGTCCAAAGGAGGGCGACTAAAATGGTGAATGGCCTGTCAAATGGAGAACTTGAAAAGGAAGTA
>NC_056522.1:94216124-94225784 GCF_019175285.1 Sceloporus undulatus
GTGAATTCGAACCACCCAGTGCGGAAGACCCCCAGTTCCACACTCATCTGATAAGGGCTAGAGAGTTCACAGATCTGAGCCTGTAGAACCTGAGCAGAGGAGGACAGGGGATCTTGGAGAGGTCTCATCCACAGGGTTGCCATGCGTCAAAGTCAACTTGAGGGCAGTTAACAAGAATAACAAGGTCATAAGAAGAACTTTGAACTGTTCCCAGAAACAAACAGGCAGCCAGTGAATATTAGGATGCATCCAGACAGATTCAAAGGACCAGAAAGTTCCAGATTTTGTTCCTGTTGTTTCCAATTTTATTTTGGGGAGATCTCTCTCTCTCTATCCTGAATATTTTCTGTCAGCTCACTATATGAGCAGACACTTTTTATACCAGATCCCCAGGTTGGTTTATTTTAACCTAGTATAAAATCAAAAGAAGAAAAAAAAAAGAACAAAATCTAGCAAAATTCAGTCTGGATGTGTCCTTTACTTAATCAAATAGATAAATTACTCATAAAGTCCCAGGAAGCCAATCTCTAATTTCCCTAACTATTTTCAAATTCCTAAAACTCAGCACAGATTTATTCCTCCCATCTGACATGGAAGTCACCAGCTGTAACTGAGAGGGAATGAATGCATGCATACTGATAGCATGTTATCTTTAAATCATTCATTTAACCAATTGCCCCAAAGTTCTAAAATTCCCTAGGTGGTTTTTCAAAGAGACCTCTGGTATTCAGTGGAGAGGTAAATGGGAAAGGCGGGGGGGGGGGGATTAGGAAGACAATTGGTACCTTTGCACAACCCAAGCCCTCCACCCCATTATTTGTTGCTGTTTCTCCAACCACACCCATCCCGTTGCACAAAGGTGAAGTTGTGATACTACTCCATGTCATCAATTAACTGAAACTAGAGTGTTTTGAGTGTGGTCCATAGAGGCAATGAACTTTGAAAACTACAAAAAATCAACTTTATAAATTGTCAAATCAATCCTAGGATAACTATGGAAAAAGGGAAAGCCAAATATACCTATGATCTGATGGTGGATAATAGGTACACATGTGCAGTGTTAAGTGTACAGGGATTTCATAGCATGGTCATGAGGAAGCCAAATAAACCAACTAGTTTCCTTGAAATTTGGTAGCATATGCTTCTAAGGCAGCATTGCTAGATTAATTTTTGTAAGACATATAGCTTAAGTAAGAAGACTCTGTGTGTGTGTGTGTAAGTACGAGTGTGCATGTGTCATGTCACTTGTTATGTCACACACACACACACACACGGATTTTGTAGGGTTTGGTTAGACAAGGAATATTCAGAGGTGGTTTTGCAAGTTCCTCCCTTTGAAATGTAGCCTATATTGACATTAATCTTGTAGGAGTGTCTTGGTAGTGGCTTGCCTTAAAAATACATAAATTCCAAAAAGCAAACCTTAATTTTCCCATTTTATATTATGGAGACCATTTTACTATGCCCATTGTATATAATGAAACTTAAGCATCTATGGATTTTGGTATTCACAGAGGATCCTGGAACCAAACCCCAGCTAATATCAAAGCCCCATTGCATACGCTACCAGATTTTTTTTTAATTTAAAAAACATTTTCAAGCTGTTGATACTTGAATCCATGGATACAGAGGGCTGACTGTATATAGTTTTCCTAAAGAGCCAGAGTGCAGTCACTTCCATACTGTTTGGAAATACTGAGGCATGTGTATGTGCTTACAAATTGTCCATGGTTAACACATTGAGGTTTGAGATTAGATTATGAGGAGGGTTCAAATCCCCACTCTGCCATGGAAACCAGCTGGGTGACCTTGGGCAAGTCCCACTGTCAGCCTCAGAAGATGGCAAAGGCAAACCCCCTCAGAATAAATCTTGCCTAGAAAATACTGTGATAGATTCACCTTAGGGTCACCATAACTCAGAAACGACTTGAACAACACACAGTCCAGAAAGCACATCTCCCATTCACTTAAATGTACTTTTCGTTGTTTCATAACAGCATTTTCATAAAACTTCAAAGTAGAGAGAATTTCAAAATGAAATAAAGTCTTAAATTGTAAGATCTTGTCTCCCAATACAGACTATATTGCTTGCCAAAAATACAGTTTCTTCATAAATTCTGGTACTGACTTGAAAAGTTTGCTGATTTTGGATAATGGGTACCATTAGTAACTAGGGCAGTTGATACCATATCAATGCTCTCTTCATTTGTGAGATGTTTCATTTCTTTTCCTAAAAAAAAAAAAAACTTTGATAGGCATCCAGGCATCTCTGCCATTATGCTCTGTAAAGGAAGTTGTGGAATAAATACAGCCTCCAAGTAACATGCAGCCACAATGTTGGGTGTTTTTTAAGCCTCTTCAAGCACCTAAGGAAAAAAAGGGAAAAAGTACAGCCAAAAATCAGAGGCAAAGCACTATAACGAGCAAATGAAAAGGGAAGTCATCAGTTAACTGAATGGAAACAACCTAAACAATTAATTGGTGACTGGCTGAGGAAGCAATGAATCCAGTGTTTCTGGGTCTGAGTCTTCAAGCTTCGCCGGGGGGGGGGGGTATGTTTTGGAGACATTTTAGTATGAGAGCCAAAGCCTATGCTGTCTTTGAACCAGGGCTGGCAACTGAGCTACAAACCAATCCAGGTGCAGCAAAAACCTTGTTTTCCCTTCTTTTCTCCTACAAAATGGTAACATTAAGTGATGCCATAATTTTGAAAGAGAAGTGGAGGAAAATAATGCATTTGAGAGAATGTGTGTGGTTCTGATACGGCTTGGGGAAAGGGGTTTTGCATGTTCTCATATTCTGCAGGGGACTTCGGGTGTGATTTTCAGGTAATTTTCACATGAAAATTGTGCCAATTTTTTTAATGAGGGTTTTTAGAGGACATTGGGGGACTGGTGGTTGCACAAGTGAGGTCCAAGGGCCATATATGATCTACAGGCCACATATGATCCACAGATCACACTTTCCTGACCCCTGCTTTTAAACAAGCAAAGTGAGGTAGTCATTGCCCATTCTTCCTCCAATGCCAGTAGCCATTTCTTGGCTTGCCAATTTCACATTTCTGTGATGGTAGTAAACAAACAAGCTTCATTTATATATCGCTTCATACTGCCTAAGCAGTGTCTAAGCATTTTACAACTGTAAGCTAATTTGCCCCCAACAATCTGGGTACTCATTTTAGCAACCTCGGAAGGATGCAAGCCTGAGTCAAGCTTGAGCCCTTTTGCTGGTCTTGAACTCGCAACCTTGTGGTTTTGAGTGAGTGGCTGCAGTAGAGGCATTTAACCACTGTGCCACCAGGGCTCATAGTACTGTTAGTCCCTCATGTGACCAAGGACCTAAATCCAACTGCTAGCCCCAACTGGGGCAGATGCACAGAACCAGTTGTCAAATAGTAAGCCAATATTTAAGGAAATGTCATGGATTCAGCGTATCTACTCTAGTTGGTATTACTAATTGATATTAGGCACAGAGCTCCCAGTTGCTTCTAGTAGCTTTTTGGGCTATTTCCACAGAAAATAAGGATATTTAAAAATTTAAAATCTCATAGTTAATGAATATATGGATTTTAATTATTGTAATTAATGTTTCTTTATTTCATTTCATTTTTTAAAAAAAATTATTCACAAAGATTAAAAAGTACAAACATAGAACACATGAATATACTGTACTTAATGAAATGAAATAAATTTAATGAAGTAAAAACAAATTGCTTCTGCTCATGACTAAATTCAAAATAAAGTGTGAGTAAATGCTGAATTAGTTGACAATGAATAATCCCCCTCTCCCTCTCACACACACACATAGAAATGTTTTCCATACAGAGGGATCTATTACTTTTGGGTCATTTTCTTGTTAACTTTTGATTGCTACACAAAGCCTAAATTCCAGGGGTGGTTAGTGGTCCAAGCAATGGGAGTGCCCCGGCCTATAATGGCAAGGTGACGTTTCCCCCAGTGTGGACCCCATTGGGTGCTGCTACTACATTATGGCAAAATAATAAGAGAGGAACAACAGTTTCTCATGCTTTGCACCAGCTTCTGGATTAGGGTTGTCAGGCTGAGAATCAATATAAGATACTGTAATAATGTGTTAAGGGAGTTGAAGGTACCTTTCTTCCATTACCTTTCCAACTCAAACTTTCAGCTGCAGCTATTCTCTCCCTAGTGTGATGGAGAGCAAGGGTAGGGAGCATGGAGGCACCAACAACAAGAACAGGGTTTTGTGCTTCTGTGTCCCCCTCTGCCCTTCACCAAGCAGGGAAGAGCTGAGTAGGGAGGACAGAACCAAAGTGGAATCATAGCATTATAAATAGGTAGTGTTGAAGGACCTCATGTAAAAACAATCACATAATTTAAATAAAAAGCTGTAAATCCAGGCTCAAAATGGAAAGCACAACAAGAAGAGAAAATCTATAAACAGGGCACCTATCAGAAGACACATGCCATTACAAATATGTGATTTGGGTCAACATTTGTACCAGGGAGATGGGATCACCTAAGCTCCATACTGTTTGGATATACTGAGGTATGTGTATGAGTCTTCACGTCACCCATGCTTAACACACTAAGTGGTCCTTAGCTATAGGATACTAAAGATCAAATACACACACAGACATACCAAAGGAGTGTGATTAACATTATGACTGCCATACAGCAGCTGCTGGAAATGCAGAGCTACACAGAAGCTGTGAGATCCACTCACAGTTTCCATACCAGTTGCCAGTTACTTCCAGGAATGTATGTTGAGGACATGGAAACTCTCCTTATGATGGAGCTCACACACCTGAAGGGTGACTCTCACCTATTTTTGACACTGCGGCTGCAAATTATACAATTTTACTTAGTTCTGAATCCCACTGGGAGATATTGCTGAGTAAATACATGAAGGATTATGCTGGCATGTAGAGTTCTTACCACATGGAAGTATTTCTACTGCCTTCCATGTACTAGTTGTAACATAACGGTATGCACCAAGTGATACTGGTCAAGCAATCAGAACATTAAAAAATAGCTGTTCTTAAGAGCAGCAAAGACACATCTAGTTCAGGATTATCTTTTCACAGTGGCTGGACAGATGCCTATGAGAACCTCACAAGCCGACATGAACACAATAAGACCCTCTGTCTTACTCATGTTCCCCAGAAACTGGTACTGAGAAGTATAATGTCTCTGATACTGGAAATAATGTGTAGTCATTATAGTTAGTTGCTACCAATAGCCTTGTCCCTCTGTTACCTGATAACTGCTGGGAACAATAATGTTCATTACAAGGTTCTTAGTAGGACGTTTGAGGGGATTATTCCAAATCACTCTCAGTTAACTGAAAAATCATTAATAATAATAATAATAATAATAATACAAGAAATGGATTTACTATGACCTCATCATATGCTTCATAACCCCACCGGTTGTAAAGAACAAGATTCCAGAACAAAATCAGGTGACTGGTAAGGAAACGATTAAACAAAGTATTTTTGTTTAAAGTAGTGAACAATGTTCAAAACAAATATATTCCGAGATGTTTTTAATGAAAACCTTCAGTTAAAATATATATTCTAAAAGTATGTTGATGAAAAAATAAATAAAAAACAGATCACAATTTTATCTGACTTAACAGTGTGTATCTGCAATTAAATCAACAGTTTGGCAAAAATTAATTTCCTGGATTCATCAATGTATATTGTAATTATACGTTTATTATTTGTTGCTTTGTTTATACTATTTTAAGGTATGTGTACTTTTAACCTCATATGTTTTCTTGTCCAATTTCATCCATAAAGCAGTTTTAAAAAATAATATTGTCCATAAATTGTGTGAGTGTGTGTAAGTAATCACTTGTAAGTATTCATCCCTCTCTATCCTTCATTTTCAATATGTTAGAATATTCAAAAACATTTGAAAATGGTTGAAAAATGGGTTTCTTATGTCTTGGGAAATTCTGAGAAAATGAATCCTAGATGGGTGAGAATCTTCACAGTTTGTGATTCATTTCATCACCACTCCAAAAAGCAATAGGGATGATGACGACGACGACGACGACGACGATGATGTTGATGATGATGATGTTGATGATGATTTTGCACTGATTTTCTATGCAGCAAAAAAGTTTCTGGCACTGAAAACAGCATTTTGTGTACTAAAAACTCAACTTTTGCAAGGAAAATAGAAATGTTGCTTTCTGTACATAAAATGCTGTTTTCTGAGCACATCGAGTTTTCTGACAAATAATTTAGTCTACTGTTCAGAAAATTTGTTTTCTGTAGAGGAAATTTATTTTCTGTGGAAAAAACCACATCCACTTTTTAAAAAATAGAATAAGTCTTAAATACTGAATAGTTTAAAAAACAATTAAAAAAAACCTGACTTTTTATGGCCAAGAAAAATTGTAAATTATTCTTTCTTGTCTGCAAGAATTATTTGTCCCTCCCACTAATTCAAAGTTTAAATTGTAAATTCACTAGATTAGACCTCTCCTTACACACACACACACACATACACACACACACACACACACAGAGGTAAACATAAACCTTTTTCACTTGCTTGTTACTCTATAAAGTGTAACGAACATTATATGTAGGGACAAACAGATTTCACTCTGATATTTGATTAACAAAAACCCCTAAAATTCTTTCAATCCCATTTATGAAGAAATTTGCAAATTATGATAAGTACATGCATCTTGAACATCCTTTATTCAAAATGCTTGGGATCAGAACTGTTTTGGATTTTGGAATTTGGAAAATTTTGTGGGATACCTGTATATTCATATATGTACATAATGCGATATATTGGAGATGAGAAAAGAATGTTTCATATACACCTTCTACACATATTATTTCATACAATATTTTAAATAATTTTGTCCATGAAACAAAATTTGTGGACACTGACCTATAAGAAAGCAAAGGTGTCAGTGTCTCAGCCATTCATGAAAAAAGTTTTGGTTTTTGGAATATTTTGGAATTCTGGATAATGGAGACTCAGGGGCTGTACAGACTGGCCATTGAGGCTGGCCTGTGGGTGGAATTGGGGCATGGCATCACAGCACCACATGACATGCGGTATCATGGCGCTCTTCTGGCATTGTGTCTACATGATGCAGCACTAAAGGAGCACAGGACAGCTGCATGCCAGCAGCTATGGTGCCCTTTCCAGGGCACAAAATGGAGCCACTTTTTGTGGCTCCTTTTTGCACCAAGGAAAGCAGAGATCGGGGCTGCAGCATGTAGGTGCCACTGCCCTGATCTGGTGCTAAAAGGGGCGGTCTGTCAAACCCCTCAATCTGTATTTAAAATTTCTTAGCCATGTTTACACTAATGTCACCTACAGCCTCTTCCAACCTAGTACCCTTCAAATATGCTGGCACCAAGTGGGGGATTGTGGAGTTATTTCTGGAGAATGCAAAACAGGGGAAGATGATGGGATTTGTGAGGGGTGGCTGAAAAAATCCCAACCTAATTCCAACTCCCATTTCAAGTCCATCTAAAATGTTTCCACCATTCCTAACATACTAATCTGAATGAAAAAAAGGGGGCTTGAAAAAGGCCTACAAAGAAATAACATCAAACATTTCATCTGAATCCCAAGTGTCCTAGGGAGCCTTATATAGAGACAAAAAGATAACTTAAATCTTTCAGCCCTTATTCAGTTCTTGTTTTGGCAAAACTTCCATTGGGAATTAGGATGGAATGACAATGAGAGATTTGGCCTACAGCAACAACTCCTTCAAGGAATTTATTTTAATCAGTTCAAACTTGTTTATACAATAAAACATGACACAAATTGAACATGTATGTCCTTAGATAATTCTTTTCATAATGAGAGCCTCTAAAAACCCTATCCCTTAAGAGTTCTCATGCTAGTGTGTGTGTGTATCTATGTATGTGTGTGTATAAGAATATAGCACCGCATGAGACTTCTGCCACTACTTTAACCACAAAGCATCTTGTAATGCCTTAGAGATAATTATAATACCTTAAACTTCCAAAAGATGCCCATCCAGTCTCTGTTTACAGATCTCCAAAAAAGGAAGGCCCATTCACATGCATGCCAGTCTGTTTCATTGTTGAACAGCTCTTACCATAAAGAAATTATTCCTAATGTTTGAGTGGAATTTCTTTACTTGCAGTTTGGTGCTGTTCTAGTCTCTGGAGCAGCAGAAAACAAGCTGGCTCCATCTTCTATGTGACAACCTCCAGATATTTTAAAATAGTTATCATGTCATCTCTCAGTCTTGTCTTCTCCAGGCAAAAGACACCGACTCTATAAATCATTCCTTATAAGGCTTGATTTCCATCCTGGTAGAATTCAAAGACATAGCTGTGTTAGTCGGAATCAGTATGCAAAGGGATCTTGTAGTATCTCTGAGACTTACTGAGAGAAAGAAGTTGGTAGCACAAGCTTTCATAGACTGAATAGCTGAAACAGACCTGTTTGAAAAGCTGGCTTCCTGGTAGCTTGGGGACATGGCATATGCATGATGCATGCCCTGAAACTATCCCAAAGCCACCCAGAAGCTGTTAAGCTGCCCACACGCTGGTGGGCTTCATGGCACTCTGGTGGCATGGTGTTTACATGTTGCATGTCGCAGAAGCGCCATAGAGCCATGGTGGGGAGGTAAAACCCAGCTTTTTGCCAGCGGAAAAAGGAACGGCATTTTGCCACTTCTTTTTGGACCAGCAAAAAGCCAGACTGGGGCTGTAGCATGCACTTGTCATGCCCCCAGCTTGGCTCTCTCAGGGGCAGCTTCAAGTCACCCCTTTGGGGTGGTCTGTTCTACCTCTTAAGTCTATTTCATCATCTTGGTCATTCTCCTCTGGACATGTCGCAACTTGCCAATACCCCCCTTGAACTGTGGTGTTCAGAACTGGACACAGTTTTCCAGCTGAGATCTGATCAAAGCAGAATAGAGTGGCACTACTACTTCTTTTGATCTGGACACTATGCTCCTGTTCATGAAGAACAGAATTGCATTGGCTTTTTGGCCACTGCATCACATAGTAGAATTATGTTTAGTTTGTGGTTTACTAAGACCAGTGAATCTTTTTCATGGACCCTCTCCCCATGCATAGCAAAAATTGTGGATGCTCAAATCCATTTTTTTTCAATGGTGTGCACACATGTGCACATGCCTGTGTGCACATGTGCCCATTTAAATATTCGGGGCTTGCCATCCATGAAAGCTTAAATCCATGGATGGCAAGTCTGCAGTTGGTGTGGGCAAACTACTGTTTTCAAGCCAGGTGTCACCCTAAGTCAACAAAGGCAACTTGCCCAATAAAGCCCATTAGTGCTTAAGATGCCGAAGGCCTGAAACAGATGGGTCAAATAGAGCGGCTTCTGACCACTTTAGGGGCATGGTGTTTAGATGACGCATGCTGCTGAAGCAGCTTGAAGCTGTTTTGAGGCCGTCTAAGGCAGTCACATGCTGCTGGCAAATGGAGCAGATTTAATTACTATTATTATTAAGCTTTATTTATATAGCGCTGTAAATTTACACAGCACTGTACATACAATCTTTTAATTAGACGGTTCCCTGCCCTCAGGCTTACAATCTAAAAAGACATGACACAAAAGGGGAAGGGAGTGGAGGATGGAGCCAGAAGCCTTCTGGGAAGGGCTCAGTTCCTTTGGGGAGGCCTGATGGGATTGTCCC
>NC_056522.1:94225794-94325139 GCF_019175285.1 Sceloporus undulatus
CCCTCAGAAGCCAGGATGGAGCCAGATGCCTTCTGGGAAGGGCTCGGTTCCTTTGGGGAGGCCTGATGGGATTGGCCCGCCCCCTCTCTCCCTCAGAAGCCAGGATGGAGCCAGATGCCTTCTGGGAAGGGCTCGGTTCCTTTGGGGAGGCCAGTGGCCCATCTGAGACCATAGCAGTGGGCTGCTTCAGGAGCGGATCTTATGGTCACCATGGTCCCAGAATGATTGCAGCTGGTGAATGCTCCTTCGTGCCTGCCTGCTTCACCCCAAGGCACTTTTTCTTTTAATGCAACAGACTGATACCACTACCCTGTTGGAAAATGTCACTACATAGTAAAAGAATACTTTTTCTCTCCTCTGTGTCTTAAAAAACTATCAAAGATATGGAAGCTGCTCTTAGTGTACCTCTTTAAATAACTGCTTCCCTAAAATAAGAAAAAATCACCAAAGGAACAAATTACTTAGCAGAACTCCGGCATCTCCCTCTTCTCTGAGAGTGCTTAGGTACATGATGTTCTGTTCTGATTGTAAGGATAAACTCAGTGCTTTGGGAAGTTACTTTTTCAAACTGCAGCTTCCCGAATCCCACAACCAACATGATCATATTGTTCCAAGGATTCTGGGAGCTGTAGTCCAAAAAAGCAATTTCCTCAAACTCTGGTTTAACTTCATTTAGCAGCTACCACACCAGGATGAATATCAATGAGTTTCTAAAACAGTAAGATAAGTTTAAAATGTGCTTAAACAAGACAAAAGAACTATAGGCATATTAAAACTATCTTTTAACTTAACTCCAGCCTGTCATCTTGTAATCTCTGGATATGTTTTGCTTTGCTTATAGTGCTACAAACTTAAATAAGCATGTTATTGGCAATTAAGATGAGCAAGATAAACTTGTAAGAGCTGAGCTGTTTGATCAAACTAACAATAGAAATGTTTACCAAGTCTCTTGCAAACAAGCATGAGCAGGACCAACCGGTATTAGTATCCCTTCTGCAGCCTGCAAAATGAAGTTGATGTAATAGCCATCCAATCTTTAAACCTTCATGAGAAGTTCTATTCTTCTGCCTTATTACCACACCACCAATGATGGCCCAGGAAAGAAGAAAAAGGTCCCAGTTTCAATTTCTCAGTGCTGGAAAATCTCCTGTCTAAAACTATTCCAGTAAGTGTAATACAGTACTAGCTCAGTATAATACAGCTTTCACTTACTAAAAGTAACAAAGTTTGGTGGTGGTGGGGGGGGGGAGCCTTACAGTTTCATCACTGTCAGTTTCCTTCCACTCATCATTGCTTTTCTGCACATCATTGAAACGGACAAACGTAGAGAAATCTTTGTTGGGTTTCAGTAACTCCTGGAAAATTATCCTCAGCCATCTATTCTGCTGCCATCTTATGCAAATGAGAATGAAGAGTTTTCCTAATTCAGATGGACTTTAATCAGAAAGAAAACAATGCAGTTTTGAGGCTCTCCTTCTACTTTGTCAGTTTCCCATAGAAGTCATGGGGAAATTATTGTAAGGCCCAATTCCCACTTACCTCTTGATTCGATTCCTGAACCAATTCCTGAAACCAGTTTAGCAAACAGTGTGGTTCCCACTATTTTTGCACCAGTTTCAAGAATTGGTGCAGGAAACAACAGCTGTGACTTCCCTGCCATGCCTCCCTCCATCCTCCTGGCCATACCGGTAGGCCGGGGGTGGAGGAGAGGTTGGGAGAACAGAGGACTGAGGACAGATAAGGCATGGAGGTATGGCCGGGAGGCTGGGGAAGCTGCTGCCAGTGGAAACCAGGGTGGATTCGAATCCGATTCAAATCTGCCTGTTTCTCACTTCAGCTGAATCGATTTATTTCCAAATAAATCGATTCAGCCCCCAAAATACCCCATTTTACCAACATCTTTTTGACTTGAGTTAAATGGGTAAAAACCATGTCCCCCCTTTGTGAATTGCTTCAATGATTCAAATTAAGTGTGAACCATGGTGGTTTAAAACGAATCATTTGGAATTACGATCCAGTTTAAACCATAGTGGGAACAAGGCCTTAAGTAATGGAGGGTTGGGATGACTAGAAGAATTCCAGAAAGATGTCATCTCTCTAGTTAGTATGCAGCATGGACTAGTGTCTTGTTAAATGATTTTGATATGGATTGGCTTAAGTAGAAAAAAGATTTTAAAATTATATTTAAAATGCTCTATTAAAATGCATGTGTGCTTTCAGATAAATAAATGTGTGTGCAGCCTAGTAAGCAGGGATAGTCCCACTTCTGTCTGTTCATACCAAATTTCTCTGTCTACTTTCATATATCCTCCAATTGTCCCAATGTGACAAGGGCAGTTCCAATTAATCCCCTGTTTTCCCACTTTTTTAGCAGCTTTTTCAATGTTCCAGTTTCTCTCTTCTCCCTCCACTTTCCCACTTTGTCCTTAGTTCTTTTCAATTGCTATAATCTGAGTTCAAAATGCAAGAGAAGTTTGCACTCAATTAATTCAGCAGGGTGGGGATGTAGAGTAGAGGAAGGGGTGGAATGTTGTCCTTCCCTATAGACTCAGGGAAAAGCAAACTGCGATGGCCTCTCTTGCCTTGTGTCTTTCTCCTTGTTTATAACTTTTGCCCCCTTGATCACATTATGATGTTTCTTCACCAGATGTGTCTCAGCTTTAATCTGAGGGGAATAGTGGTCTGCTTTCAAATAAATGCAACTAGACATGCTAGCAAAATCTACCACAGAATTTGCTGGCTTGGAATATTTCCTATTTTATAGGGGCGACATCCTTACAATGCCAGAATTCCATGTGTCAATGAAATCTGTAGCTGGGATCATCTACCTTGCAAATTTATTGATACACACACGCGCACGCACACACACACACACCTGTGGACTGCTGCATTATTTTTGAAAGAGATGGATGATGATTAGCAAGGAAAAATACATTTAAGTAAAAGAGAATGGAGAAGAGACACATTTGTCTATTGGTATTAGTGTGTCTTATAGAAACATGTCCATTGTATTATTTTCTACTCTAAATATCACTATTATGTCCCCCCACTCCTACCACATAAAACAATATAGAGACTTTGAAGATGACTGAGCATATAAGAGCACCTGCCTTGCAGAAACCTATATTGTTTGGATGGTGCTTGATTTGTATATCAGTAAATGCAGCACAGTTTCTCACTTAGGTGCTCATCCAAGGGCCAGTGTGACTCACTCCAGATGAAGAATGGTGTGGGAAATTACAGGGTTGCTTTTGCCAGTAGGATGAAACTTTGCAGCAAGTCAGAACTCCCCAGAAGAGAACAATGTTAATAACTATTTCGCATTATTGCCAATACTTGTCAGTTTTGCACAATGTCTCTTGGGGATTGTTTCATTTTCAGACCAATATATGACCAGGATCCATTTGTGGGTAATAACAGGAGTATCAATTGATCATAAGCATGGAACACTGGTGTTCTAGCTTAGAAATAACATAGGCGTGGTACAGATCGCCAGAAAGAGGTGGCCCGGATCCTCCTCTCTTTCTCCCGTAGCCATGCCACAGCAACCAAATTGTGTGGTGTGGCTATGCTAAAGAAAAAGGAGCGCTAAAACGCGGCTCGTTTTTGCGCCCCCACAAATAGGTGGCGGCAGCACTGCTGCGCGGCTTCATCTGGACGCAGCACAGTAGTGACGTCATTGCTACGCGTGCCATGTATATGGCACCTTGCAGCGATGACGTCCTGGTGATATGCTAGGGTTGCGGGGCGTCTGGAAACGGTGCCCCGAGGCAACCCTAGCACGTCACCAGAACGTGCTAAGGGGCCTGTCTGGACCAGGCCATAGAAAGAAGCTAGATGGAAATGCTTGCCAATCAAGATGTGCTGAATGTGAAGATTTTGTCTTTTGTCTTTTCTTCTTTTAGAAAATAATTCCAGAATTTCACCCCTCCCCAGCCAGCACACCAGTGGGATTTGGAAGAGAGGGTCCCAAAAGGTAGCTTTCCCAAGCTCTGAAAAAGTAGGGCTGACAGGTGCTTTCTAAATAAAAACCAGATGTCCATTAATGGTATCCCATGAGGAGAAATAAAAAATTAGCAGAGCTTTCTCACACAATGCTATTGGAAATTATAATCAAGAGGTGAAAGCACAGAAGATTTACATATACTTCGTTGTTGCTGTTGTTGCAGTTGTTGTTGTTATATGCCTTCAAGTAATTTCTGACTTATGGCACCCATATTATGTTTTTTTTTTCCTGGCAAGATTTGTTTGAGGGGGTTTGCCTTTGCGTTCCTCAGACAATGAGAGAGTGTGACTCTCCAAATGTCACCTGCTAGATTTTTGTGGCCAAGCAAGGATTCAAACTCTGGTCTCCAGAGTTTCACCCATAAATAATAAATATATGAATCATTTTTGGATGCTGCCCTTGATACAGGAAATCACAATAAAGGGCATGTGACTGACTCATCTTCTATTGTTGCTGACTTGTCTTTGAAGCTGCTCTCAATGTTTTAATTTTTGGCATACATTAAGTTCATGGTATCTTTATTAAGTCCAAAACTGGACATGTTTTATTGGCTTTTACTTTTCATGGGGTCCAAGCAGTAGAACCTGTAAATCAAGAGTTGATGAATACTTGTCTGATTTCAGAAGGGGACATTTTTTAATGTTATTCCCCGTCTGTCTGCAAGAGAATGCCAAGTTTCACAGCAAAGCTTTTGGAATCACCAAAGCATGCCTGCTTATGTGCTTGTGAAATCCAAGGTTTGCATCATCCTGGTTAGAGTGATGCCTATGATTGTGATTAAGTACACAAACTAATACAGTGCAAGAGATGTGCCTGGATGGGTTTTTAGTGTTTATCATGATGTACAATCGGACTGTGTTAGCTTCACTGAGGCCAAAACAACAACAACAACTATCTGAATATAGGAAGTACAGTAGCTTCTTGAATCCCTGCAAAGTGTAACTTTATTTCCCCACTTTGTTTTGTTCCCTGTATTTAGAATGCATACTAAGAAGTTTGATCACCATTAGTAAAGAAGAAGAAAAATCTGCTCTCTAGCTTAAAGTTTCCTTCTTCAGATATTTTGGAGACATTTAAAATGTTCATGTAAAAAATGTCCAATGGGCCCAAAATGTAGTGAAATCAATAAGACGAACCACAGCAATATGTTTCCAAAACTGCATACTACAGGTTACATACAGGAGTAACCTGTCAACTGCTGAATACAGTACCTTGCCTATTCAAATTCATGTGCTGTCCCCAGGCCTTGCCCAAGACATTTTCTTGGCTGAGGTAGATCAGCAAATGACATCCCACCCATACCACCCACTTCCAATTCTTGGTGCATACAGTAGTACCTTAATCTGGCCAAGTTACTTTGGTGCCTGAGACAGAAAATGTCTGGCAGAAACAAAATCCCCCCCCCCCAATAACTATGTAATGGGCTAACAGTTTGCTGCCTCTTCATAAATCATAATGCTAGCAATTTGCTGCCTGAGGCTGCCATCTCACTCTGTCTAATGGAAGGGCTACCCCATCTTTCCCATGCAATATGAAATATCCTTTCTGCCATGATGTGATATTGCCACATTATATATTTCCATATCTCCATGCTAAGTCTTTGGCTTTCAATAGAAGGGAGAGGGAAACGCACACAAAATGATGAAATTGTGCTATGGAGTTAAAGTTATCACACATTTATGGCAGATTGGAAGAAAACTTTGAATGTAATGCCAGTTTCTCCTACACCTCCCCAATTACTGAAATATGTGGCTTCTCCTTTGGTTGTAATTAATTCAAGCTCTGTTAATTTCACTATGACTTAAAAACAGAACTAGATGAGGACCAACAGCTTTGGCTAATCAAGACATTTGGATGGATAATGAAGGAGAATTCTCTTTCCACTTACCAATTTTGACCCATGGATTTGTGTTAGTTACACAGTTAAACATTTTGTAGTGACATTTATCCTGTGTTTGACACCATTATAAAACTCAAGGCCTCAGAAACGAAGCTCCTTCAAGAAAGTTCAGAAACTTTGAAGACTTCCCTCCTTGCAAAATTATCTGCCTTCCTCACATTCTTTTCCCCTTTACAAAGTGACTATTTAAACTAAGGAACAATTTATACACAGTAGGAAAAAACAATTCTCCCCCATTGATTTCTGGAACTTGCAAGCACTTTCTGTGAAAAAGAAGTTCTACTGTGGAGGGAGAAGGGGAGAAAGGCAACAGTACTGGGAAAGAGAAAGGAATGTCTTTTGCTAGCTAATAAAAATTGACTGCATGCTGGTTGTTGGAAAAGAAAGAGGGATGCTCTAGCACAACATGTGAGATGTGCCATTAAGCAATTTATTAATGACAGCAGTCTCTTTGTTCTTGCAGCCATCAGTGAAGATAAAGCAAAGGAAATGGAGGAGCTGCAGTTATGCATTTGTAATACACAAAGTCCTTGTTTTTTCCACCAGGCACTGCAGAATAGCAATTGTCCATTCACAGCACATAGCAGATAGTCTGCATTTTGGAGCTAATATTTTGCCATTCCTAAGCTGGTACTTAGGAATCAAGTGCAGTTAATTTGTTTCTCCCCTCTTAAACCTTTTAAGTGCCTTGTCAGGATGACCCATCCAATATTTCTGGATTTATCACCTGTTTAAAAAAGCAAAATGAGTCTACCATTAAGAGCAAGTTTTTCTCCCATGAAAACAACTGCCTTTTTGTCACCCACAGCAGCTCAGAAGAGCTTCCAGTGTGTTTAAATCTTACAGCCTCATAATCAGACAATGTGCCACTCTGCTATGCTTTAATTAAATGATAGGCCATCAGTTGCTATCTCTCCAAGTGATCACCTTCTCCACAGGCATGTTTGCAGCTACACTCATGAAAACAATGTGAGCTCTGTTTTGAACCATCGCTCGTGTTTCCTGCAGCACATGCAGGTCACTTTAATGCTGCCACAGTCATCCAAGTTAAGACTACAGGCTGCTGTTTGATGACCAGTTGAATGCACATGTCACCAAACAGTCCTGAGAAGCTGAAGTTCCCCAGAAAATTTTCTTCAGCTAGCTGTTAAAGCCACAAGTAAAGAGATGAAATATTGACATAGGTAATCTCCCCTCCAGTGAAGTTAAAGGAGCACATGAGTATTTCTAACTTTGCATTTTGAAATCCAAGCCAGCTGAAACTGCCAGACACTAAACATTTATAACATATATTCCTAAGCAAATATTTGGATATACACATTCTGCTTGCCCCACACCCCTGTTATTCATTTTTTAAAAATGTATCCCTCATTATCTCTTCCTAAGCATTCAGTCACCTAAAGGACTGTCCTGACCAAGCAAACTTGAAATACTCAAGACCAGACAACAGATTATAGGGGGAAATAACCCTTCACTCTCCTAAAGGCCATAATGTATCATTGTACCAGAACCCTTTTGATTATTCTTTGCATTTATTATAGTTATAATTCATGCAAGTTTCCTGGTTTCATTGACTCAAGAAAATGCCAACAACAATGAAAAGACAGGTAAGAACATTTCAGGAACATTTTCCACAGACCATTAGCCTTTTCTTTTAAGTACAAAGACAACTTTTTCCTATTAAGCATGGCAAATGCAAACAACCCCCCAGCCCCGGTTTAGAACAAAAACAACAACAATCCCAGCAGTGACAACATAAACACACGCAGCCTCTTCAAATTTGCTCTACGTACCTCAACCATTAAACAAGACATTTAACCATAGTGGCAGTTCTGTGACCTTTGAATGCCGTGAAATCTGTAAGCAGTGCAGCTTGTTCATGAAGACTTGTACTGCAGGATCCAGAAATGGCATCCAGGATGAAGTGAATAATTAAGTCAGAAGCACAAGGGGGCAGAGAAAGGTGCACATGAACATGGGCAGGAGTGGTGGGCGTAGTGGTGCTGGTGCTGGAGAGGAGGCAAAGCCCAAGCAGATAGATAACCCAAAGAAGCAGATCGAGAAAGAGGAGGGGAGGGAGAAAGAGTCTTAAGAGGAGACTGCACTTTTCTGCCAGGCAAGTACTGGGATAGAGAGCTGTGCTGTGCTTGCTGCAGTCTCTGACTGTCTGAGTGTTAAGCAGCAAGTCGAAGGCCGAGCATTGCCTAGCTGGGAGGTGCTGTCAACTGCCACAAGCACAGCCAAGCAGCCCAATCAGCTTAAGCCTCTGCGAGCTGCTGGAGTGGAGCCTTTTCTGTTTATGTTTCCTCCTTTCAAGAGTGACGTCAAAGGGGTTTAGTTTTTCCTCTGCATGTGCTATTAATTTTAAAGGACTACTGGTGTGTGTGTAGTGGGGGGGGGGGGGGAGAGAATGTGGCACTGATTTCGACAGGCTAGCACCCTGCACTGGAAAGAAACCAGGGCGGCTGTGGAGCAAAGAGGCATTCTTTAAAATCAAATTTAGGGCATCATTTGGATTTTTAACATTTAGATATCTGGTCTGATAGGCTGCCGGTTAGATCAAGGGTGGATTTTAAAAAAGGAAGGGTTTATGCATAGGAATGTGTCAAGAAGGATGTGAAAGCCCCCTTTAAATGATATTAGGGATTTACATGGCTAAACTGGAACCTAATTTAATTTAATGTAAGTATTTCTGTCTTGGCCTGGATCTAAAGTTCTCAGGGCTGTGTACAATAAAACCAATCTGAGGAATTTAAACAGTGTAAAAATAAAATTATTTTTTAAAATCTAACCCCTCTTTGCTGGATTTCATTCTGGGTATAAAATAACAGCCTGCAACCTCATATAACCTGGAATATATTTCTCCCCTTTCCAGATTTTGCTGCAAGTGACAAGGTGGGGCATAAGCTTGTGCCCCCTCTTCTGTATCACCAAAAAATTACAACAAAAGAAGACATGTGCTTTCATAGTACTTCCATGTGCTAATATATTGATAGCAATGTTGTTGTTGTTGTTGTGTGCCCTCAAGTCACTTATGATTTATGACAACTCTAAGACAAACCTATCATGGAGTTTTCTTGGCAAGATTTGTTCAGAGGAAGTTTGCCATTGTCTTCCCCTGAGGCTGAGAGCATGTGACTTGCCCAAGGTCATCCAATGGGTTTCATGGCCGAGCTAGGAATCGAACCGTGGTCTTTAGAGTCATAGTCTGACACTCAAACCACTACGCCACCCTGATATGCAAATCTAGAAATAATTATTATAATGTAAGTGGGAAGATCATATATTTCAGAATGGTAGGGACAATACTGATTAGGTGAAAGCTGTCCATGTGCTAGATCTGCTGTGTATGGTCTAGGTGTTGATGGGCAACTTCAAAGCCCATTTCCCCCCTTTTTATTTTTCTTTATCTTTAAACTGAGGATAAACAAAAGATGCCTTCCAACACTGATCTTCTCTCTGAAAGCACTCCATACACATGACCACATTAGAACCCAGCCTTATAAAGGAGAAATGTATTCAACTCTTTTGGACCTCCATGTTTCTTAAATGTCCTTTTACAAGTTACATGCACAGTGACCCTAGAGAGAATAGTGAAAGTTTGTACAATGAACTTTATAGGTAACATTTATAGGAAATTAATTTCTTGTAGCTCTTAAAGACATGAAGTCCCTTTTGGAAGTATTTGGAGGTCTTCTGAGATGCTATGTTAGGCCTCAGTTTTAATTCTAAGAACACAGTGGGCCCTTCGTAAATGCTGGGATTTAGTTCCAGGACCCACCATGGATACCAAAATCCATGGATGCTAAAGGCTGATTATATGCAATGACATAGTAAAATCATGTCCCTTATATAAAATGGCAAAATACAGGTTCCCTTTTTGTAATATTTTATTTGAATATTGTCAAGCCTGGATTGTGGAATCCAGGGATGTAGAATCTGTGGATTTTTTTTTTCTTATCATAGTTTTCTGAAACTTGAAAAAAGTGTCATTTAACATTATTTTTAAAGATATTTTAATATTCTTTCCATCCTATGAGATTTCCTGAATTTGTGGCTTAGCTAATGACCATTGCAAAACTAGTAATTGGTGATAACTGATTTCAAGTATACCTTAGTTTACGAAGTATATGTGTTCCTTGGCATTACTTCTTTAACAGAAAATTTAGTACCAGAGGCAGAAATAACTTGGAAAACATATTTTATTTTATTTCAATGATTTATATCCCACCTTTCTCATACAATGGCATTCAAGGCAGGTTACAATAATTTAAAAAGACAGAATAATTTACAAAACATATCATAAGCCATATACCATAAAAAGAACATCAGTTCAACATATTTCAGTAAACATTTTATCCAAAACTAAATATTATACCCATGAAAATTGAAACAACCAGGTCTGGTAAGCCTTTCACAACTAAACAAAAACATTGTGACCCTTCTGGAGACCTCTTGAAAGCTTCATCGAAAATGCAGTCAGGGATGTTTTTCCTCCTTTCACCAGCCTCCACCTTTCTTATGATTTCCATTTTGTTGGCCACACTTATACATCTGTATTTTTTTAAAAAAACAAATACAGTGGTACCTCGGGATACGAAATACCCAGGTTACGAATTTTTCGGGATACGAAAAATTCCCATAGGGAATTATTGTTTCGGGTTACGAAAGTTTTTTCGGGTTACGAAAAAACTCCGGCGCTATTTTAAATGGAGCCGCGGCGGAGCCGCGGCTTTTTCCCCATTAGCGCCTATGGCATTTCGGCTTACGAAGGCTTTTCGGGTTACGAAATTGGCCGCGGAACGAATTAATTTCGTAACCCGAGGCACCACTGTATGCTTGAGGTGGCTTGTGAGGTAGGCTTTCTGCTTTTTCCTCTTTCTCTCTTTTTTACTGTTCAGGCATGCTCACTAAGGGATTGTCAGGGCAGTTGATATTTATGTGCCCTTCAGTGTTGCCAATTTCTGGGGAATTTCCCCGATTTCCAGGTAATAAAAAGCCTTTTCGGGGAATTTCCAGGTATTAAAATTTATGGGGAATTTCGGTTGGGGAATTAAAAGCCTTTCCATTTATAGGGAATTATTTCACTTCCCCCCCCCCCCCCCAATGAAAATACCATTCCCGTCCAAAAAATGACCGACCCAGAAGTCCCCGCCCCCTTTTGCCTTCCCATAGTGCTTTGCGTTCCCTTGACCCGGATGTCCTGTCCCTGACCCAGATGCCCCGGGGAATTTGGGGGCATTTGGGGGATTTTCAGGGGGATTTCCTTCAAGGGTGATTGGCAACACTGGTGCCCTATGATAGGCATGCATACTTGCCTACAGTAGAATTGCTAACATTGGTCCAAACCACGCTGCAGAAATGATCCAGTTTGGGACCACTTTAACTGCCTGGCTCAATGCTAGGGGATTCTGGGAACTGTAGTTCTGGAAGACATTTAGCCTTCTCTGTGACAGAGCTCTGGTGCTATAACAAACTACAATTACCAGAATTCTACTCATGAGGGCACCAGTGCACAGCAGCAAAGGCAGAAGCATCCGACCGGATGTCACCCCTCTTCTGGGGTGTCATCCAGTGCAGACTGTACTCCCTGCACCTCCCTACGGATGTCACCAAAAGTCTGTGGTTCTCCAGCCCTTCTTCACCATCCTCCCAATGCTAATGCTGCTAAAAATTCAGCTAGTCAGAGGATGAGGAGGAAATGGGGCTGGACACAGTGGACATAAAAAGATTTCATTAAAAGGAGCTTTTTTCAGATGATTTGTTAACTTGGGTATGTTGTTGTTGTTTGCTGTGGTGTGCTTTCAAGTTGTTTTTGACTTATGGTGACTCTAGGGCAAGATTACAGGACTGTCTTGTCAAGATTTTCTCTAAGACTAAGAGAATGTGACTTTCCCAGGATCATCCAGTGGAGTTCCATGGATGAACAAAGATATGAATATTGGTTTCCAGAGTTGCAGTCCAGTTCTCAAACCACTACACCACATTGTCTCTCAAAAACATTGATGTGACTGTATTATAAAATCAATTACATTTAACATTCCTGGGAAAGAAGTTCTTGTATTACTTCATGATAACTTTGGGGTTGGGGAAGACTCGAGTGAATAGTGAGATTTAAAATGGTGAAAGAAACAGAAACTGTAATAGGACTCCTTAAATGTAAATCTAGAACTTTATCGCACTGCGTTCCTTCCATGCGTTCTGAGCACGGAACGGAAGGAGCAGGAACGAGTACGGAATGAGTGGGGGACGGATTTTACCGCACGCATCCGTCCCTCATTCATTCCGTTCCCCCTCTCTTCCGTTCTTAATCCGTTCCAGAGGGGGAAATTTTTGAGAACTGTTCTGAACAGTTCTCAAAAAGCATCCCCTCTGGAACAGAATGGGCAGGGAAGAGAGGGGGAACGGAACGAGTGAGGGACGGGTGTGTGCGGTAAAATCCGTCCCCCACTCATTTCCGTTTCCTGCTGGGCCGGGCCGAGAACCCGGTGCAATAAACTTACTAGTCTAATTTGTTACAGTACTGTGACTATTATCACTAAGCCATGGTTTCAGTTCATATCTCATCTCATCTCATTATAGTAGATATTCCAGAACAGGCTATGAATATTGTACTAGTACTATACAACCATTTTACTTCCCTTCTAAACTTAAGTACTGTGAGAACTATTATTTATTTCATTTATATACTCCCTTTCTCCCAGAATGGGACCTAAGGTGGCTCACAGATTAAAAAAAAACCTACCAAAAAGAAGGAACAGGAGAACAGTGATTGTACAAGAAGTGTAAGTTTGACTATCATTAATTAGAATACTATATTGTATTCTAAACCATTTCTGCTTCAGATGTTCTAAAAGTGAAATTTATATGAAGGGTATTGGAGCTATGCTGCTTGGCTGTTCAAATGAAACAGCAGAAAAAGCCACTGGTTTTTGAAAGCCCTTTCTAGCAAGCAAACCAGCACACGTAAAGCAACCTTCCTTAAGATCTTAGAAGCTTTAACTTTAACAAAGAAAAAAAATACTTTACAAAATACCCCACAACTTTGGTAAATGTTTACTCAGCATGATCTCCTATAGGGCAGAGTACAAGTTCTGTGCTATTAAAATGTATCAAGGGAAGTTTTCTGGAATAATTATTACTGGACCTAATAAAAACCTAATATATCTTGTAAACTGAAATATATATATATGTGTGTGTGTGTGTGTGTGTGTGTGTGTGTGTGTGTGTGTGTGTATCTCGAAAAAGGACTAGATTCTAATATGGTAAAATTACTACTATGAAAAATTAATAGAAATACTGATGTGCTGCACTAGACTTTGCTTATAGGACTAATTCAAGTATCTTTTCAAGGCCTTAAAAGTTTGCTCTTGGAAAAACACTTGGAAAGTATTTGTATCCTAGATCTCAACTGTAATTTGTAGATTTATAAGATTTCAGAATGGTTGCAACTGTTTACTGGTTCATCCTGAATTAGAAAAGAAGAAATGTCAAGGTTAGAGATGCATGATCATGGACAGATTTGCTTCAAATCATCTTTAAATCTCAAGTGTTTATACTGAAGAATTAAAACAACAACAACAACAACACAGATAAGCTTTTCCAACTACTTATATGAAACAGTTAAGCAAACCAGTTCTACCTCCCCATTCCTCAAGAAAAGAGTCTCTTCTGCACTGGGCTGGATAAGAATTTGATCTCAATTTGTCTTTTGAATTTACCCCATATTTTAAAGGTTTGTATATAGTTTTTTTTAATGTTTTCAAGGTTTGTTTGCATTTACTTATTTATAATGTTTCATCTTTTAACTTTATAAATGGTGTTTTTCAACTCTTATATTTATACTTAATGCTTTTGTATTGTTTTTAATTTGCATTGTTTTAAATATGTTGTTAGCCACCTTGAATCCCATTATTGAGAGAAAGGCAAGATATAAATGAATATTATTATTATTGTTAATTATTTATATATTTGTTTTCACATGGTTTCATATTAAACTGAAAAAAACTTTGAGGATTTGTTTTGGTTTAATGAGCATGGAAGAAATGGAAACTGACAGATCCATCTGTTCAGATGCAGGGCTTTGAATGCCTTACTTCTAAAAGTCTGTTTATTTAGCCATGTTTATAGTGCTCAATTGAGGCTTCCTGCCGGCGCAGCCCTCCATAGTGCTCAACTGGGGTTGCTACATCTATTTTTTTCATGAGAGGTTCCTCATCTTTAGCGCCTACATGGCAGGCAGCTACCACATAGTTCTCTTTGTGCTGGGAACATCTGTACCTGTTGAATTTGGCTGGTGGAGGTGGGGAGAATCTTGCTTCAGTGTGTTTTGGAAGAATGGCACAAAATTTACAAATTTTCTCATACTCTGGATGGCAAATACTTGAGATTTAGAATATCTGAATGAGAAAAAATAAACACCTCTATTAAAATTCAGGGTCAATCTCAAGATTATGCAATGCTAGCTGTGCAACACAGGCTAGCAGACTCCCTTTTGTTACACCAAGCTACCTGCCATTTGAGCTTGCTTCTGGAGCATTTCTACTCTAAACCATAGTACTATGATTCCATGGGCTGCTGCCACACTGTAGAAATAAAGTTGTCTGGCACCACTTTAACTGCCATGACTCAATGCTATGCTGTTCTGGAATTTGTGGCTTTGTGAGATATGCAGACATCCTTGTCAGACAGCTCTGGTGCCCCAGCAAACTACAAATCCTAGAATCCCATAGTATCGAGTCATGCCAGTTAAAGTCATGTGAAACTGTTTATTTCTGCAATGTAGCAGCAGCCATGGTTGCATCATATAGAATCCTGGGATCTGCAGTTCAGGAAGGGTTATTTAAAATTCTTTGCCAGAAACCTCTATTGTTTCGTCAAACTACAAACTCCAGGATTCCACAGGATGGAACCATGGCAATTAAAGTGGAACCATAGCACTATGACTGTGCAGCGTTGCATGGGACCTGGTCCTCAGTGAGTCAGGGAACTCACTAGACTTTGGACTTTGGACCAAATGTACGGTGTTAGTTCGATCTACTCCACCGAGCCACTGTGAAGATAAAGTGAGCTCACTCTAGAGGAAAAGCAGGATAGGAATGCAACATATATGTAAAATAAAAACGAGTATGTCCACAAATGATATTGCTGAGAGTCTTATAACTATAATCTCACAAGGGTGGAAGGGGAAGATTTGTGGACATTCTGTGCATAAGAAGCTTAAAGTCACCCCATAGAGAGAGAAAGAGAGAGAGAGAGATTACTCTTGTTTTTGCACACAAGGTTATAGAGAATTAAATCTCTGTTGAAAACATATAGAAGGACGAGTCTGTTTTATTTACCACCTCAAAGGCACTTTCTAATCCTATCTATGCTGAGGGAAAGCAACCCTCGGTGAGCCTAGCTCTCCAGCATATTGCTAGCTTGTAATTAGGCTTAAAGCTGTACAGTAAAAATGGCACCAGTTGCATTGCCAATGGGGCATTTTGGCTTCTAGATAACATCTTCCAACTGGTGGTCTTAATTTCCTAACCTAAATATGAAAGTGGAAGCTGAAAGGTCACTGCTACAAGTTCCAACATGAACAGCCACACCCAGGTAAGAGAACACCATTGAACTTCCAGCTTACTTCATTAGCTCAGTAGTTTATTATTACATGACCCTGGGAGGCAATACAGATCACCACCAGCACTGAAAATTGCCAGGATCAGAGCTTGGAAACATTACCACTTGGGGACAACAGTTCCAACAATCCTCCGTGCAGACAGCATGGCCATTTGCCATTCTGACCAAGGGATTCTGAGTGTTGTAGTCCAAAAAAAAGGGATGCTTCCTGGTTCTGGAAAGAATTCAAATTATTTGGGACCATAGCTTCCAGTTAGTTGATTATAAAATGGTATTAACTGGTAACAGAGACTGCAGTCCTGTAATTTATGTGTCCGTGTGGAAGTGGGCTCTAGCTTACAATCAAGGTCTAGAAGCATTCATGACTAACTAGTAACAAATGAATAAAACATACTGAAGTGGTTGCATAAATACATGGGCTTGGATCACATCTTTATTGAGGGATGTAAGAGATAGCAATGTATGTCAAAAGCAGACTAATGGCATCTGAACATGCCAGTCCCAGATGCTGGTGAAACGTCAGGAAGAAACTCTTCTAGAACATGGCCACATAGCCCGAAAACCCCCCAAAAGACTTAGTAATCTTTGCAAAAATATATATAATGCAGACTTACTGATTTACAAATATAATATTTCATAGTGTAACATGTGATCTCAAAACATGGAAGAAAGTGAGAGCTGCAGAATACAAAATGAAGAATAAAAAGTCCTCATACTAACTGCAGATTAACTGATGTGATGGCTATGATATCTGCGGCCGACTGGAGTTTCAATTCAGTAACTTCTGGAAAGTAGCAATTGCCTACCTCTGCTTTAAAAATTATATGGAACTAAGAAAATTATCCCACAGTCAAATCAGCCATGCTGAGAATGGGCTGAGCACATTAGAAAATTTTGGAAAATTTACTAAGATTGGGTGTTATTACACACCTTCATGCTCACACTGGAGGCATCATGTCCTGATCTTAGCCATCCCACCCCAAATCCATCCTTCTCCTGTCCTTCGCAATGAATGGTTAACTCCCGTTCTTTGCAGAGAATGGGAGAAGGACGGATCAAGTTGGGATGCCTAAGATCAGGGTGCGATGCCTCTGATTTGAGCATGGAGGTGTGCGATAATACCTGATCTTAGCAAATTTTACAAAAATTTCCTAATGTGCTCAGCCCATTCTTAAGCCAGTCAATTTACCAGTGTAATAATCTCATAAGAAGTTCATCTGCTAAAGAATCTTCCTCTTTTTTGTAAGCAGAGATTTATACATGTACCACCCTCAGAGGGTGGCCATCTAGGTCCCATTAGTCCTAACTAGTGAGAGGGTTTATAGGAGTTGTAGTCCAATAACATCTGGAGGGTCACACCACCCACATTTCTGCCTAATACATGAAGTACAACAGATGTCTTTGTACAAATCGTATAAAGTTACAGGACCCCTTCTGAAGTGTGAGCAAAACATTCATTCAGTGCATCTTCTGGTCATGGTACTAAATACAGGCGAGCCTTGACTTATGCGGGGATCAGTTGCGGACCACCGCCTGCGTAAGGCAAATACCTCGTAAGCTCTAGCACCATTCCATAGAATGGGGCTTGTGCTCGCGGCGGCGTGATGTGCGTGCGTGACAGGTACACACGCCATTCAATTGATTACAGCATGGCTTAAGTGGAAGCTGAGTATGGCACACCTGTGTATGGTGCGCCTGCATATGGAGCGGGTGTGCTGTACAGACTTGATTGCCTTGGTGGATGACCTACGCAGGGAACTGGACAGGGGGAGTGTGTCCGCGTTGGTTCTCCTGGACCTCTCAGTGGCTTTCAATACCATCGATCATGGTATCCTTCTGAAACACCTCTCTGGGATGGGGCTTGGAGGTACTGTTCTGTAATGGCTCCATTCCTTCTTGGGGGGGCAAACCCAGAAGGTGGTGCTGGGGGAATCCTGTTAGACCCTCTGACCATTGACCTGTGGGTTCCCTCAGGGTTCTGTGCTGTCCCCTATGCTATTTAACATATACACGAAACCTCTGGGAGAGGTTATCTGGAGTTTTGGAGTGCGGTGTCATCAATATGCAGATGACATTCAACTCTTCCCATCTCAATCCAAGGAGGCTGTCCTGGTCCTAAACCAGTGTCTGTCTTCAGTAATGGACTGGATGAGGGCAAACATGTTGAAACTTAATCCAGACAAGACAGAGGTGCTCCTGGTCAGTCGGAAGGCAGATCCGGGAATATGGATCCAGCATGTGTTAGATGGGGTCACACTCCCCCTGAAGACACAGGTTTGCAGTTTGGGGGTAATCTTGTACTCAGCTTTGAACTTGGAGGCCCAGGTCTCTGCTGTGACCAGGAGTGCTTTCGCACATTTAAAACTTGTGTGCCAGCTGCACCTATTCCTTGAAAAGCTAGATCTGGCCACAGTGGTACATAGCTTGGTTACATCCTGTTTGGACGACTATAATGGGCTCTACATGGGGCTGCCTTTCAAAAGTATTCGGAAAATTCAACTGGTTTAAAGAGCTGCTGCCAGGCTGTTAATGGGGACAGATTACAGAGACCATACAACGCCTCTGTTGAAACAGCGTCATTGGCTGCCAGTTTGTTTCTGGGCTCGATTCAAGGTGCTGGTTAATACCTATAAAGCCCTACATGGCTCAGGTCTACACTATTTGGCAGACCGTTTCTCCTGGTATGAACCTGCCCAGACTCTGAGATCCTCTGGAGAAGCCCTTCTCTCTATCCCAACACCATCATAAGCACGGTTAGGAACGACTTAGGGAGCTGGGAATGTTTAGCCTGGAGAAGAGAAGGTTAAGAGGTGATATGATAACACTGTTTAAATACTTGAAGGGATGTCACATTGAGGAGGGAGGTAGCTTGTTTTCTGCTGCTCCAGAGACTAGGACCCGGAGCAATGGATGCAAGCTACAGGAAAAGAGATTCCACCTCAACATTAGGAAGAACGTTCTGACAGTAAGGGCTGTTCAACAGTGGAACAAACTTCCTTGGAGTGTAATGGAGTCTCCTTCCTTGGAAGTCTTTAAACAGAGACTGGATGGCCATCTGTCGGGGATGCTTTGACTGAGAGTTCCTGCATGGCAGGGAGTTGGACTGGATGGACCTTGTGATCTCTTCCAACTCTACGATTCTATGATTCTATGGTTGGTGGGGACGTGAGAGAGGGCCTTCTTAGTGGCTGCCCCTAGACTCTGGAACTCTCTGCCCAGGGATATCAGAATAACTCCCTCCTTGATAGCCTTCCACCAGCAGGTGAAGACTTACTTGTTCACACAAGTGTTTAAGGAATTGCTATAGGGACAGGCTGGGATGTTGGGCCATTTTAAAAATTTGATACTGTTTTTTCTATATATATATATATATATATATATATATATATATATATATAGTTTTATCTTTTTAAAATATGTTTTATTCTTTTAATAACTATCTTTTTAATACTGTAATAATTTAATTCCTTTTTAGTGTGTGTGTGTGTGTGTTTAATGTTTTTAATTGTATTGTTTTTAATGCTGTGAAGCTGCTCTGAGTCTCAGTCCTGGGAAAAGAGCGGGATGCAAATAATTAATAATAATAATAATAATAATAATAAGAGAAGGTCCAGATGGCTGGACAACTTGCCAATAAAAATGTCTCTGGGCAGTAATGTAGTTAAGGTGAAATGCAGGAAAGAGTGAAGCTCTTTGGTGATTTTCAGAAAATGATTAGTAAAATCACCTGGGGTATTCTGGCCCTGAAGCTGCCCTGGATTTTTCCTATTACCTCTGCAGTCCATAGCAACACCACACAGCTGTCTACACATGGTCCCAGTTGTGTTGGCCAGCGCTGCCGCCCTGCCATAAGTTGCTCCCTCTGAGGCACAGCAACAACATTTTGGGCTTCTTTTTAAACATAGATCTAAAGACTGTTTTTAAAATACTCAGAGCAGACATTCCTAATTTTAAGATCGCATGGTTTTCACTACCTGTCAGAAACTCAAAAGGGATGGAGCCAGCCTGATCTCCTTTAGAAGGGCATTATGTAATTGGGATGTTGCTACGGAGAAAGCCCTGCTAAGTGTACCCACCAGTTTAGTCCCACAGAGGGGTGGAACATGTAACAGGGCCTCCACTGATCAATCTTATATTTTGGTCAGGCTTTCAGCCCCAAGCCATTTAGGGCTTTATAGGTCAAGACCAACACCTTCAATTGGACTTGGAAGCAAGCACGAAACCAATATTTCCTTTTCATGCCTTCTTAGTGCAGTAGTCCATTTTATCTCCATACCCATCTTCACATAGACTGAGAAGCAGGAGGTGATCATTCAGTCACTGTCATAAAATTCATAAATGCATCTGAAATGTCTTTCTGAAAAGTCATAATCAGGATTTAATAACTTTTCTGTACACAGAATAATGTAATAACTGCCTTACACATGAATAAAGTCAGGGGTGGGCAGAAGACAACAAAGTACTGAAGGGGAACAAAAAGGAGAAATATAAATTGTTCTGACAGGAGTAAAATGTAAATTCAGTGTGACTGCTGACTGAAATAATTTTGGTATATCCTGATCTATAATCCTAAAGGCAGACTGTTCTATCAGTGAGATTTATAATCGGGCTAAACATGACCCAGATTAAGAGAAAATCTCATGGATGGCAGAGAGGAGAAGTTGAATTCTGTGATTAACTGAGATACACTGTAAGGATCAGAAGGGATTTGACAGTCAATCTCTTGTGAAAATGGCAAGTCAGCATTACTCTCTCAGGGACAGTGATAATGGAGTCATATTTTTTCAGGTACTTGGCAGGATGTACAAATTCTAAACCTCCTGCCATTCTCAACCCAAGAAACCACCAAATAATATCAGTACCACATATATTAACTGAATCATTTGAGTCAGAAGTCTTATTCAGATCACCACTAGAGGTAGGCTCAAGACCTCTGAATATCGGCCCAAATATTGTCTTGTTCTCCGCTCCATAGGTTTAAATTTAACATCCATGAAGAATAGCCCAGTGGTCTCTAATCCTGCTTTCTAGTCAAGGTCCAGTAAAGATGAGTTAAAATTTCTCAGAAGCTATTTTTTTCTGGGAGAAAAAAACACTGAAAATTTTCTTTTTCTGAGCCCTAAGAAGAAGGACCACTTTGTAATATCAGTTATATTTTAATAACATTAAAAGAATTTAATCTAGACTAAACTACTGATCACATGTAAAACTGGCATATGACTACCTCTCTGTCCCTAATACACTGGGTCCTTGGTATTGGATGGGGTTTTGTTCCAGGTGGGGGACACCAAAATCCACTGATGCTCAGTTTTAATGGGTCAGTAGAGTGATTGGAGCATTTGACTATGGTCCAAAACACACTGCAGAAACAATTCAGTCTTGGGACTGCTTTAACTGCCCTGTCTCAGTGCTAGGGAATTCTTGGAATTTTAGTTTATTGTGGCACTAGAGCTCTCTGACAGAGAAGGCTAAATGTCTCACAAAACTACAGTTCCCAGAATTCCCTAGCATTGAGCCAGGGCAGTAAAAGCAGTCTCAAACTGGATTATTTCTCCTGTGTGTTTTGGACCTATGACTCTGGAGATCAGGGTCCAAATCCCAACTCGGCCATGGAAACTGACTGGGTGACCCTGGGCAAATCTCACACTCTCAGCCTCAGAGGATGGCAATGGCAAACCCCCTCTGAAGAACCTTGCCAATAAAACCCCATGATAGGTTCTCTGTAGGGTTGCCATAAGTCAAAAACAACTTGAAAGCACACAACAACAGTGAAATGATGTCCTTTATATGAAATGGCAAATCAGGGTTTGCTTTATGGATTAAAAAATACTTTTCAAGACATTAATGGTAGTTGCAAGTAACACATCACATTTATTTGAACTCTAGGTAGAAGTAGGGTGCTCCAGGTAGGAGTAATTCAATCTTGTTCTTAATGTGCAGGTTTTTAATGCAAGTATCAATAAGAGTCTGATAATTATTAGGACTACTGCAGCCATAAAAGGTTTAACCTTTTTCTCCCCTGCTGTAGTACTGAGGGAAACCCATCTTCTGAAACTGGAATTTGCATACAGAGCAAATCCCACATTAGTCCAAAAGCAAATACAGAATTTAGAAGAGGGTTTTCCCCTCAGGTCTCAATCAAGGAAGACAAATGTCAGAATCTCCCTCTATGCTCTTTCTGATTCTGCCCTGTTGATGACATTTCCATTTTTAAAAACCTACATATTTTAATGTACAGCTCCATTTCATGTCTCATATGTACTTTCCAACATTTTACAGATGTAATGGCCAAGCAACATCAGGATGTAGTCAAAATGACAAGAGTTATTAATGAGAAAAAACTACACAAGATAAGTGAGGCTGCTGCAGTTTGCATTTGCCTGAGCCTACAGGGATGGGTGAACCAGTGTGTTGTAGTGGAATGAAAGTTGGATGATGACTCTGGAAACCAAAATTCAATATCCCCCAACCATGCAAACCCATTGAATGACCTTGGGGAAATCACATTCTCTCAGCCCCAGATGAAGGCAAAGACAAAGACAAAGGCACACACACACTGAACAAATCTTGCCAAGAAAAACCCATGATGGGGCTGCCTTTAGGTCAAGTTATAAATAACTTGAAGACACACAACAACAAATAGGGAAGGGCAAGATTCTGCCCTGTCCTCCCCTCAACCTCTGCTGAGTTAACTGAGTACAAACTATTTTTGGACTTTGAACTCAGGGTGTTTGCAGGCTTACATATTCTCTGCCTCAGATCCCACAAGATTGAAGGAACTCATCAGATCTGGGGCAAATCTCATGGATCCCTGGATCACATGAAAACATGTGGAAGATTATATCCCCAGTCACACAAGGACTGGGAAATCCAGTCTTTGCAAAACTGGCCACCTAGCTACTGGATGACAGAGGCCCCATACAGACAGGCCAAAATAAAGCTGCTTTGGGTCACTTTGGAGGTATGCTGTTTAAATGATGCATGCTTCCTGAGAGGCCAGAAGCTGCACCAAAGCTGCGCTCCAGTCTTTAGGACTGGACCATGGCTTTAGCATTGTTTGTTGACTCTTAGGACACATGCATCATTTAAACAGCATACCTCCAAAGTGACCCGAAGCAGCTTAATTTTGGCCTGTATGTATGAGGCCTGAGTTGCTTGGGAACAGCAATATCATTTTTCATGGTGGCATCACAACAAGCCTCCTCCATAAACTGCAGTTGCAAAGGGAGATATTGGCCCCATACAGACAGGCCAAAATAAAGCTGCTTCGGGCCACTTTGGAGGTATGCTATTTAAATGATGCATGCATCCTAAGAGTCCAGAAGCCACACCAAAGCCATGATCCAGTCCTAATTTAAACAGCATACCTCCAAAGTGGCCCGAAGCAGCTTTATTTTGGCTTGTCTGTATGGGGCCATTGTGCACATTTGATGAAAGCAGGAACTGAATGTTGGCTGTGCAGATAGGCATATGTTCCAACATTTCACACATGAAAACAGGGACAGATGTAGCCAAGAGATACCAAAGTGTAGTCAAAATGGCAAATGTTATTAATGAAGAACACACAAGCTAGGAGAGGTTGCAGAACATTGCTTTTGCCTGAGCCTACTGGGAAGAACAATATTCTGGCCCTTCCTCCTCTCCTTTTGTGTAGTAAATAATGCATATTTTTCTAGAAGGCATGCTGATACAAAGCTGCTTTCATGCATTAGTGTATGCAAAATTCTACTTTGCCACCCTTCTCTTCTATTTGCATTTTATCATCCATCACTTTCAGAAGAAACACAATATTTTCTGTGGGCATGTATGAAAAAATTCAGGGACAATGAATACTTCCTGCCCAACCATAAAATCCTTTGAGACAAGGCAGTCTGGCATCACAAGACTGCAATTCTTTCAGAACTAGGGAAATCTGGTACCAATGGATTCCATGGTGGATTTAGCCAGCCATTTGCTGGTTCCTGATTGTGCCATAGATAGTCCTGGGCAATGCAGGATTTAAACACAAGCTACATGTTTGGGCTTCAGATTATGAAAGTCCTCTAGATTTTTTTTTAAAAAATAGAAAACATTTAAAATATTAAATTAGAGTAATATATAAGGGGAGTGATGTGCCAGCCTCATAAACCTGAGATAGTTTAGGAACTAAGCATATCCTAATTTCAGTGCTGGTTGCTTGTCAGAGTTCCTTATTTCATGGAAGAATTGAAGCACTAGAACTATCAACATGCAATTTTCACTAGAAAATGGTAGTTTGTGTGTTGGAATCCAACTCTGGAGACTAAGATTCGACCCCCAGCTCAGCTATAAAACCTACTGGGTAACCTTGGGTAATTCACATACTTTTAGACTCAGGGGAAGGCAATGGCAAACCTTCTTTGAATAACAGCAATCTTCCCCAAGGAATTATTCCCCTGCAATACAGGGCAGATGACAAACTATCACAGACTAAGCAATTAAGAAACTGATACAGTCCAGGTAAAACTGAGAATCAGCATAGTGTAATTGAGTATTGGACAAGCATTTTGGGAAACCAGGGTTTGAATCCTCATTCAGCTGTGAAAACCCATGGGTTCAGCTTGGACACTCTCTCATCCTCAGATGAAGGCATAGCAAGCCTCTTCTGGATAAATCTTGCCGTGAAAACACTATGATAGGTTCACCTTAAGGTCACCATAAATTGGAAATGACTGCAAGGTACACAACAGATAAGCCTGTACTTAACTAGGTAAAGTCTCACCCAGACCTGAAAAATATTTGTAGTCTTCTAATCAGGGAGAGCCACTGGATTGAGGAAGTCACCCAAGGATATATAAATACCTCATAAGGATGGGGAATAATTATTTTTCAGTTCATTTTTGACCAGACTCCACCCAATGTCTTCATATTCGGGATGGAAAGAACATAAGATTTGAAGAAATCAGAATGTGGGAGAAAGTGAAATTGATGGAAAGCTCTCAGCACCTAGATCTCTTTCCAATTCCGTTGTACAGTATTCATAGGTTGTTAGTTCTGAATTAATGCTGCCAGCTCTTTCTTCTAAGAGCCTCTTCACTCTTAACAACTATGTGGAGGGCAGATACAACATGGCCCTCTTCTCAGTGGGGATAATTGAATCCCTACTGAATTTGCCCAGTGTAGATGGGAGAAAGAGATTTTGTTTCAGTTTGTTTTTGAATAATTTCCCAACTTTTGCAAAGGATTCCATGAGTCATAACATGAACCACCATAATATTAACAGAAAATAACCTGATTAAAAAGGAAAGCATGTCAGGTACCTGTCCATACAGTGCCTATTTCAAGTGCATAAAATGTCAGGAGGAGCCTCCGTCTCTTTATTTATGGACCTGGGCAAACTATTTGTACAAGGTTGCGACTGTTGTGCAGGACAAGTGCCAGCCTGACCTGTGAGCCTTTATAGTCCTTCCTGATCAAGCAACAGCAAAGGGTGGTTCATGACATAAGGCAGCAAGTACTATCAGCAGCAAGTACTATCAGCTATCCAGTGATTGCTGTTTCAGCTTTAGATGGGCAAGAAATAAACAAAGAAATATTGCATCCAAGAGGATGGCAACATTCTACTTTTCCAGGCCTCTCCAGAATGAGGCTGTCAGTGGATTAGCCATTATGGCTATATATATTTCCTCCAGTATACCAACTGCTGGGGAAACGGAACAGAAGCATGTTGTTTGATTGATATCCTATCAATGGGCTTCCCATAGCAACTGACTACTGTATAATCAAAAATGCTGGTCTGGACGGTAGTGGTAACTGATATCTCACTTGTCAGCAGGGTGGTTTATCTGCTTTGAGGTTTAGTTGGACCTATAATCCAAAGACAATATCATACCACACTGTTATAATGCTATTATTCCACTTTTGCTCCTATGGCTGCCTTCTGTGGAATCCTGGGATTTGCAGTTTAGGGAAGGGCATTTAGAATACTCAGCCAGAGCGTTCTTAGGCCTCCCTAAACTACAAGCCCCAGAATTCCAAAGAAAGCAGATAGCCATTACAGTAGACTAATGGCACTAGTGTAGTATGATATTGACCCCAGGTGCTCAGTGAAGCTCTTGAAACAGGTTCAGTGGCTTGCATAACGCATTTAAACTTCAGGTTAAAAGCCATACTGGATTCATTGCCCCACATTTGTGGGAACCAGTAGATGAGACAGCAAGGTAAACTTTTGTTCTGATCCAGCAGGACTCTTTGTATGGTCCTTAAGCACATTCTGGAATTTGCCACTCCAGATCTACTAGGCAGGTGCACAGACACTGTTTCTATAGGAAGCATTACTCATCTCTTTTCTTTTTATGTGGTAACATACATTTAACTAACCCGATGTTCACTGAAGTGTATGGTGCTCAGAATGACGTTAATCACTAATGGCAGTTGCTCATTGTAGTAATCAAGAGTGTCAGAGGTTGCGTAAATGAATATTATCCTGAAGAGAGAATGTGAGGCAAACAGTTGCCGTTCAAGAAAAAGAATGACAAAGAGGAACTAGGGAGAGAGGAAAAAATGGAGATGCAACAGGGAGGCTGCAGAAGGAAAATGGGGGGGGGGGGGGGGGAAGAAGGGAGGAGAAGGGAAGTGAAATGTTAAATTCATGACCCTGCTCTCACTCACACATATTATTTCAGGAAATTTATCAGCTACTCAGTTTCCTAATCTTAAAACAGGGAAATAGCTCTAATAATAATGAAGATGGATATGTCCTGAGCCATTCACATAATGTAGTTAGAGGATGTGCTTTCTATAAATGGCTGGTGTGTGTGTGTTGATACTCTTTGTACTCACCCTCTTGGAGTGGTAGGGTGTTAAAAGCAGCCACTGCAACTGGAAAGTCCATTTGATGCTTAAAATGTCTTTAAAATTGTTATGTCCAAGCTGGGTAGATGGAGCTCCAAAGGAACAGCTGCTGCAGCAACCACATAGATATAGGAACCATCATCAACAAGATTAATTTAGTTGATTTTAACAGCTGGTACCAATTTGCCAAGGTCCTAAACCCAACAGGGAAACCTCTGCTGACTGAGAGCCCACTGGCTTGTCTCCTCCTCCTTACAGTTGCTGCCTGTCTTCTCAAAAAATGAATATAATGCCCAGGGCCATCATGAGGGGCGCATGGGGGTTCAGATCAAACCAGCTGACACCCTAAGGGGGGTTGACATCACTGCTCCTCAAATATCTGCCTTTTGGCAGAAATGGATTGTGGCATTCGCCTGTTTTCCTTTAAAACACAGAAGAGATGGTATGAGTGGATTGAGGCTCAGTGGGAAGAGAAAGGAGAAGCCCCAGGGTTTTGTTTTGTTTTTTACAAAAATAAATTTCAAATTTTAATTTTTTAAAATTAAAATAATTTATTTTTTAATTTTTAAAATTATTTTAAAATTTTCTTTAAAAAACTACATGTTACCAAATATTCACTTTAACCACATGAAACAATGTACATGTAAATACACTGAGGCTGTGCATATGATATAGTAATTTAAGGGTATAATTTTAATTTTGCTAGTTGTTTATGTCACAGCTATTGCCATTACATTCAGTGATATAAAATATTTTTTATATTTTATTATTTATGAGGATTTATTAGTATTAAAAAAGTTAAGGATTCTGTATGATATGATATGGGAGGAGGTCAAGGGGAGGGTGACAACATGAGCTACCACACTGGGTGATGTCAATCCTGGTGATGCCAATGGTAATGCTTTCCATTTAGGGGCATTTAGGATTCTCAGCCAGAGAGCTCTTAGGCATCACTGAACTACAAGCCTCAAAATGCAACAGGAGGCAGCCAGAGCAATAAAAGTGGAATAGTAGTGCTATGAGAGTACAGTATGGTAATGTGGTAAGTCTCTTCCTCAGCAAGTAAAATATAATGATCATAAATTACATTTCTAACTTGATAGGGGTTAACCTGATTCCTTTTACTGTTTAACGGCTAACTTTTTAGTTACTTAATACAGTGCACCCTTTCCTTACATTGGGGATCCGTTCCGGACACACACACACCCGGGTAAGGAAAAACCATGTATGTTGGAGCCCTATTCAAAGTAATGGGCTTGTGCCTGTGGTGTGCCATGGGGTGTGCACCGTGCCCCATTACTACTTCTGGGCGTGCCAAGGCTTCTTCCAGCGCAGGTTTCCAGCATATGCTGAAAGCCACATATGGTGCGCCTGCGTATAACACGGGCGCACTGTAATTACAGAGAGTAATCAACAAGTGGAGGAGGACAATCACATGGTTCAAGAGTGAGTTCTATATCACAGACAAGACATTAGTGGCATTCAGAATATTTTAAAAGTAAAGAAAAAACTATTTTAGTTAGTTTTAAGAAACATGATAATAAAGGATTGCTACTATATTGCTAACCATTTTGTATTAGTCTATTCCATTTTAAGTATTTTTTCCATTTTAAATATATTTATGAAACATGCCAACAAATTGAACAAATATACAAGCAAATAAAACATGCCCATTTTTTTTTTTACAAAACACATACATGTGTCCACTATAAGCAAAAGATCTAAATATCAATTAAATACAGTACACAGGTGGTATTTAACACCGTCAAGATTAGGAAAAACGTATAAGAATAACAAAGGACTATGTTGGAAAAGCATTAAGAATATTGGTAGTTTCTATCATATGTGGTGGTCCTGCCTTAAGGTTAAAAAATTCTGGAATGAGATACACACGCTAATACAGAAAATATTTCAAATTGAATTCAGTTTAGACCCAGAACTATATCTCCTAAATATGGCAGAGAACAAAGATATAAGAGAAAGATTAAAACCAATACTATACTTAGTCACAATTGCTAGAATGACGCTAGACCAATTTTGGAGAAACACAGATATCCCCACTGTGGACACATGGCTTCAAAAAAACCCTAGATATTGTAGAAATAGATAGGATCACTATGGCTTTAAAAGATAAATCCAACAAAGGTAAACAAATATGGGAGCCATTTCTGAAATTTTGTAAAGAGAGGTGGTTAAGATAGACTTATTTAGTGATAGTAAACTGGCTACTGCTATGAAATATCTACATGAAAATAATATATAACATTTTTTTCTGTATATAGAATAACAAAGGGGATTTATTAAACGTGTGATCTTTGTGGATTAACAAAATATATAAACATGAGGAATTGGACAACCGAGGGATGTTTAAGAAAAGCTGTACATAATGTATCTGCCACTATTAGCAATGGGGGGAGGAGGGAAATGAGGGATAAGAGAACACATGAAAGAAACTGAGGAATATGTAAAATTTCTTTTTTATATTTGGAAATTTTCAATAAAGACTAATACACACACACACACACACACACACACACACACACACACATATATATTGCAATTGATACAAAGGTGGAAATTAGCACATATGGTAATATACAATAAGGTGAAAAATCTCATAACCAAGGCAGACAGTTTAAAAACTGCTCTGAACAATAATACATAACAGGTTATAGCTATATTTTTATCTATCTCTATATCTCTCTATATCTGTCTCAGGGCACTTGTGTAATATTGAATTCCTTTCAGAGATAATATATTCCAAGTCAAATCATCATGTCATCAATATGTGCTCCAATAAATAAAAGATAAAGATCAGTTCCCTTTTCCAAAGATCTGAACAACAACTATGCCACACCAACTTCAAGGCTAGATATTTTGGTTTATGAGCCTACTGGGCCATATGTGTTGATGCCATTCCTGTACTGATGCTGTCTGGGAAGTCTATACCAATATTTCACTAGTAAAATTTGGAATATTAATAATATATGACATATCACTGTTCTGGTAACATTAAGAATTTTATTTTTCGCATACTGCAGCAATATTCATGACCTGTCATATTTTTATGTAGTTTAATGCATTCATCCAATATTTGTAAAGGATTTTTCAATCTCTGAGTATTGTTGGTGGGAAGAAGAGAATAGGCCATTGAAAGAAGAAGACACTGGACAATATTGCTCAAGAATCACCAGCACCCAAAACTACACTATGCAGATTGTTTTTAATCCAGCTCAGGCTAAAGCTCATTTGAAATGGAGTGCTGGAGAAGGGTTCTATGGGTAGTCTTGGACTGCTAAAAAGACAAATGAATGTGTCTTAGAGCTAATCAAACCTGAATGCTCCCTTGAAGAAAAGTTGCCTAAACTGAGGATGTTGTGCTTTGGACAAATTATGAGACAAGGCGACTCATTGGAAAATATGAAAATGCTTTAAAGTGGAAGGCAGTAGGAAAAGAAGACCACACTACAGGTAGAATCATAGAATTGTAGAGTTGGAAGAGACTACAAGGGCCATCCAGTCCAAGCCTCTGCCATGCAGGAAATCTAAATCAAGGCATCCCCGACAGATGGTCATCCAGCCTCTGCTTAAAGACCTCTAAGGAAGGAGACTCCACCACACTCCGAGGGAGTTTGTTCTACTGTCGAACAGCCCTTACAATCAGGACATTCCTCCTAATGTTGAGGTGGAATCTCTTTTCCTGCAGTTTGCACCCATTGTTCCGGTTCCTAGTCTCTGGAGCAGCAGAAAACAAGCTAGCTCCCTCCTCAATATGACATCCCTTCAAATAATTAAACAGGGCTATCATATCACCTCTTAACCTTTTCTGCTTCAGGCTAAACATCCCCAGCTCCCTAAATCGTTCCTCATAGGACATGGTTTCCAGACCCTTCACCATTTTAATCGCCTTCCTTTGCACACACTCCAGTTTCTCAATGTCCTTTTTGAATTGTGGTGCACAGAACTGGACACAGTATTCCAGGTGAGGCCTGACCAAAGCAGAATAAAGTGGCACTATTACTTCCCTTGATCTAGACACTATACTTCTCTTGATACAGCCTAAAATCGCATTGGCCTGATTGGTGATTCAATCAGGGAAGCCATGGCCCTGTGTTTGCAAGACCTGAGGAGGGCAGTTGATGACTAGGGCTCTTAGAGGGCTCTCATTGACAGGGTCACCATAAGTCAAAGCTGACTTGATGGCAAATAACAACAGTCCAAAAAATGCTATCTTCAAAACCTGTCTAATATGACACCAGTTTCTGTGATCCATGATGTATATGAACTCTTCATCATGATAGACCAAGGACCTGTTTCTAACTGAAGATAAAGATGCATCCAGTAAAGCTAAAGAAGAAAAAATTTGTGAATTATTCTCTTTCATTCCAACCTATTTGTAACAAGTGTAAATAGAGGTGCCACTAGCATACATCCTTTTACAGACCTTCCAAAAAAGATGCATCCATTAAAGCTAAAGAAGAACACATCCATCAGTTATTCTCTTTCATTTCAACCTATTTCCATATCAGGTTGTGAAAGTTTTTCCAAAAGTCTCCATATAGATTCATATTCATTTTTGAGTGCATTTTCCCTAATATACAAAATTTTGTATTCAATTTTGCATGACTGTGAATTTTTGCAAGCCATTTCCGGAGATATCATTCAGTTTTGTACATTAATTTCCCTATTACAATCACCCCTCCGTTTTCGTGGACCTGGAGTCTGAGCCCCCTAGAAATATGTGAGGGGCAAGTGGAGGATAACACAATGAGGCCTGTGCCCGAGGCACATACATGGCAGCACGCACAGGAACATGCCGCCATTGGAGTCAATAGGGACTCCAATATCAGCGATTTTCCATTTTCGCAGGGGGGGGGGGGCAGAACAGCTCCCTCATGAAAATGGAGGGGCAATTGTATACACATTCTTGTGTGCCAATTCCCTTAACATATGTGATTTTATATACACTGAAAAATTCAGAGAAGTGCAGCTACCAAAAAATAATTGCATTTTGGTTAGCTTATTCGTCTAAGAAGAGATAAATGTATTTCTTTCCCTAATTCTCTAATTACTACCAGATTGCTTGTTGCATAATAGATACAAATTATGTGTAATGTAGGAGATCTATGATTAGATCTCCCAAATTAACAGCAACAACTCTGAAATATATCATAGGGATGTGGGCAGAAGAGAAGGGCCAGGGTTTTTCAAGCATACTCTCCTTGCTGGTTTTCAGATCCAAATCTCTTTCACCACCCACCATATCTTTGTTTTGCAGTGGAAAATATATATAACTTGCACAAAGAGCAATTGAAGAGTGAGACAGAATTTTGACTCTAGCAGAGGTTTTATCCTTTTAAAGCAACTCCACATAGTTACAGCTTTGAGGAAGGGGAATGGTAAAGTCCCCTAAACAACATTTCAGGGTTTGGAGGTGGAGTTTCTTTCAAGAAAGGTGAATCAGTCACCGATTTTATGTGTAATCTGTACTTTGATCCTTAGATGCTTTGCACAGTTAGTTGTTTGTGGGGGAGAAAGAAGGCGTGGAAGAACAGGCATGCAAACACCAGTTGTAAAATCTTGACATCTGCACCATTAAGAAAGCACCAAATGCTAAGCAGTAGGCTACCTAGTCTGCATACAGAGAAAGAAGATTGGTTGTTCTATGAAACTGTCCACAAAAGCCTTTTTCATGCCCTATCATTTTGTCTTATGCCAAAATCCTCCCCTAGTAAAGGACACTTTGATGCTGTGCTTTGTGTTGTTTCCAACCTTGTATAAACAGTTTCTTTTAGAACTTAAAGCGACAGCCATCAGAGTTGTTCTTCACCCCAGGGAATTAGTAAAGGCCACTTAACATGCCACTATTTATTTATTTATTTGAAATCCTGCACAACAATGAATTTTCACAATTGTTTGCTTATCTCTGGCCTTATAAAAGGCAGCAATATAGTTTCTTTGGACATAATATCTGCAGATGAATTAGGACACTAGTACAATTGTGGGGGGATCACTTTAAAACTTGTAGAGAAGAGAACAGTCTGATGGAATGGAGAATAGACTTGGGCCATTCTATTCAGCAATATTAGAAGGTTGCCATGGGAAACTGCAAAACGCAAATCCAAAGCTTGTTTAGTAAGACAAGAGGAAAAAAATCTGACCTCAATGATCATTAGATGTCTCTTTCAGAGCCATTTTGCCACTTATTTAATGTTATATTTCTAGAAAATGTCTGTATTTGAATGAGTTATGAAACTTGATAATTAGAAGAATAATCATATCACTTTGCTCCAAGATGCAGGGACAAAAGGATTATAGATGCACAGGTGAAAATTAATGGGAAAGTTTGTTTCAGTTTCTGTCTTTCTTTGACTCAGTGAATAGGTAAGTATTAAATGCCAGAATAATTTTGAAATTAAACAGGTATGAAACTGAGCTGTGCTCTCATGAGTGATGATTAGCAACTCTTTGTCACATTCTCCATTCTTATTTACCATGGTCTGTTCATTATTTCCACTACTTCTCTCTACTCAAACAACATCCTTGCTTTGCCCTATTTCAATCTGTGCACAAATGATGGAGATGACTCCTCCTCCTTAAGTGATATGTTTTGGTCTAATAATGCATGGTCTAATGCTCTTGCAGTTGCAGCCAATCCTTGAACCAACAGCATTTTTTAATTTATATGTGTAAATATGGGGTAGAGAAGATGTGCCTTTCTAACACTATTTTCTACAACCCTTGGTTACTTCCAGGACACCCACCAATTTGTTATTTTTGGCAGTTTTTCAACCACAAAATCATGAATGAGGACCAAAACTACTTCTAAACACACTAGTTTTGCTCTTCTTAGCATTCCTGCCCCCATCCCACTTGAATAGAAATTTGACATTTGGCTGTGGTTCACCCGAATCTAGCTGGCTGTATCTTTACATACACACATATGCTGTAAATTGATAACATTTTCCCTATATTGCATGTAGAGCCAGTGAGAGAGTGGCTTACCTAAGATAACAAGTTCATGGCAAAGTTGAGTTTTGAGCCAGGGATTCATAGTTGATACCTGCTTCATAACTTAAGTCTTATAAGGGCTTTACAGATGGTTCCTAAGGGACTGTGGGACGCTGCCCCTTCCCTACCAGATCGGGGACACAGCAGTCACATGCCACACCCCTAACCTAGCAGGTCCATGGAGCAAAAAGAAGCCGCAAAAAGTGGCTTCTTTTTGCACTGCCAAAAGGGCACTCTAGCTTTTTGCCGCTTCTTTGGTGCTGCACTGTAGCACTGTGGAGAAGACGTGGCATGATGCCGCCCACCATCTGGTGAGGTGGGCAGGATGGGGGTAACATGAGGGTGGAGTCCGGGTGGCCAGTGTGCGGATGCCACGCCCCCACTCTGCACTGAGGCTGGCATATAATGCTGGTCTGTAGCGTGCCTTAGTCACTTAGCCTGGAGCCGCCCATTTTCCCTCCGGAGGGAGCCTGCAGCAACCAAACCAAATCAAAAAATAGTAAAATTCTCCCCCACCTTGGATGAAACATTGATCAGAAAGGAAACTGCAATCAGGAAATCAGAAGAAGACTAGGAGTGGGAGGCGAAACTATGAAAGCACTAGACAAACGTCTAAAGTGCAAAGATATACAGCAAAACACTAAAGCCAGAATTGTCCAAGCCATTGTATGAATGTGTACATCACCATGTACAGATGCAAGAGATGAACAATGAAGAAAGCAGACAAGAAGAAAATCAGTTCATCTGAGATGTGGTACTGGAGAAGAATGCTATGTATAGTGGGTCAGCCAAAAAAAGACAAATAAATGAGTCTTTGAACAGATCAAGCTTAAACTTTCACTGGAAACCAAGATGATCAAACCTAGGCTGTCATACTTTGGCCACATCATGAGAGGACATGATTCACTAGAAAACACAATAATACTAGGAAAGGTGGAAGCAAGTAGAAAGAGAGAAAGACCACATGCTAGATGGATAGGCTCAATTAGTGAGATGACAGATATGAACTTGCAGGACCTAAGCAAAGTAGTAGAGGGCAGAAGAACTTGAAGGTATCTCCATGAATTTGGGTCAACACAATGGCAGTTAACAAGGAGAATGGAAAAAAAAGTCTTTGTAAAAAGGAGCTTTATTGCCAGAGGCTTTGTTAATTGGGGTATGCTTGCAATAATAGAACTTGATGGATATCAGCTAGTACAGGATTCTACAAGTACAGAGCAACTACTGAGCAGTTCTTATTGCTCATGCTAAAGAGAGCAATTTATTATATACATCTTTAAAACAGTAAAAACAAAAGCTCCTATGCATCAGACAAGAAGATTTGTTTTAAAAGATTTCTATCTCCCCATTCCCCCAAGCTCCTGTTTCCTCATTTCCCCTCTGTAGCATTAAGTTACAACTTTAAAATAACAATTTAGAGCTATTTCAAGATAATAACATTGATGGGACTTTTGTCTGGAAAAATACGCCCAGTTTTCTCACTTTGGTGAAAATCATAGGTATCCATCCTATCATGGCCTCAAGAGCACATTATGGCACTGTTACAATTATAGCACAGGCTCCAAGAAGTATTTCAAAGTTCATGGATGAATATGAATGGAATTCATTTGCAGGTTTGTTTATTTAATGCCTCCTTCTAACAAAAATCAATGACAGTGAAGTCAAATCATGTTATTGCTTAGACGTCTAATCAGTCATGATAACAGCTGTTTGTGGTTAAAATGAATAAACTTTTCTCAATGGAAATAGTTTCTTCTCCTCCTTTACACCCAAAGGGAGCTTTTTCATTAAAAAAAACACTGCTAAAATTTTGCAAGAGGTGATTCCACTCATTCTCTTTGATTTCTCAGCTGCCCTTCCATCTCAGCAGCAATTTGGTATGGTCTGAATGACACCTCTCTCTTTTCACTCCTTTCCATTATACACTGGTACTGACCATTTCATGTGTGTTTTTTAAAAAATAAAACAAAAAGCAAAGCCTCTTTTTTTTTGTGAGCCGAGAGAGGGAAATGTGAACAGAGCTGTAGAGAGTAACAGCCAAAAAGGAACCAAAAGAATCCCTAAATAAGACCTGAGCCAAGTTTGTGTTTGAACTGAGTACACTTTCAGCCACCAGACCCCAGTATACACATATGGACAAGGAGAAGAACTGATGCAATAGAAAAGTTTTTTCCAAGTGTTTTGCCATTCAAGTCAAAATGTTCACTTTGCCATGGAACTGCTTGCTCCATAGATAACACAGCCATCTCACTGAGCCAGCCCTTCAGTTCAAGCCTGGTGAGAACCACTCTTGGCTTCATTTCTGCTACATCCATCCTATACAAATGTCTCCTCTCCATATGTGTGCATAGGCTTTTCCCTTATATAGCCCCAAACTCACTTCCTAGGGGGACCAAGCCCTACTGAATGCAGTGGACTTGCTTACAAGGCAGCATCCCTTTCTCAAGCTCCTGCTGCCAATCTTGTTTGGGAACCCCCAGAGAGCTGCCCTGGCTGCTTTACTGCTAATGCATTATCCTGACAAATGATTTTACTTCTGCTCCATGACAGGGTCTGCTGCAAGCTGTGTTCATGTTGAAAGAGGAAGCATTAAGTCTACTTTCCAGCAGCAGGCAAACAGGAAGTCAAGTTTTCATGTACATCTGCTGTCCTGCCTAATTCACTCTTCTCTGAACCGTCCCGCAGAGCTCACTGCCCTTTATGTGATGATTTTAGCGGATAATAGCTTTTCGGCATGTTAAAACCTTTTGCATTAGAAGACATTTGATGAAAAATTCCAAGTTTAGCTGAATCCTGTTAAAGGAACAGCTACAAGCTCTAGAAAGCACAGTTATATTTTCAAGTGTACAGCAGTAGTCTTGTAGGAAACTCTTAATGACTACTGAGTAAGGTATATTTTTGATGAAGCATATATGTGGGCTTTTGAGAGAAAGAGGGAGAAAGAGATCTTGTTTCACATCACCTTCTTATGGCATAATAAAACCCAGCTCAAAGGCACAGCCAAACTTTTTGTATTGCCTCCCAAACTGCATTAACTGAGAAATGGTCTGAAGTTAAAACAAGAAAAGTAAAAACAATCTTTTATTAAAGAGCTGCACGTTTAGAGATGCTGTGTGTTTTGGATGTGACTCAGACATCTGACTGGAAGGCTGCCTAATGTACTGTTAGAGACATATAATCAACAGATGGAACTCCAGGTCGCAGCTCTTAGATGAAGTGAACACGAGGCCATTTCTCCTTTGGAGACTTAAGCTGGCTCTTGGTATTAAAAAAAAAAAAAAATAGAGCAAGAACGAAATGGATTGTTTCTTGGTCAAGAAAGCCTTCAATGTCAGAGCAGGCAGGGGCCTTCTATATGTCAGTACCTAGTAACAAAATGGATCATTCCAGAAAAGGAAAATAGAAAAAGAAAAGATGTGGCAAACGTCAGCTTCCCAAGGATTCTGAATGACTAAGACCTAGAGGCAATGGTCTTAATACCTGATTGACATAATACTTATTTAATTTTGAGGACAGGATTTACTTTTCAGTAAGCCAGGAGCTTTTCAGAACCATAAAAACCCAGTTTACTGTAGCCATAAAGATGCCAACTCATTGTGTGATGTACCAGATGTTATATGTAGTACAGACAAAATCAAAGCTTGGAGATTTTTTTTTCTTTTTGCACTGCAACTCCCAGGATGCCCTATGCTGGCTAGTGGGGCTTCTGGAAGTTACAGGCATAAAAGTAATTTTTCCAACTCTAGGAAAAATGTATCTCAAGATGTCCCAAATGAGCACTGTCTTGAAATAAACAATAATGAAATTGATATGAATGTTCAGTGTCGACATTAATTTTAAAAGCAAAATGTAACTAACTTCTGAGAAGGATGTCTGCAGAAACTTTCTTTTTACTGAGCCTATTGGGAAGGGGAAGACTCCTCTCTCCACCAATAAGTTAATTGAGTGCTAACTACTATTGCACTTTGAATTCTGTTTGCAGCAATTAAAGTATGCTGAGGATAAAGTGGAAAGAGGAGAGAGAAACTGGGACATTTTCAAAACATCTGAAAAGGTGGGACAGCAGAGGATTAACTGGGACTACCCTTGCCAAATCAGGAAATTTGCAGGGTATGCGTAGGCCATAATTAGAAAAACATGTACCTTAAACAACAAAATAGAAGGTAGAGGGAGCATACCTAGTTTCTCCACCAGATTCCAGCACAGCTGTATGTCTGACCTATGGATGCTTTAGCTCAAACTTCAGTGTGATAGCCAATAACTATACATTCTGAACAAAAGTGCTGTGTTACTACCCACTCACAATTGCCCAAGTAGCCTCCTGTTCTCCAGATCACATCCTGCCTCCACATTCCAGTTTATAATGTCCACCTTCATAATTTCCATAAGAAGGCCCATATTCACCAGTAGACCATAATCTCCAGCTATCCCAATTAATCTTCTGCCTCAATAGTCTGTCTCCTCTATTGAACCACTTTTTCTGCTGCTTTTAAACATCCAAGTTTCTCTCTACTCCCACTTTCACCCTTGTCATCATAGTACCTCAGTTGCTACAAATTGAATTCCAAGTAGTAAAGTAATTTGAACTCAACTCAACAGGAGAGAAAGGAGAGGAGGGGCAGAATCTTGCCCTCCACAATAGGCTCAGGCAAAAACAGCTACAGCTTCCTCTAGTTTGTTTGTTCCTCATTAATAACTTTTGTCATCATGACCACACTTGGACGATACTTGGACACAGCTGTCCTGGTTTTCATCTGTGAAAGGTTGGGGAATATGGTGGATATGCTCAAGAATGCTTTCAGGAAGAAACAGAATTTGAAACCAAAGACCTTACTGCATGAGGCTAGAGTGTAAAGCATCTTTGGCTGGTAGTTATCATGTGATTTTGTGTCTGTCCTGCTGCCGCCTTGCATTCTATTTGTTAATGTACTGGCACCTTTTCATTGACAGGCAAACCCTGTCAACAGGCTATCAATGGCTGCTATTCCATTACTAACTTCACGTGGTAGGTCCCTTCTGCTGCAGGTCTTCTTCCCAGGCAATCACTTGATGTGAGTGGGCATGATTCTGCTCCTCTCCCCCTCTTCGCCCTCCCACTTACAGTGATTGCGGCTACCAACACCTTGCCAAAGCTGGCAACTGTGTGCTTGTTCCCCCCACCCAAAAAAACAAAACAAAAAACCAGCTGCTGTGTGCACAGGCTTCAGGAGGTGGTTGGCAGCCAGGATAGCTAATCCCCCCCTTCCTTCTAGAAGGCAATGTGTGGCCGTGGGGAAAAGCCAAAGCTTTTATTGCATAGCAGCTGGAATGTAACAGCTCTGGAAAAGAAATGTGCATGAGGGTTGTCAACCCAACTAGGCTCCTGTATCTTGTATCTGATTAAAAGACAAGAAGAGTAGGGTCCTTTGTGATACTAGTGCCACATATATCCACACCAATAGGAATACATTCACCTGGTGCATAACTGCATGTGATGAACTGCAAGAATGCAAGAATTGGGAACAAGTAGACTGGCAATCCCACTTGAACCTTTCATGGAACAGGTTGAAAAATGGATCCCGTTTCCATGGAAAATCAGTTTGTGGAGGACAAGGGGAGAGACCAGAATAAAATAAAATTAAAATAAGGAATAAAAACCAACAGGTCCTGCCTCAAAATCCCCCCACTCTAGGGACTGTGGGAATGAGTACCTCTTGTGTTGAAGTTGAATTTGGTGGAATGTGTTCTGCTCCATTTATCTGGATAATGATCCTTCAAGGCAAATGTCTGTATGCCTTTTTGGTCAGTAGTGGAGTTGAGGGCCTGGCATTTGCCATCTTGGGGGGGGAAACACTGCTTCCCACCACTGAGGTAGAAAAGAGTGTTACCAAGGATTCAGTTTAAACTCAATATGATATTCACATATATCTTAAAGGGACTGAAACAAAGAGCTTTGCAGTAGTTGTATCCTGTTCTCCCTTAGCTATCATCACCTGGATACAGAATTATACTCTAAATGACCTTTGAAATAATCTGGAATTATCCCAGTAAAGGAGTCTCAGGAGCTATGGATTTTCTGCAGTTGTAGAATGTATGATTTACTTTGGAATAGTGCAGTGCTGAAACCACTACACCACAATTGCTCCCCACTTCTTCTCCTACGACATAATTAAACTATGGAATTTGCTACCAAAGAACTAGGTGATAGCTGCCAATATATAACTCTAAAAATGTATTAGCCAATGGATGGAGGGTAAAGCTATAGATGGTTACTAGTTGTGAAGAATTTTAATTTTCCTTCTCTCTGAATCATTCTAGCAATTTCCTGCAATTTGTGTTTCCAGCAGTTTCTGTTGGTTAATGTTTCAAGCACCTGCAATAATTTCAAAGGCAACAAACTAGACATTTGCTAATTAGAGTAATTGACTCAGTGATTCTGGCATAAGTCAGCACACATGCTAATGGCTGGAATGTTCTTGCTGTTTGCCATTTGACTGGAACAATCTGGAAAACTGTAAGGAAAGAATATAAGAGTTGGACTCTGGGACCTCCTCTGTGCCTCACAATCTTTTGAGGGGTCTCAAAACTGTGTTCTGTGAGGTCAATGTCATTGGTATGTGATACTTTGTTGGTGTAGCTTCTCTTGTTGGTGTAGCCTGTGTACTGAATCCCAACATTAGTCTTGTCATTTTGTTACATTTTCATGTCCCTGGTTTGCCTTTAACTTTGGAAATACACCTGTCTTCTTATATACTTGTGTGTCCTTATCTCAGCCAGCCTCAGAATTAAATCTAGCCCTTGATTTACAACAACATTTGATGATGTTGGTTCTAGTCCAGACTCTGGCCAGTTTTTGCCTCCTTGCTGTATTAGAGCAAGGCTGGGCAATGTGTACTCCTCCCAGTGTTGTCGAAGTGCAGTTCCCAATAGCCCTAGCCAATGTAGTCAATGGTGATAAATGCTGTACATTATCCATCCCTGCTTCAGAGCCTAGAGATATGTGTCAAGGCTTTGATTTGGCCAACCTTCAGGCCTGGAATGATGTCTACCTGTTATTTCCTTGGCCAAAGAAAGCATGCCTCTCAATACTTGTTGCTAGAGAAATTAATAGGAAGATTCTATTATATTCATGTCTTGATTGTTCCCATAGACATAGCCCTTTTATTTGATCCAGCATGGTTCTTCTCATTTTATCTTTTATTCCTAACTGGGAGAGGGGAAAACCTTATAGCTTTATTGGCTTCTCTTCCTCTGCCTCCCCACCGCCATACCTTAGATCAATGATGGTGAACCTTTTACAGATCGTGTGCCGGGGGCGCAAGGGGATGGGACTTCTGCCCTCCAGGGGGTGGGGCATCCGCCCCCTTTTCAGAGGGAGGGAGCCTCTGGCTCCTTGCCCCGGCACTTGCCGGACCCTGAGGGTCCTTTTTGGGGCCGTCAGAGGACGGCAAACGGGCCGTGGAGGACGGTGCGCTGTCCTCCGCAGTTTTCTGGCCCCTGAGTGTCCCTTTTGGGGCCGCAAGAGGACAGCAAACAGGCCGTGGAGGACGGCGTGCTGTCCTCCACAGTTTGCCGGCACGCCGCCATCCTGGGCTCCTCTACGGCCTTTCCTGCCCCAGATCTCTCTCTCCGGAGGGAGGTCTGGGGCTGGTTGGGCTGCGATGGTGCCCAGGACCCGGCATGCCGCCACTGCTCCTCCTCAGGGGCCTTTCCCTGCCCCCAGCTGTCTTTCTGGAGACAGTTGGAGGCTGGGAAAGGTCTCTGGGGAGGAGCAACTGGCACACGCCGGTCGCTCTGCCTCCCCCTGCATTTTCCCCAGCCTCCAGTTGTCTCCAATAGGCAGCTAAAGGCTGGGAAAAGGCTGGGAGGAGGAGCCAGACGCACGCCCCTCTGGATCCTTTTTCCCAGCGCCATTTTCTTGCTTCCTGCTGTCTCTGAGAGACAGCGGGAGGCCCAAAAATGGCAGGGAGGATGAGGAACGGGCACACGTGTGCCTGTTTCTCCTTCCCCAAGGGTCCGTGCCCGGCGAAACGGCCCAGAGTGCCACTTCCGGCATGCGTGGCATAGGTTCGCCATCGCGGCCTTAGATTGTTAAGCTCCACATGCAGAGGGACCTTTCCTTCTGGATCCTGTAGAGTGTCACATGCCTTCCTGGTGCTAAATAGAAGCAGAGTCCTCCCTCCGGTCCATCTGCCTTGGTCCAGGCCTCAGAGGGAGAGGAGAATGCTGGACCTGATCCCCTCCCCCCCCTCACCATTCCTTCTCCTTTTGTGTCGTGTCTTTTAGATTGTAAGCCTTCGGGCAGGGAACTGTCTGGTTAAAAAATAATAAACGTAAGCCACCCTGAGAGCCATTAGGGCTGAAGGGTGGGATATAAATACCTAAATAAATAAATAAAAATAAATAAGTGTATAAAGCAAAGCATAATGTGAAACATGATGTGACATCATATCAAGAGTAGTAGAGAACATGATATGGGGATGCATGGTGATCAGTCTAAATCTTTTCTTTATAGCAGGACAGCCAGAACATAAAAACTGTTAGCAGTGGTAACAGTGGTTTAATATATAATCATTTGGGAGAGGGGATGTTTGGGGTATGAAACTTAGCTTTTGTATATTGTTATATGGTTCTATACTGTTTTAGATGATTATAGCTATGAGGGTTTCCCCCCCTAGTTTTGAAGTTTTATTGTAATTATTTTTTAAAAAAATGTTTTTGTCTGTGAACCACCTCGGGTCTCTTCTGGGTGAAAGGTGGCATGCAAATGAAACAAACAAACATACAACTGGAGTTACCCAATCCCTTAGCTGGTACTATGTAAAGTCTTGCTGTCTAATCTGGTGAAATGTCAGCCTTTTTCTTCTATTACAGGTTGAGTCTCCCTTACCCAAAATGCTTGGGAGCAGGAGTGTTTTCCATTTTGGAATTTTTTAGATTTTGGACTATTTGCAGATACTTAATCAGACATCTTGGAGATGGGAATCAAGTCTAAACATAAAATTCACTTGTCTTTCATATACGACAAGGTAATTTTATACATAATACTTTTAATAGTTTTTAAAAATTTGTTTACACTGAACCATCATGTGTACACATGAACCACATTTTGTGTACAATGGACCACCATGACAAAAGTTTAGGATTTTGAGTATTTTTGATTTCAGAATTCTACATAGTGGATTCTATACATAATACTTTTAATAATTTAAAACAAAGTTTCTTTACACTGAACCATCATGTGTACACATAAAACACGTTTTGTGTACACTGAACCGCCGTGACAAAAGTTTAGGATTGTATCTTGAATTTCAGAATTCTAAATAATGGAGTCTCAATCTGTAATTATAAATTGATGTTACACAACCAGTTTCTATGCACTTAGAACCCCCAAGTGGCCAGTTTCAAGGTGAGGTATCAGATATTTAATTTTTACAAAATGACAACATTTGTATAAAAGCCTAGATGTTATGACAGGTGAGAAGTTACTCATTGTGCTGTTAATATATCAGCAAAGTGAGTAGAAATAATAGTATTCCAAAATAGGTTTGTCAATTATAAACACAGGGCTTCTAAACAATGCCCCACTAGAAAGTGAAGAAGGTGAAATATATACATAGAAATCAGGGGCCAAAATAGTAGCAGCAATCAGCTGTCCACAAATTACAGAAGAAAAGCACGGTTTATAAATGATATGTAGCATTCAGCAGAAAAATTGAAAGCCCATCCAGGCTTTAATCAATCAATTTAATGAATCAGGGGTATTCTAAATCAATGCTATTAAAAAGAATGAAGCAGAGGCTACTGGTAACAAACTTTGTGGGTTATAAAGGGGCAAAAGATTGTTAGGTGTTTACTTTATCTTCTCTTTTATTGCTAGTAATGAGGAAAAGTGTTTGTGAGCTTTTCTGCCTCATGTGCAGGGTTTAGAAAAGTTTCTTCTTCTTCTTTTGAACTACAATTCCCAGAATCCCTCATCCAGCATGGCTAGTGCCCACAACAGCTAGAGAATGCAGTGAATTGTAGTGGGAAAATAAAATGGCTGTCTTTAGGTTCTATGTGCCTCACTGGGAGTGAAGGAAACATTTTGCTATTCTGCCTCAGGTCACTCTTGCTCAAAACACTGTTGATCCCAACAGCGGTGTACTGGGAATAACAGGAGTGATTTTTTTTTTTAAATATGAGAGATTAAGGGATTTTAGATTCTCATTTTTCTTGGACAAGAAACATACAGCTGTGTTGTGGTATTGTGAGCTTTCCTGCTGTTCTGGTGCCACTCTAAATTTCAGGGTTCAAATAAGGACCCTTCTGCCTTCCAGTCCAGTTCACCAGTATATCTCTTCTTCACTAAAGTCATGGTATGCAATTGTGCTGTGATAAGAGTTGTCATGGTAATGGCAAACATCAGGTCAGCTTCAGTGGCTAGAATAACATCCAAATGTCATTATTCAGATAATTCACTTTACCAACATGAAAAAGTGGAGGTAAAGGAAAGATTGGGTAGCCAAAAGGGAATATTTAACTAATGGAAGAGGCCATAATTTCAAAATGAATTCAGTTGGCCCTCCACATTTGTGGCTTTGACTTTTGCAGATTTGATTCATGTATTTGTATATACTCATGTATAAGTCTAGAAATTTTAGTTAAAATTTGATCCCAAAAACCTGAGTCGACTCATCCAGGAGTCAATGTAACTACTGTACTTTAACTCTTATTTTAAAAAGGAACCATTCCCTGAGCACAAATATGCCTGCTGGACTTTTGTACATTTTTTGGTATTGTTTTCCTTTGCTTCATCCTTCACATCCGTTGCTACATTCCCCTAAGTTTTACCCTTAACTTATACAGGTCATGTCAAAGTCCATAATCCTGGCCCCAAAAACTGCCCTTGAGGCTCGACTTATACATGAAGTCAACTTATAGTTGAGTATATATGGTAATATGTTTCCTGTAGGACTCTCTAGATCTTCCAATGTGACTCTACCAGAGGTTGACCATAGAGTTACACTAGAAGACCTAGACATTCCTAGGCAAAACACTTCCCTAGGCATTTATAGGTCCTCCAGAATGATTCTATGGGCAGTTTCTGCCAGAAGTTAACCACAGAGGTGTTCTCTCGGGTAATAAGAATAGCATTTTTTTTATTTGCCGTTTTTCCACTTTCACTTTTTCCCTGTGCTCCTAAACCCCAGTGAATGTGGAGGGCCCACTGTAGAAAGAAAAGTATTTATGATTTTTAAATAAAAGGTTAATAAAATATGTAGGTTCATATCCTTCAGTGTTTTCACACATGAAGACAGATACATATTTGTGTCTGCAATATCACCTCAAGGTTCACAGATCATGACAACAAACAGGTCCATTACTTTTATGCATTGCATGTTACATACCCTTACTTGGCAGGAGTTTGTCCTACACTGGCTTCTGAAAAAAAGGTGCATTGCATGAGGATGTTTGGAAGAAAATCATTCTCTTTTACAAGACACTTTGAGAGAGGAAAATTCAGATGAGAGAATCAACAGCACTCATTTCTCTGTTTAAACCACTTCCCATGCCCCTCCATACTATATCCCCAGAAATCATTACTCACTTATGGCAGTGCGATTTCCATGGCTCCATCCTTTGGAATCCTGGGCTTTGCAGTTTTGGGGAGTCATTACAGGAACTCTTTGGTTCAGAATTCAAAATATTAATCTTTAAACTGTTCATCTCAGGATTTCATAGGATGGAGCCATGATGGAATCATAGTACTATAACTGTGTAGTGTAAAGTTACTCATTGTACTGTTAATATATCAAAGCTTCCGTAGCATCAAAATTGGCTGCCAGAGCACTGCTGGAGGACGGGTGATGGTTGGGCGGCAGCACAGCAGCAATTTTGCATGTGGTAAAATCAGTTTTAACCAGTTCCAGCCCGATCTCGTCCCATGCCCGGGTCGGCATGAAAATTACATGTGATAAAATCCTTACTTAATGGTACTCCTACATATTTATGAGTGATATATAGACAGTTCTTTAGTGAACTGACATTCTTGCATGTGCTTTTGTCTTGCCATAATGTAGTAATGGGATATGTATTAGTGGTAGTACAGTGGGGCCTCCACATACGCGAACTTTTTATAAGCGGCTTTGAGCGTACGTGCTCAAGCCGCTGGGCGCATGTGGGGCAGAAGGGGCTGCGTGTCCCATTCAGTTGAATGGGTGCACGTGCCCGTTGCGCCCCGTGCACCTCCGCGCCGCTGTGCATGAGCCCCATTGTTTACAATGGGGCTCGAGCATAGGCGGAAATCGCCATACGCGGCGGGATCCAGAACGGATCCCCTGCGTATGGCGAGGTTCCACTGTATATGTTAGGAGGGTTTTAGAACTGTGAGCTCAGACACAGGTTCTGAGATAAGCCAGGAAAAAAGGCAAACTCATTAGGGTCATTTGTAAGGCAGTGCCTGGTTGTCACCAGAAAGAGAAAGCGGCAGTGAGGGAAAGGAAAGATAAATGTGTTTATTGATGTTAATTAATAAGAATTCAGCCTGCCTGAAGTTTGAATTATATGTAGTTTAATTATGTGGTTGTAATGTTTGCTGGAAAGAACCAACGTGGTTTAACGGATTGAGTGTTGAAATAGGACATTGGGAGACTAGGGTTTGAATTCTGTCTCAGTCCTGGAAATCCACAGGGTGATCTTTGTCTAGTCACACTCTCTCAGCCTCAGAGGATGGCAATGGTAAATCCTCTATGAAGAAACTTGCAAACAACAACAATGATTACAGGGTTGCCTTAGATTTGCCATCAGTCAGAAATGACGAAGAGTGCATCTACACTGTAGAAATAATGCAATTTGACACCACTTTAACTGCCATGCCTCCTTCCTACAGAATCACAGGATCTGTAGTTTTGTGAGCCACTAGCAGGCTTTGAAAAAGACCTTGTAAAACTACAAATGTCAGGATTGCAAAGGATAGAACTACAGAACTTAAAGTGGTGTCAAACTGCAGTATTTCTACAGTGCACATGCAGCCTTGAAAGCACACAATAACAATAAGGTTTGCGGGTCAGGTCTGACAATGAAAGTCACAAGATGGGACCTATAGGCATGTTACATACCGCCGGATTGCGGCGGTCTCCCGCCTCTGCCGCTTGCAGCGTCTGGGAGCCACAGCAGCCAAATTGTGCAGCTCCCGGACACTCCAAGGAAGGAATGCGAAAATCGCGCTCCTTCCTGGGCCCCGGAAAAGATGTCGCGAGGCACTAGTCGCGCACTCGCGGCGTCACTTCCGGGGCGTGACGTGCGGACACACAGCACCCGCTATGTCAATATGGCAGCGGCTGTGTGGAAAGGCCGCCGCCATTTGTTATGGACTCTGTCCGTAATAGGAGTAGGGGCGTCTGGAAGAGACGCCCCTTTTTCAAAATGTCTGTAACCCGCCATAGTTTCTTAATAAAGGTTTCTGAGTTTTTACTACTGATGTCCCACAGTTTTCTACAAAAAAATTAACAGGATGGGTAAATCTACATCTTGCTGAGTGGTTGAGTTGGAATGGGATAGAAAAGGACAATATTAGTTTTGTGTTGGGGTGAGTACAATGGTACAGGCGAATCCTAGGGACAAAATGCACCTGCCCAACCCCCCACCCATCCTACCAGGAGATTTAAATTCTAAAAAAAATTCAGAGAAGGGGCTAAAATCTAAAGAATTTCCATGCATAGCTATCATCACAATAAAAAACATACAGTACCTACAGACTCTCCCTAAATAGCCAAACTGAGATGGTGGTTTCAAAATCAGGAAGAAAAAGGCAAACAGTGGACTCAGAGTATAAGCCACAACTATTTTTTAAAAAAAAAAACACACCAAAAAACAGGCATTCTTGTTTTCATTTACTGATGTTATGCAATGCCACTATCTAGGGTTACCAGGTCTTAAGTTGCTGCCATAGTCTTGGGGCACTTCTGTGCTCTTCTAGGTGGGTAGACTAACCTCGAAGCAAGTATCACAGAAGGAGGAAGAAGGCTGATTTTTGTATATGAGATGCCTGTATAGTCTGGGCACTGGTCTTCACCCATTCCCAGCTGTCATCAGGGTGCACACGGTGTAAAGGTGTCAGTATGTGTGCTGGCTTGTGTAGTATCAGTGTACCCAAAAGGAAGAAGCTCTTCCATGGCCTTAGGTGACTATCTCATTCTGCCAACCCTGCCCCGCCCTCCAGGGTTTTGGGACTTTATCCTTCATGCATGAAAACAATCTTAAGAATGAAGGGGGAAGTATTAGTTTTGGCCATCAGCAATTTCTCACTAATTCAACAGAAGGGATAAATGAGAAAATCCCCCTCCCACCCCAGATGACAAGGGGGCAAATTCTATTGGAATCTAGGAATATATTACACTGTATTTATTATTGTGTACAATGCATATGATACAATATTTAGCAATCTGTACTGAATACATATACTGAATACTAAAGAGCAACAGAAACAAAACTGAGAAACAACCTCCTTTAGTCTTAAGTGGCATTTGGTGGAGTTTATTCAGCTGCTGCCAATGAAGTTATTGTTTTACTCTCCTCTAAACAGGGACAGAAGCTTTGTAACTTCTGAAAATGTTTTCTTTTTTTAAGGACAGAGTTCATCTTTGGTGTGGTGTGTTTCTGATCCAAAAAGAGAGAGCAGAGAACAGCAAATCCTTCTCACTACAAACAAAATGTGCTACTTCAGTGCTCCCAGTAATTTCCATAGACTTGCTTAAATTGTTCAAAGTGTTAGAGGTACAGCAGATGCCAAGGCAATTCAAGTTGGAATTCTGCTTACAGTAGATGCATGTATTTTGACTGAACAAATTTAATGCTCTTGAAAGAGTGCTGGCAGTTTGGCATATGGAAAGAAAGTGCACTCTCACCTCCCCACCTCTCTCTGATCAGCTTCCCACCCACAGTGTTGCAGTGGGACTCCCCTCATCCTGATCCGTGACACTTTCTGATATTCCACTCTTGGAAAACTGCTTGCTTGAGCCACCTCTTGAGAAAAACCAGCCAAAGAAATCTGGAAACTTTGGTGTCTTTGAGCAATACAGTCCTGATGGCTCAGCAGTATTTCCTTGCCATGATGTGCATGTATGTCAGAGTGTATATGCTCATGAACTCTTCCTGAAAGTATCCATCTCATACTTACCTTCTCTACACTTCCTATGAATTTGCTCTGCTTTAAGTTGCCACCTCTTAACCAGCCTATTATATCTTTAAATTATATCTTTAAAGGAGCAGACTTTAAAAATATTTTTAAAATATTTTTTAAAATGTGAGTGCCTTTCTTTCACCTACTTCAAACAAAACTGAACTGTAGAGAACTGAGCAGTCTTGGAGCTGAACCCAGCAGGGATGGAACAGGCATTTGAAGGCTACAGCAGATTTTTGTGGTGGAATAAATTCCAGGATTAAATTATAATTTCATTCATTTATAGCCAACTTTTTTCCAATAATGGGACAGTAGGTGGCTTGAAAATTATTAAAATAAGTATAGGTCAAAAACCACAAACACTCATAAACTCATAATTTAAATAATAAATTAAAACCATTTAAAGATCATTAAAAGACAATGTTTTGACAATTTATAGAAAAAAAATTAATACCCTATAACAGACAATTCTTGACTGAACAGGGAAGTTTTCACTTGCTGTTGGGAGGAAAGCAATAATGGAGTTACCCTTACCTCCTTAAGGAAGAAGTCCCAATGTTTGGCAGCAACTACAAATGAGCCCAAGAAGGTGGTGACATAGAGAGAAGAGCTTCTCCAGAAGATCTTAGATCACAAACAGATTCAGGTTTAAACAGAGACAAGCATCCAAAGGAAGGGAAGTGAGATTGGGCAGACAAAGGGGTAATGGTTTACACTTTGAACAAAGGGCTAGTCTACACATAAGTGTATTCTGTGAATTGATGTGGATTTTTGCACATTCACACAAACGCTTAATTGTTTTCATTTTTCTGTGGCAAATTTGTATCTGTTTGCCCTCCCTGTTGAAAATGTGCAGGGATGGAAAATCATGTGAAGCAAACAGATGGCCAGACCTTGCAGATACTCATTGACACTCCAGTAAAAGTCACGAATCCTTTTTCAGCAGAGTTTATGGATTCCCCCAACCCAAAAAGCCCTGAATTCCACCAAAGTGCATGTGACCAGATCACAGTCTGTTCAATTCAAATGATGAGTATTTTAATCATGTAGACAAGCCCTATGACTTGAGACTAGGGTTCAAATTTCTTCTCAGCCATGGAAACCCACTGTGACTTTTGGCAAGTCACACTCTCTCAGAAGGCAAGGATAAATCCCCTCTGAAGGTTTAATGATTTTATCTGTGAGCCACCTTGGGCCCCTCCAAAGTGAAAGGCAGGATATAAAGGAAATAAAATAAATAAATAAATAAATAACACAGCTTGCCAAGAAAACTCCATGATTGAGGTACCTTAGAGTCACCATAAGTTGGAAGTGACTTGAAGGTACACAGCAGCAGCAGCAGCAGCAACAACAACAAGGGGACTAAGGTACTGAAGAAAATGGAGCACTGGCTACGGTCTACCAAGAAAATACTGAGAGTCATGAAGGACGAATGGGCTACCTGTGCCAGCATGGATATGTATAGCTGTGTTGTGGTGCATGAAGACACCACATGTTTCTGATTTGAATCTCTGCTTCTCAGTAGAGGCTGGTGGCCTCCATGTAAATGGGGTGGTGAATCTGCTCTGGGTTTCAGTATGAACTTACAAGGTGATGAACCCTTTTCTCCAAAATGGGTGTACTGCCATGGATATCTCCTTTCAAGTTCAACTAATACCCAGACAGATTCACCAAACCACTTACATGGGAGCCACCCACTGCCACTACAATCCTCCTCCCACTTTCCCCCTTTTTTCCCTGCTTACTTCAGTTGCTGCAAACTGATTTCAAAGTGCAATGGTAGTTTGCACTCATCTCAGCAGGGGGAAAAGGAGTGCAGGGATCAGTATCTTGCCCTTTTCAGTAGGCTCAGAGAAAAGCAAACTGCTGCAGACTATCCTAGTTTGTGAGTTCTTTCTCACTAATAATATATACCATCCTGACCACATTCAGATGCTCCTTGGACACATGTGTTATGGGTTCAGCTTTGAAATGATAGATGATATACACTCACTCTTCACTTAGTAAAATGGAAACTTTCACATCCCCTAATGTTAAAATGAGTTTTTGCCAAACAAATGATAGGAAAGACTCACCACTGAAATTTTGAAATAATTTCACAGAAAGATTTAAGGTTATTTGCTGTAATAAAAAAAAAGAAGATGGAAAAAAGAGGCCTTCATAACTCTGTCCGATCTTCTTCTTCTGTTTAAATTGCTGTAGCTCGGGATTTTGCTATCTGATGTCTCCTAGAGAAGATTTGTTATACCAAATTTCAGAGTGACAGAAAGGAACATAACAATTTTCCAAGAAACAGATTAGAATGTTCATGCTTAAAATGGTAAAATAGTAGAATCTTTCCCCACCTTAACTACAGAGTTTTGATTGTGGCTTTATAAGCAGACAGTGGGAAAAAAAAGAGGGACAGCTTCTGCTCTGTGCTGGTTTAGTTCCGATTTGTTTTCAGTCTTGTGGTTCTTAAATGTTATTTTAACATTTATTAAGCTTTCTTAAGCTTAATGTGTATATCTGTCTGTTCATAGCTGATCATTAAAAAAAAGACATTGAAAATTTCAGCTTTTCAAAAGCTAGCACCTTGAAAAGGATGGAAATAAGTACAAATACAAATCACAGGAAAACAGGACATTCTCCGTGCTCTATACTTGTCTAAATAAAAGCAGAATAAGCAGTAGGAGACAGGGCTGGATTCATGCATTGATTTCAGTTTGTGTTGGCACTTGCTGCATGAAGTGCAATATTTGTTCCAGTTTTGTCTCACAGCAGTCAGTTGCAAGAATCACAGATGAAGAAAACAGACTTGATCTGAATGTTTGAAAACCTCTGAACTAAGATGTTAATGCCTCATTCACATCCACCCAAAGCCCCAGTGTCCTCAGGGACCCTGTCTCTGAGCAGCTACCTGATCTAGCCAAGTTGGGTATTTATGTCCTTCTCCACCTCCACCACCATCATTAGATCCATGATGTTTCTTCTAGCAAAGTTGCCTGGTCAAGGCTTTTCCAAATTCTGAGTGTTTTAGGGACCTAATGTCATAGAGGGTGGGCCCCAGGTAATATCAGTAAACATAATACATAATGCATCAGACACTGGCACAAAATATGCCATTTAAATAAAAATAGCAAATCTATAAATTAAGGAAATTGTATATCTATGCACGTTTTTTCAAGGCTCCTTCTAGCCTTGAGGCTTGGAAAAGATGGGCCATTTCCTAAGATACAGTAATGCTTCTCTTCACCCTTGGATAAGATTTTCAAATCTCTTTATCAAAGGATTCTGCATTCACAGATTCAACCATCCAGTGCTTGAAAATACCCCCCAACCCCCCCCCTCAAAAACCAAATCTTGATTTTGCCATTTTATATAAAGGGTGGCATTTTACTTCCGCTTTCATATATAATGGGACTTGAGTATCTATGGATTTTGGTATCCATGGAGGGTGTGTTGTCCTGGAACCAAACTCCAGCAGATGCCAAGAGCCCCCTGTATCTTCAGGAAAATACATGATAACTGTTTCTATTACAATATTAGATTGCATTTTATGAACATCTAGATATTACATCTAGACTCTTCCTAAATTTATCTGTTACTTTTAAATAAAGAAGCTGTAACTCCCTTTTTGTGTTGTTCCTCCATTTATCCTCCTACATTTTAACAATTATTTCCAGCTGACATTCCAGGTTTGTCACTGGAAAAAGTTTACATTGGCGGGTTACAAACCGCCACTTGGGACATCCTCAGGACGTCCCAATTTTAAAAAGGGGCGTCTCTTCCAGACTCCCCTATTCCTGTTACGGACTCTGTCCGTAACAAATGGCGGCAGCCGTTCCACACAGCTGTCGCCATCTTGACGTAACGGACGCTGTGCGTCCGCACATCATGCGGCGCTAATGACGTCATGAGTGCGCCATTGGCCTCGCGGCATCATTAGCGCGCCGCCAGAAGAAGCTCCATTTTGGAGCTTCTTTTTTGCTCCGTAAGGGAGCCACGCAGTTTGGCTGCGGCGGCTCCCTCGCGGAGCAAAGAGCAGTGCTGGGAGACCGCCGCAAAGCGGCGGTTTGTAACACCTCCCAGTGATCCTCAGGACAGTCGGGGATTTAAAATAATTAGATGGATCAATGTCAAATACAGCATCCTTCATGATACCTATGTTATATAAGTAAAGTCAACATAATAAAACAGTGGAAAAGAAGATCTCTAGCAGAAGGAAAAGAAATGAAGAATGAAGCCACCAGAAAAAAGGGGGGAGGGAGGGAGGGGAGAAATATAAGAAGAAGAAAAGACACAAAGTAGTTGTGGCAGAATTGTTCATCCTCCCACCACCAATCACATTTTTAATCCTTTTTAAAAATCAGTATGCTGTAACTTCCCATTCATTTTGGCCAACAATGTGCTGGTTCCAAATCATCTCTTAAAGAATTAAAACATCATTTTATTCACAGGCTTCCCACAGTCAATTATCCTTAACACTGACAGACTTCAAACACATCCCTGTTTTTGCAAATGCTGCAGAAGAAGCCAAGTGTCTACTTATTTATATTATGTGAAGAGTGGGCTGTTATCAGGCAACTGGGTGCAATTCATTGTTTCCCTATATGAGTGATGGCAAGCTTCCTTCCTGGTTCCTTATATTTAAACTCTGATTAACATACATTTAATGAGAACACTATGCAGTCAAAAAGAGGAAATAAAGAGGCCTGATGGTCCTCTTTGGATGGGGAAAGGATGACAAAAAGCATGGCAACCATTTGGAGATAGGAAAATACCAGTGAATGCTCCACATCCAGTGTGCCTCCCAAGAATTAATTGTACAACACAGTACTGAAAGTCTGAAGGGTTGGGGAGGCTAAAAGGTACTTCAAACATTTAGTAGCCAACACACTGTTGGATACAGGAATGGGGGTGAGCACTATCTACTAGTGGAGGCAACACTAGTAGAAACCAGTTTGTTTATCTGAAGCCCATGCTGTGATTTTTGCAGTGATTCTTCCCCCTTTTTTTGAACAAACCACCTCATCTGCAACTTTGCAGAGGCCATGTCTATATAATGGTGACAACTGGTTTCTATGTTATGAGGCTATGAATATGCTCTGCATTTCAGTCTGAACTGTTAAGCAGCTAGAAAGTACACCTCCAACACTTTGAGGACCTCCCCACAATATTTAAATTTTAGGGGGTGAAAAATCGCCTAATAAAAACTCAAGCCACTGCAAACTGGATTTTACAACATGGTGATTTCCTTCTTGATCCCCAGAAACCATAACAAACATTTTTTTAAAAAAATCTTCAAAAAGTTTGATTTCCAGTCAGAGATAAAACAGGAAAGGGCATGATTTCCCTTCTGATTTGTCAGAGATACACTGTTTCACCTGCTGGGGAGATTGGCACCTGCCCTCCATAAGTACAAGATCTAGTTCCTTAATAGCTCATCTGGTACCTCTAGCAGCTTTTTGGAAACTCTTGTCTCCATCTCTGAGATCATGTCTGCCTGTTACCACCACTGGACATCTTATGCTGACCTCAGAAGTGAGTGACCTCACCAGTGCAGATGGCCTCTACAGTGCGGGACTGGATTACTTTTAAAAATATGTTTTAGGTATGTTATACCCCAGTTCTGGTGTGGAACATGCCAGATGTCATCGGGACTGTTCTCATCAGAAACAAGGTTTGGGACGTGCATCATCCAAACAGGATGATGCCAGAACAGGAGCTTTTAGCCTGTGCAGACAAGGTCTGGAATAAAGCTCAATGACAAAATTGACTGCATGTAATAATAATTCTCCAACTTGCAGTTCACCAGTTTATCTGTCTTTAGTCTTCTTGTTGGGTGTAGTTCACCCAAGAACAGAAATTGGGAATAAATCCTTGCTACTTGTTTTTCTTCTACTGTACATCAGCTAGCATACTGCACATAGGTTATTCCTGATATAAGAGCACTTCTATTAATGTAACTATTACTCTTGTAGAAATGTATAAAAATGATTATTATGAGAAGGCTCTTGACTACTAAACATTGCTTGTTGACTATACCAAACCTTGTCTATTGACTGCTGGCAAATATCTCTACTTTGGATGTTTGTGGACAAGCATGCATCTGGTGGCAATCTGCTAGTGACATACATATGTGTAAGTGTGGCCAGTGGCATCACTAGAGGTGGCATCAATTGCTGCAGTAACTCATAATGTCACCCGTCCCCATTGACCTCATCCTATCCCACACCATACAGAATCTTTAGTCATGTTTTTTGTACTAATGCTACTCATTAATCATACTTCCTGCATATCACTGAATGCTATGGTAACAGTTGTGACATAAACAATTAGAGAAATATAAATTACACCTTTAAATTACAATATCATATGCACAGCCTCAGGATATTTATATATGCATCATTTCATGTGGTTGAAATGAAAATTTGGTAAAAGGCGATGTTTTTAAAGAAATTTTTAAAAGACTAATTTTTTTTAAAAAAAAAATCGGGACCAATCCTTGCTCCTTCCACTGAGCCTCACCTGCCTCACTCCATCTCTTCAGCATTTTAATGGGATACAGGCAAATGGCACCAACCATTTCTGCCCAAAAGCAGATTTTTGGGGATCAGTGCTGTTACCCTCCTTAGGATGTCACCTGATGTGGTCCGCACCCCCTACACCTCCAAGTGATGCCACTGAGTGTGGCATGCTTGTTTGCTTGCTTGCTTGCTTATTTATTTATTTATTTATTTATTTCTATCTATCCCATCTTTCTCCCCAAAGAGACCCAAGGTGGCTCACAGATAAAATCTAAAAACATATTACAATAAATGCACACATGTGTCTCTGGCTGGACTGGGTAGGGGAGGGCTAAACTCTAGACCTTTTCAAGCCACGGGAAAAGGGTGGCAGTGATCACTGCTGCTGATTAAATCTGGGGAGTGTGAGGGGGGCTAATTCAGACTATGCTGATGCAGCTGGTCTAGGCTTTGGGTGGAAGGAAAAGAGGATTGCAGGCTGTACAGGCAGCCCATAAAGGGCGGCTGTATGCTGCCCCTGGAAGCACTGGGTTGGGGTTGTGGCAACCATATGCCTCACTCTCAACCTGGTGCAAAAAGAACCCGCAAATGGTGGGTTCTTTTTCCGCCCCAGAAAGGGTGTGATAGGCTCAGCAGTGCGGCATTATGACACACCTTTGGTGCTGCATTGTGTAGATGCAGCGCCACTGTGGCATCATGATGGCATGCACTGTGTAAATGGGCATGCACCAAAATTGCACCATGGGGGTGGGATCATGGCATCGAGCTTGTGGATGCTACGCTGTGACCTCGGCCACAGACTGGCCTTTTGGGCCGGTCTATACAGGCCCATACACCCAGTGGGGCTCCTCCACCTGGTGTGGTGTGGGTAGGGGCAGAGATTCCAGGGATGAGGCTTCTGGGGTGGTGCACACTCTTTCTCCCAGGAAGCTGAGGAAAAGGATGGGACAGTTGAGGGGGCGCAAGCATGGATAGGATAGGACTGCTCCAGGGGGAGAATGCCACAGATGGGGCAGCACGGGGGGGGCAGTTTCATAAATAGTACATCACTGGGGGAAGATCTGACCAGGTGTCACCCCTCTTCTGGGATGTCACTCAGTGCGGACCGCACCATCTTAGTGATGCCACTGCGTAGTCCATCTATGAGTACACCCTGCTTCTTCCCTCTTCCAAGCTGAGACCAAGGCCCCATTCCCACTGGGCTATAAAGCGAATCAAGTATTGGATTATAATCATTCCCATTTGAACTCGCGTTCAATCCTACTTTGATCGATTTCTCCAGCGAAAACCCGAATCAGTGGTGGATAACCCGGGTTATCCTGACTGCACTTTTCCCGCAGTTTTTTGGCAGCTGCCATGTCGGATCCGGGGCGAACTAATGGGAACGACAGGGTGTCTGAATTGGTATTTTAGGAGGGGAGGAGCAATGTTCAAGGGGATGTCCCGGGGGTGTCACCCGCTTTGTTCTCTTTCCTGCATTCCCAGTCCCATTTCCCCTCATTTGCGTAGCCTTTCCCTTGGTAGAGTGGGAAACAGAGCAAGGCAATTATGTGTGTAGACAATTTTTTTTTTAAAAAAATAAGCTTTCAATCACCTAGGCACTCTGTTGGGTGTCTGAACATTGTAAATTGCTCCATTGGCCTCCCTGCATGACGCCTCCCTGCCACCCCCACCCCCACCCCCACTCCACATAGATTTATGCGTGAGGAGACCCACTGCACACCCTTTTTATAACTATTATTTCTTCTTTTTAGTTTTTCAGTTTTTGCTGAGCGCATCAGCACTCCAATGTCTGGGCTGCAATCACAATGATGCCTAGCCACCCAAGTGCTCAGGCGCTTTAGCGATCCATTGACCACACACACACAAACCCCAGAAAAACAGGTTTGAAAGACACAAATGGGATGGGGAACAAAAATAGCCCACGTCAAAATGCATCGAAGCAACTGATGTCACTGTGGCTTCTAATCACCTAAGTGCTTGATTGACAGCTTAAAAAAAAGGGGGGGGGGGAAACACGGTTCCAGACAGGCAATGGGAACGGTTCCAGACAGGCAATCTCCCCTTCCCAGGAGTTAGCAGCAGTGGCAGCCCTTCCTGTGGCTTGTCAGCTTCTGGGCAGAAGAAATGGATTTTTGTCAGTGGAGTATTATGCTCCACCTGCTTGATGTAGGATCTTGGCCATTGTCTGGAATGTTCCCCAGTAGTTTAGCATCTAAAAACAATATATTATCCTTTCTCTTCCTTCATATTGGGATGGGTGGAAAGCTTAGACCAAATAATTGATCCTCTACATCAGTGATTTCCAAACTTTGGTCCTGCAGGTGTTTTGAACTTCAACTCCCAGAAGACCCTGCCAGTTTGACCAGCAATCAGGAATTCTGGAAGCTTAAGTCCAAAACATCTGGAGGACAAAAGTTTGAGAATCACAGCTCTGCATCTTTTCTTTTCTGCTTACAGCTTATCTATTGCCCTATTTATACCATGTGATACCACAACCATAGCGTAATGTGGTATGCATACATCACATAAACAGATGATAAGGATGGCTCTATTGAGAATGTACATTGGGAACGAACAATCTGTGCCCAAGGGCCACATGTGACATGCCCATGTGGCCCTCAACCCAATTTCAAAAGCCCTCTGTGAATGGTCAGTTCAGGCTTATGCAAACAGCAACATGGCCTCTCCCACGCAACTCATTAGTTGGGGAGGAAAGGGGAAAAAGAGAAGGAGAGAAAAAAGAGAGAGGCAGAGAGAGAAGGAGGAGAAAAAGAGGAGTGTGAAAAAAGGAGAGGGAAGAGGTGTGGGCTTGCTTATTTTTGGTTTTGGCCCCATCTACCATTTGCCCCTATCTAACCTCCTATAGGCCTGTGGCCCCTGAGAGGTTACCCTAGATAGAAAAATGTTGCCTAGCCCAATGCACATAGAGTGATTTGTTCACAGAGATAATGTTGATTTGAGAAGGGACAAATTCCTCTCCCAAGTTGCACAAAAGTACGAGATCTTATATTAAGATTCATAGCTCAATGCACCATCATAGAACAATGTGTTCATTTAGAGAAGCCCCTGGGTAGATTCTAGGTAGAACCTTTCTACAAAACTAACATGGATCCTACTTTACTGTTGTTTTCTAAGATCAGCAGCTGCAAACATTTGATGCCAGATTAGCTAAAACTATATAAATCAAAAAATGAAATGCAAGAATGTGCTACTGCTAAGTGAAGAACAAGTAAAAATAGTCTTGTTTTCCCAGATACGATGCAACAAGTAAGTCTGAAATATTCAAGATGAAATATTTATATCTCATCTCTCCCTATGTAGAGTGAATAATATTGTCTTTCAGCATCCTGAAATCATTACTGTAACCCAAAACACAGCAGATTATGCAAGCTGAATTCAGTTCAGCATTTTAAATTAGGGAAAGGTACCAATCCCACCTGATCTTGGAAGCTAAGCAGAATCAGTCCTAGTTAGTACTTGGATGGGAGACAGCCAACAAATGCCAAGTGCTTTGGCTATATTTCAGATGAAAGAATTCGCAAAGCCACTTCTGAATATTCCTTGCCTATGAACCTCATAGGGTCACCACAAATCAACAGGTGACTTGAAGGCATGGGCATGCATGCACACGCACGTACACATGCACACGCACACACAGGCAAAGTTTGGGCTAGAGGATAAAATAATTCTGTGTCATACTATGCCTGCACCTGAGAAGCACACACAAACAATAGACTGGTCAAAACTGGTTAGAAGAATTCTGACTTCTCAGAACATTTTCCAAATGTATTAAGATGATATGAATATTTTTAAAGTGGAAGTCAAATCCAGTTTAGGAAAACACCATCTCTTCCCATGAAAATCTGCACATATTCTGCAGTCTTCTTTAGATCTTCCCAGACTCTGTTGTATGCTTTGCCACCAAGACAGCCTATACTGGTGGAAACATACAGCAGATCTTTCTCTGTGGCAGCACCTCAACTGTAGTATTCCTTCTCTAGGGCAGCCAGACTGGTTTCCACTTAATTTACAGTTTGTGAGATGGTGATGGTATTCTATTTGGCTTTTAATAATGTTGATATGGCCTTGATTTTGCTATGTTTTCAATAATAGCTTGGTTGTTATTTCAATATATTTTAAAATATGTTTTTTGTCCTGGGGTCTTTTTAGGTCAGGAAGACAGGTGATAAATATTTTCATAAATAAAATAAACATGTAAACATATTCCTCTCTGGTCTACTTTTCATCTGGAGCACCTCAGCACTCTCATATTTTCTTTCTCTCCACAACGTATTTTGATTTTGCTCTTGAGAGCTCACTCACATAGTGACCCCGACTGACTTCCTTTTCTGCACAGAGCAAAGGCAGGATAATTAGTCAAAAACTGGGAAATGACTTGACTGGCAGAGTTCCTTTCCTACTTTGACCCAAATGTTCATTTCTTTTGACTAGATCTGCAAGGTAATTTCTATTCCGGCAAAGGAAGAGCATACTGCCTCGACGTACATAGACAATATGAGGTAAATCGTTGAAACATTTGCAGAATATAATTTAGAAGTCTGATCCTTTCAAAAATTAGCACCCCAGAGAGAAAATCTACCACGACCACCAACCACTGTAGAGATGCAATAATATATGAAATAACAGACAATTCCTTGTGCCAAAAATCAGCCACCTGAGGCATTTGCCTTTGCCTCCTAACGTCTCATATTTGGGTTACAGCCCCCCCCCCATTAATGTAAAAAGCAAAGCATCTAATGATGTAGACACAGAAGTACTGAAAGTGCTAAGGCTTACCTGCGATGTGGACAACATGGAAAGTCTTTCTTGAGTTCCTCTGACCTTGATGAAAAGTCCTCTCAGAGATAACATTTATATTGTAACCAGATGTCTTCAAACCCAGTCCTACCAGCCATATTTACTTGAAAGTGAAAGCTCACTGGTTTCAAGAGACTAATTCCAAGCCAATGCTACTGGCATTTCAGATTTAAGCACAGCCCTTGGACAGGGACCTGAGAGAACGATCTGGGAACCTCCATCTACGAAACCCATTTCCTACTGGTGTGCACAATTGGGATGCGTCTACAGATGTTACCCTCTGCAAACCGTTTGCCAAAAGACTCCCCTCCTCTTCTTTTTGGCTAATGCTTTTTCTGTGATAAATAACTACAATAATGGCTGAAGCCTGGCATGAACTGTTAAATCTTCTTCGTCTGAGCCTAAACACCAATAACATTACTAGTTTTACATGCAAGTATATTTGCAACTCCATATTTCAGTTTGGAGCCAGGGAATGGGAAGGAGGGGAAAGAAGGAAGGTTATAGCCACATTGTGGTCCAGCTGCAAATAGTGAACTGCCACTAGGTAATGATTCATATACTTCCACTTTATAAGTTCTAATTGTGAAATTCACAATATTTTTTATCCTCTTAGAATAATACAAACAAAATTTGCACTGGAAAGTGATATGATGGAGTTGGATAAATAGCTGCTTATAAATCCTCCCTCCTTTCACCCCCGCACCACCACTGACATATATCAGGAAATAATAGCTGTTCCATAGGTAACAAACTTAACATTTGCCATTTCCATACCTTTTCCCTCACACACGCCAGCTCTATCCAGACTGAGGCCTTAGAAAGATATGCTGTAACAAGCAGCCGTTTTTGGAGGCACATGCCTGTAGCAGCACTGTTCTGACATTTGCTAAGCACCAGAGTCCCTCAAGTGACTGGGAGCGAAGCCATTGACGTCACTGAACAATAGGCAAAATATTTCCTCCTCCTCCATAGCCCTGAACTGTAAACACCAAGCCTGCACACAGCAGGCAGAACATTTGGGGAGAGGTGGGAGAAAGAGAATGTGTGAGAAGCTCTTGTGCGATGTGGCTTGAAAATTAGCAGCAGCAGCTGCTGCACAACCAGCTTTCTTGTCTCCTCTTTTGGTGTGTGTGTGTGTGTGTGTGTGTGTGTGTGTTTGCGCATTTTACAATGTTAGGCTTGAAGGGATTGTGGGTTGCCTTGAATTCAGAGCACAAAGTAGTGGGAGCCTGAGAGGGAGAAACCTGACTACATAATATCTCTCCCACCCGAAAGAATATTTCCCTCTGCCCGCATAGGCTGAATGTACAGTCCCAGATTTTGTTCCCGTTTTTTTGTTCCTGTTCTTTCCAACTTTATACTAGGTTAAAATAAACCAACCTGGGAAGATGGTCTAAAAAGTCTCTGATTGTACTGGGAGCTGACAGAAAATATTCTGGGAGAAAATAAAATGTGCATAGAGTCCCAAAATAAAATCAGAAAGAACAAAATCTGGGACTTTCTGGTCTTTTTGACCTGTCTGGATGCACAAAGAGCTCCCACTTGCTAAACCCCATTAGGGCTTGTATTTACATGTGGGATATCCAAGTCTTTGTTAAGTATGGATATAATTTGCAGTGCATTCATTTAAATTCTTGCTATTACAATCTACAATTTATAATTTGCCTGTATATATATATGTATACATATTTTTCCAGGCACCATACTAGGTCCAAGAGGACCAACAACTTGCTTACTGTGACTGGATGTCCCTACATATTATATGATATACCTTACAAGGCTGTAATATTAGGTACTTATACATTATGTGTTTTTAATTACATGGTCTTCTCTATTGTTTATACTTTCTTGTTATGTGACCGATATCTATTTTATCTTTACAGTTGTCCATGACCACTGATGAAGACACATAGTCGAAATGTGTTTGGTCTCTGATTGTTTACTTTGCAATTGTAATGGGCGTACTGTGCTATTCCTTTTAATTTTTTATTGAGAAGTGCAAAAGAATTACCTGCCATTGTACTGGCATTTTGTATGTTTGACCTCCTTATGTTCTGTTACATTGTATGGGATTTGCAGTTTTCAAGCCTAGTACTGACTGGCAACACTAGCCTTGTGTTTGTTAGGGCATGGCTTACAGGCCAGCACAAGCCTGTTTGTTTATAGGATTGCATATATTTTATGCTTTTTGTTTCCTTTTAGCATCCCATTGCAACACATTGTTTTAATAAAATTACTGTGGCACATTACAGACCGCCCGTTTGGGGCGGCCTGTAACCGGCCCTTTCCCCGCCAGATTGGGGCCTCAGCTGCCACAACGGCAGCCTCTGAGGCCCCAATCCGCCACTTTCCAGGCCGCGGGGAAGCTGCAAAAGGCCGCTTCCCTGCGGCCTGGAAAGGGGTGTCCTTGGGGCTTCAAGCCCCAAGGACACCCAGCGGAGGCGGGGAGGAGGAGAAAGGGGCCGCTTGGCCCCTTTCTCCTTTGCGTTGCTGGCGCAGCCATGTAAAGGCTGTGCCCAGAGATGCAAAGCTGGAAGGAGCTTTGAAACGGAGCTCCTTCTGGGGCTGCAGAAAGGGTGCCCTAGGCGCCCTCGCACGGCCCCACTACGTCACAACTGCACCACCCCATTTAGAGGTGGCGCAGTCGTGACGTAGTCATGCCGGCGCCCATGTGCATAGGGCGCCGCCATTTTGTACGGACTGGGTCCGTACTAGGGTTAGGGACGTCAAGAAGTGACACCCCTTCCTAACCCTAGTACGGACCCAGTCCGTACTTTTATGCCCATTTGTAACGGGTCAGTGTTTCCTATTTTCATCCCCCCTAGACTTTTTGTCCACACACTTGGATGCACACAGCCACAAATATTCCTGGAGGGAATGGTCTTCTTATTCAGCCACTGGGTACAAAAAAGGTGTGGTGACCGTTGGAGCAGATGAACAAAAGAAGAATGAGCAGGATAGGAAGGAAAGGAGTTAGTACTGAAAAAGAAGGGAAGGGTCTCTCCTCAAAAGGTGTTTGGCAAGTGAAATGGGGCTTGCTCAATCCTATGAAAACTTTTGGTGCCCTTTCATATCATTAATCATAGGAAGAGCTTTGAAAAGTTACTCTTTGGGGCATGGGTTGCCAGATCTCAGAGCCCAGCCTTGCACCTCCAATTTTCATGTGTTATCTCCAGGCAGCACATGTGGGTGCAGATTCTCCCCATTTTGAGGGGCTCTGTTCCAGTCACGAGGAAAGAACTGGGTGCAAATCTCCAGCTCAACTATGAAAGCAGTAGCTTGCTATTGTTTCCAGGGGTAAATTGATTTGTTGCTGCAACTTTCAAAGACTCTCCGGGGACTTTATGTATTTACATCTTTTTCCTTCCAGTCATTGTAACATCAGAGCTCACCCTCCACTCCGCTCTGCATCTATGTTGGGACTAGAAGCAAATAGGATACATTAAATATTTATTACCCTGCCTCCCCTAAGAAAGAAGGAATAATACAACATTTCACCTTGATCTGAAAAAGCTCCCTTAGCTAAATTTTATGTCTTAATTTCCAAACAGGAAAATATGTTCTGTCCTGGCGGGGAGGGGGTTATACAAGCTGAAATCAACTGTGGTTGGTAGTTAATGCATAATGCCTGATGATAACATGGGCTATTCTTAGGCCTTGGGTTTTTGCCCAGAAATCTCAAGACCTAGGGGAACCCTATAAGTTACCGCTTTCACATTCTTCAAAATAGTATGGCCCAGTTAAGCCAGCTGGAGGATTCTGGGAATTGTAATCAAAAAGTAACCTTTCCAAGTTCTGATCATGAGGTGTTGGTGATACAATCCCAGGCCAATGAGACCAATTTGCAGGAGTTCTGCTAATGTTCAGCGGAATAATTTTAGACACAATGGGACAATTCACACTACACAGTTATAGTGCTATATTCCACTTTTAATGCCATGGCAACAGCTTATGGAATCCTGTGGCTTGTCATTTTCTTGAGGGACACTAAGAATACACAGCCAGAAGGCTGAACTGGTGCCTCACCAAACTGCTAATCCCAGGATTCCACAGGATGCAGGCATGACAGTTAAGAAGGAGTCATAGCAATGTAATTGTGTAGTATGAATGGACCCAGCTGGTTTGGATCAGCTGGTGATTTTCACTCTGGCCATTTTGAATGGAAGAAAGTAGGGACTACACTCACTCATCTATTTCTTTGAAAAAGAGATTTAACACCATGCAGCTTTACGCTCTTTCTTCCCTCTTGCCTCTCCTCCCAACAAAACAGGGAAGAGAAATTGTGGTCCTCCAGGAACCGTTGAAGTCCAGTTTCAATCAGCCTTAGCCAGCCTGGCCATTGGTGATATATGATAGGAGTTGCATTCCCATATCCACCAATTGTCCTCTGTCATCACAATTTTTCAGCTGTTTTAAAAATGTCTCAGTTTCTCCTCCTCCCACCTAGCTCCTTTTTCCTCAGGAGGGAGAAAGGAGAGGAGGGGACACATCTTGCTCTTCTCAGTGGGCTCAGGCAGAAGCAGGTTACTGCAGCATCTCTTAGCATATGTATTCTTCCTTTTGTCATCTTGATTGCTCTCTGATGTTGCTTGTCCACATATGTCCAGTTTTCATCAGTGAAATATTGGAGGGTATATATTCCATCAGTGTCTGGAGGGCTGAGGGTTTCCCAACCCTTGTTTTACAGGACACATTCTTAAGCAAAGTGAAATAAAAAGAATTAGTTATTTTGAACATTGTTAGAATGAAACAGAAAGTGGACAAGAGCCCTATTATTGTATATATTTATTTATATTTTGCCTCCCCCCCCTCCAGTTTGGGACTCAATGCAGCTTACATCACTTAGAACGACAGTAGTTTAAAATTTACAGAATACAAAAATTAAAAAGCCATTAAACCATCATAAAATTTAAACCAGTTAAATGTAATAATAAATGCCATTCTGGTCAGTATAAGTTTTTTCCTTTAATTTTCTGAGCTAATATATACGACTGCATCAGTGTCACACACAGTCCAAATCTTCGCTTTACTTTTATTATACCAAGTCAGTTCCTTGGGATAGACTCAGAATTGTGTTTGTTCTAGGTAGAGATGGGAATTGTGCAGCCTAAGGGCCAATGGGATGTCCAAGGCTCTATTTGTAAACCCCAAACCCCTTCTAACTGCTTCCCCATTTATAAAAAATGAGAACTGCTAATTCCAAAACAGAGAGATTGTGTGGCATAGTGATTTGAGGCTTGGACTAGGACTCTGGAGACCATGGTTTGAATCTTGCTTAGCCATGGAAACTCACTGGGTGACCTTGGGCAAGTCACACCCTCTCAGCCTTAAATGAAGGCAAAGGCAACCCCCCTCTGAACAAATCTTGCCAGGAAAACCTCATCATATGGTTGCCTTACTTAACATGTGCTGAAAGCCTGCAGGAGAAGCTGCTCTCTCCTAGCCTTGCAAAACACAGGTCAGATGTTGTCATGTGTGTTTGAGGTGGCACTTAGTTCTTCCCCTATCAGAAGTGGTCACTTATTGAAGTGGAAGAGTGAAGAAGTCATATTTTTAAGGGTCTGTGGAAGGTCAGAGATTAAAATTGACCCCAGATCAACTGAGATTCCCATCCCAATTCTAGATTATTTCATATACATATCTTGGTAATTTCTTCCAGCCGCCAACACTGTGCCTTTTCCTAAGTGGCTTAGAGGAACATTTAGCTGGGACAACTTGATGAGACATTTTAACTATTCTTTTAGAGGAAAACTTTAAAAGTACTACAACAGATCCCCAAAAGATGGCCAAAAAAAAAAAAATGCATACAGTCATACCCTGTATTATTCAATGGCAGTGACATCTACACAGACATGTCAGCACATCTGAGTGTACATGCTGCCATTGAATAATATGAGGCATGGTGATTTGTGCCCACTGATATGGAGGACCCACTGTACTAGGATAAGACTGTAATAAGAATGAGACTGAGACCAATAGGAGATGGAAGATAATCAAAGAGCTCATAAGTCTTGTCTGATTTCTGGATGATGCAGCAAAAGTCAGGATTTGACAAAAAGGGATTGTAATTTCTAGATTAGTTCAAATAGCTATATATTTCACAATTTAAATATTTTGTTAATTTGTAGCTACATTAGTTGTTTCACGGTCACTACAGTATATACATCTGAAATTAAGTAGTTAATAGTAATTTTGTAAAACAGTTCATAGATGAACTCTAAAATTAACCACATTGGGGTTTTCAACCCATGGGATTGTGTTTTAATACTCCAAAGAAAATATTTGAATTAAAATTTATGGTAATTAACTGCAGTTATCATTTTGTTCCAGTTTATGAAAGGGTAATCTTCATTCTCCAGTTTTTTTTTAAAAAAAAAACAACTAAAATGGTTACATTTAATTAAAATACATCAGAATACTCCAAGTTACTGAATTGTTATGCAAAACCTCAGCTCCTCTTGTTTACCTCCTAGTTGCCTCAATATCCACAACAGAACACAAGGCAGCAGAATGAAGCACAGAATGCACAAGCACTTGAACCATGTGATATTCCTCTTCCATTCTTTTGTGAGGCCATATCCCTGCAACAAGAAAAATAACTAAAAACTTGTGGTTGTACTGCAGAAGAAGAGACATTATCCCTTTTAACAATACAGTCCTACTGTAACTCATTTATGACTCAGTCCCTGCAAAAAGAAATTGACTCCCAGTAACTCGTTATTTATAATGGAGTACTTCGAAGTCCAGGAAAATATTCACTTTTAAGAGATTCACCAAGCTTAGAGCATGTCACTCCCTATAATCAATATAATTTGTTTTTTAAACCTCTTCCAGTCTTGCAGTCCAGTATGGTTTTGCAAACTGTAAAAGCAGCTACAGCTAGCAGCCATTATAATCTACAATATGACAAAATTGGACAGCACTATTTGCTCTTAAAGCCTCAGCTTTGGAAACTGTATTTTGTTAAATGGAGTAGAAGCTGCAATTTTTCGCCTTTAACCAGCTCTTGTCTGCCAGAAAAATTAAAGGCAGAGCCAAAAACCCAGGAGTTGTCTTAGCTGTCCAAACCAAAATGCAAGCCACATCATTAGATTATACACACAGGAGGATAAAATAGTCCAGTGGTGGTGAATAAAATGTCATTGTGACTTTGAGAAAACAATGCTCAAATATCTGCTTTTCCTCATGCATGAACAGACAACCATGTACTTACTCTCTTTAAGGCAATGAAATAGAAAGGCATTAAAAACATATTTTAAAATTTAATTGGATTGCTTTCAACTAATAAAACAAGTTTATGGAAGGTAATTATTTTTGAATTGTGGAAAAATCTCCAAAATTAGGGTATTAGGAATGAGCAAAAAAGATCCCAAAAGAGTCTTTGAACAGGAAACAACAATGCAAAGCTATGCATCTGCAGAGTGCACAGAATGAGAGGAGGAGTGCAGCTTACAGGTGAAATATGGCTCCTAAAGTCATTTTTAGGTCTCCTAATATGTTATTCCCATAATATAATTGTAATAATAATATATAAAATAGGATATATTTCAATTATTTTAATAATAATAATAAATTGTTTATTTATATGTTATTTATCTATAATAATAGGTCTCTCTCTCTCTCTCTCTCTCTCTCTCTCGCTCTGTGTGTGTGTGTGTGTGTGTGTGTGTGTGAGAGAGAGAGAGAGAGAGAGAGAGAGAAGGAGAGAGAGAGAGATAGAGCCACCAGGATCCTCAGTAGTGGAAGGAATGAGCTGTCTCAAGAGAGAGGGCCTTAAGGCATGGTTGGGCAACTATGGTGGGGGTCAATTTTCATTCCACACAGAGGTATGCTGTATTGCTCATTAAGCTGATTTTCATGCAAGTAAATTTAAAAAGGGCATGGATGCTGTATAACACTGCTCCAGGCAGTAATGGAGGCCATTTCATGGGTAATATTGCCTCTGTAATTTGGGGTTGGAGACTTAGAGGCCCAAGAAACGGGACACCAAAAAGGCATTCAGGGCCACATGCAGCATTCTGCAGGCTGAACATTGGCCACCCCTGCTTTAAAATACTTATAGATGGTTCTGAGTAGGGCTATGGAGTACAGTCATGCCCCCCTACCCACAGATTCTGCGTCCACGGATTTGACCATCCACAGCTTGAAAATATTTTAAAATTATTCCAAAAGGCAAACCTTGATGTTGCTATTTTATATTGAGGTACACCATTTTACCATGTTATTGTATATAATAGGACTTAAGCATCCACAGGTTTTGGTATCCACAGGGTGTTGTGGAATTAAACCTCAGCAGATACCAAGCACACACAGTACCAAACTCCTGTTCTGAAATTCAAAATAATTTATTATGGCAAATAGCCAGCAGAACCCAAGCTAGAAACCCCCATCATTCCTGGTCCTTTGATTGCTGGAACACAGGTTCTACTATGCAACCCAGCTGCCTGGTGAGTTGTGCATGTATGTTTCTGTACATATGTAAGCCAGCTTAAATGTATTCAGCATTAACCTGAGCTATGCCTATGGTGTCCATGGTGTCTCCTGTTTCCTGCCTCTCTTATTTTTCCTAACATCAGATATCTTACACAAAGTATCTCAGAGGTTGTCCACATGGGATAGTGTCTTTCTAGTCTCCCCTTTCCTGCCATTTTTCCTGCCTTAAGAATCTCAGCAGCAATGCCTTTGTTTTTAGTTCTTCTGAAAATTTATTTCCTGATACAGATTCCTACTGTTGACCTTCTAAAAAGAAAAGGCAACTTCGTGTCAAACATGGGCACCTTTCTGGACCCAGAGATAATAGGCCCTTGGATCCATCTTAAAATAATGAAAATGAAATAAAAGCCAATCCGAGAGTCAGTGTTTGTAATGGTTTGAATGCTAGACTGTGACTGGGGACCAGGATTCAAATCCCTACTTGGCCATGGAAACCCACTGGGCAAGACTTTGGGCAAGTGACACTCTCTCATCCTCAGAGGAAGGCAAATGCAACTCCCCTTTGAACAAGTCTTAGGCCAAGAGAACTCCATTCACTTTAGGATTCCATAAACTGGAAATAAGTTGAAGGGATACAGCAACAACAACAAAACCCAAACCTCTTCACAGATGGAAGGTAGTCTGAACTCTGCAAATGTAAATACTGATTATTTCATCCTTGCAATTGAGGTGAATAATTTCCAGTTTCCTTCTCACCACAGAGGAAACAAATATTTCTACACCTGATTTTTGCACTTCCCCAGGTATAGATAAAACATTCACCACAGAAATACTTGGGGGAGGGAGAAAAGGGTTGCATTTTCTTTTTTTCCTTAACTTATTTTTTACTACATAGTACATAATACAAATTATACAATCCACATTTCATAATATACTTTTCTCCCCTCTCCCCTCTCCCCCCTCCCAAAAAACAGCATTGAGGGAAATACATTCCAATCAAATTAACAATCATTATCGGAGATGTGGAAAATATCATTAATTATATTTTTTACTTCTTCGTACCCCATTTTATCTTCCACTTTCTTAATCACAATTTTCCATTTATCTTTCCATGATTCTTTATTACTTTCCCCAATATATTTAAGTCTTCTTTCCCTAAGGAAATCAAATAATATGTATCCCTTTATATATTTAAACAAACAAGACATATTCCAATTTGATTTGTTTTTCCATCCATAAGCAATCACTGTACGAGCAGCTTTTAGAAATTGTTTTATTACATATCTTTGATTACTATTTAATCTTAATTCCCCTAAATTGAAAGTTAGACAATTTTCTTTGCTTAACTGTATCTCTATCCCTATTATTATATTTATCTGTTTCTTAACCTCTGTCCAAAATTCTTGAACAAATGGGCCACCACGTATGTATTGTATGTAAAGTCCCTTAGCTCCACATCCATGCCAGCATTTTGATTGAAATTAATCATTTATAAATGCTAATTGATGTGGCGTCCTGTACCATTTTCCAATCATTTTTATTTGTTGTTCTTTTACGTTTGTGTTTTCAATATTAACAATTTCTTGTAGCCAAATTTTAATTTTGTCTGTATCAATCAATAAGTTTTTCCCCCAGTTCATTCTGAGTCCCTTTGCCATTCTAAATTGGGTTCTTTTTGCATCGCGCTTGCAATGCCCAAGTGCACAAATGGCGCACTGGTGACATTGCAAGCACGATGGGACATGTGGACGCTATACGTCTGTCGCGTCAAAATGACGGCACCTGTGTGTACAGGGCGCCGCCATTTTGACGCCCCCGTCACGTGCTAGGGGTGAGGCCGGTATGGATGGTGCATCCTCGGCCAACCCCTAGCACATGACGGGGGCGGCGCAAAGGCCCATCTAAATCGGTCCTGAGTTTCTCAATTGTTAGGAAACCTATTTTTCAATGAGGAAACAAAAAACTGAATATTCTTTTCTTCCCTACTGAAAAGGTATTTATTATATAGTGTCACTATAAGCAACATAAAGCATTTTAAAAGTGTTTGTGGATGCAGCACTTCCAACACTAATTTGGCAACCCTGACTGGCTTCAGCTATAAAAGGGCAGAAGATGCCTCTAGCTGTGAGTGGTGCAAGAAGTAGACCCTGGTCTTCCTTCTGGCCCATTTCCACTTGCCTGGGAAGTTGGCATCCAGAATGACTGCAGTTACAAAACTCTTGCTGTTGAAGGGGCTTAGAGACCATGAGGGTGGGAGCTTCTCTAGGGGTTGTGGATGGAGCAACATTTTCAATGAAATGCATTTTTGTTGCTACTTTAACTTCTCCCTCCTTTTTTTTATATAAAAAAATAGATCTTGGTGTGCAAATTATTTGTGGATTCTTTAATCTCTTTGTATTTTATTATTATGCAAAGTTTATCCTACAACTGATTATTTAAATCCTGAGTTGTTGTTGAATCATCTAGAAATCTTACTGTTTCATATTATGTAATTTCTTTCTGATGTTATTGTAAGCCACTTGGAGCAGCTATGGAAAAGTGGCATACAAATAAGCATGGTGCTGATGCTGATGAAACCAAACATAGGCATAATTCTGAGTAACTTTTGATTCCTCAAGCAGGAATCAAATTCTAAACTTTGTAGAATCCTCATTCCAAGTGAAGCTATGTTGTTGTCGTCATCATGTGTCTTCAAATCATTTCCAACTTACAGTGATCCTAAGGCAAACCTATCACAGGGTTTTCTTGGCAAGATTGGTTCAGAGGTGGTTTGCCAAAAATATACCTGCTGAATAGCTGAAACTCCTGCAATTTTGAAAGGAAAAAAAAAAAAGCTTAGTGAGGAGAGGAGGTAGAAAAGCAAGGGGTTCAAATCAGACAATCTAAAACACTTGGGGTACAGGTTGTGCACCCCTGATTACACATGAAAAAGCTATGAACAGTCAACTTTCTGTTTCTCATCTACAAAGCTTCAGAGTGAGAGATCAGTGGTGTGTTTGTGTCCATGCATGTGCACATGCTAGTGAAGCTTCCCATGACTCAATTCATTTGCATAATGAGGTAATGAATACTTTTGCTAGTCATCAATAAAGAAAGAAAGCAGGAGCCTTAGCCATATAAAACAGTGCTAACTATGAGACAGAAGCTATTAGGTAATTATTGGACACCTCTTTCTATATTCCTTGCACTATAGATCTTACCAGGAATGCACACCATCTATGTTTTTTTGGAGGAGACCCTATTTATGAAGCAGTGTTCAGAATCAGAATAAAGTTTGTTACACACTATCAGTCCCAGGGATCCAATCTTTTATATTTATATGCATTTATAAGGAGATACCCACACTGCTTCTTGTCATAAACCAATTCAGTTTTAAGAATCCTTGTTACATGGATTGATGCCTGTGGTTAATATAAAAAAGAGGTAAACAGAGTAAAGTGGCTTTATTTTATTTTATTTTTGGTATAATGACAGTAAAGAAAATATTTTGTAAGAAATTTCAGCTCATCACTAAGAAGAACATGCCTCCCCTCTCAAGTTGCAGCTAAATGGTGGATATATTGGGTTGAAATCTACATGGGACACAGGATCACATGCACTTCCTTCTGTTATGGGAAACTGGAAAATTCCTCTGCCTATCTTTTCTTAAAGCTTCAGCTTTCATACTTTTCTTTCATCTTGCATAATGAAAGTGATGACTCTCAGATGTTGTTCCAACATGCATGGATGACAATATGCACACAGTCACAGAAATTGTCCAACACAATGCACAAAACATATGACTGGTTTTCAGGACTGGGTTAAACAGATGTTTGTTAACTTCTCTGTCCATAACACATGAAACTGATTAGACGAAAACAATTTAGAGAGTACTTTGCTGCCAATTATTTTGCTACTAGCTGTCATCTTTCTATTCAGCAGTTGCATCATACAATTTTCTTCAGTGTCACATATTTCCTGTTCTTCCTCTTCATGACATGTTCTTCTGTTAGTGTTTTGTTCATAAACATGAAATATTGTGCTGCATTATCAATAGTTGTAAGACTCTGGATCAGAACATTTAAATGAAGAAAATAACAGCTTCTGTTCTTTAACTGATTTTGATTTCATATGGAACCTGATGACTCTTAGCCTGCTGCATACTCTGCTTATTGTGTTAGTTGCAGAGTTTAGAACAGTTACTTTTTTTAAAAAAATTTCAAATCCCTGAATAAATTCTCACTGGGGATTCTTTGAATTGTGCAATTCAGAAAACAACCCTTCCAAGATTTGGTGGCTACAAGAAAGTCATAGAGGGGAGTAATGTCATAGAACCATAAAGGTGGAAAATATCTCAGTCCCTTGACAGTTCAGAGAACCATACCTAAAGCATCCCTGAGAGATCACCATCCAACCTCTGCTTAAAAACCTTCAAGGAAGTAAAATTTCACCGTCTTCTAAAGTAGTCCATTTCATTATCCAACAGCTGCCAGCAGTGGTGTCGCTAAGGCTGGTATCAGCTGGAGCATGGGGGGGCTGCCTTGCCCTCCTCCCCAACCACCAGCCCAGCTGCCCAGACCACTGGTGGGGGGTGCTGGCATGCTGAGGCACCTGGAGAACCACTCTCTGGCAAGGCATTCAGGATCTGGCCCAACTGCAGCCACACCAGACCCTGAAGGCCTTGGCACCCCACCCAGTGGAAAGACCTTCAGGGTCTGCCCCCCCAGCAGCTGCTGCTGCTGCGGGGGAAAGTGTTGTGGCCTCTGGAAGACCCATTTAGGGTCTGATGTGGCTGCTGGGTGAGCAGGAAAGCACACTTTTTTGCTCATCCAGTAGCTTTGCCAGTCCCTCTGGGTGTACTGCCCCACTGTGTGACACCTCTCTCTGGGGTGTCACTTGATGTGGTCTGAACCCCCTACACTTCCCTAGACAGCCCACTGGCTGCCAGGAAGAATTCAAAGACATAGCCATTTCAGTCTGGAAAACCAGTATGCAAAGGGATCTCCCAAATTCTATCTTTCATTTAGTCTCAAGAGTGCCGCATGATCCCTTTCCAAGCTGTCACTCAAAATTTCCTTCCTTATAATGTGAACCCATCAGTTTAGGTGCAGCAGAAAATAAGCACATTCCATTTTCCACATGACAGCATTTCAAATATTTAAAGGGAGCAATAATGTTGCCTTTCATTATTCTCTTCTCCAGATTAAACATACCTAGTTTTCTCAACCATTTCTTATGGGGCTCAATTTTTAGGCCCTTTATTATAGGAGTGGGACTCAAGCAGCCCTCCAAAGGTGAGAACAGGACTTGCAGTCCAACAATATCTACAAAAGCCCATGATTCTCATGCCTAACTTACGATCTTGGTCATTGTTGCCTGAGCATGTACAAGTTTGCCAGTAAATACTTCTCTCTCTGGTGCCCAGAACTGGACATAATACTCCAGGTAAATATCTAGCCAAAGCAGAATAGAGTGGTTCTCCCTAATGGGATGAAGAATATTACATAGTAAATGCCTGTCAATCATAATGGCTCATGTGAAAAGCTACTGGCTGATGAAAACATTTGAAGTATGTAGAAGCTATGTCTGGACTGGCTATAACACAGAGGTGTTTCTAGAACTTGTTATCTGGGGAACTGGTCAGTGATACCAGCATAAATGGCACACATTATTGTCTAGCATTAATGGGAAGTGCCCCTTCTTCCTTGCTCCCACATTCTGCCTTGTTTAGGAGGAACATCCATCATCTTGTCCAAAATACTGGAATCAGATTGAACAGGGATCTTCTACAATGTATTATTGGTATGTTTATACATGTGCTGTGCCTTCTCCTGCCTTTACCTTTACTTTTATCTGCTGCAGGGAGAATCAATTTAGCTATGCATGAAATTAGTTGAAATCAAGGTTTGTGTCTTCTAATAAACATAACTGTGCCAAAGCAGATACATGGACAAATAAACTAATAAATCAGAATGACAGCTTAGAGAGAGAGAGTAATTATACATCTATAATCTAGATAACTGTGTGGTGAGCTGTCTGTGTTTATTGGAGTTTCTCATTCTTAATCAAAGCCTCAGAGTGGTCTTTGATAGACAACTTAAAAAACTCTGGAATTTCCACAGAACCTAGCAATGCACCAGCAAGATATGCCATGAAGGGAAACCATGTCTGTGAACCCCACTGCATGAACCCATGTGTTCTGCACACTTGTTGGCGACCTCTTCATCTGTGGTGCTGTGTCAGTAAAAGATAAAAACAGCAATCCCTGTGCATTTTTCTCCTATGGTTGAGCCCATCTTGACAGGCAGTCTTGACATTATTTGAATGCAGTTTCAGACACTCTCTTTTCTCTCCCACACACTTCAGGTGCACTGTGCCTTTTATTTATGCACTTCATATATTTTTATTCAAAGAAACATTGATTCACTGTTTCAAGCATTTAAAGGGGGGAGGGCTCAGGGTGAGCTCCACATTGCAGGAATCCATGGAGGCCATTCAGAGTTAGATGTACTTCTGTGTTTTAACAGCACTGAGTATATCAAAGTAAAATGTCACTCATGGAAACCCTTCAGGGCTTTCAGCTATCTACCTCTACTTAATTTTCACTGGTGTGACTGCCTTCTCCTCAAGGCTGGTTTAGTCCTGCTGGCTATGGCTAATCTCTCAAAGTGGTTCAGATGGTAGAGCAGGAGACCATCAGTACTCCTTGGTCCAAAAAACACTGCAGAAATAATCCAGTCTGAGACCACGTTAACTCCCTTGCCTCAATGCTAGAGAATTCTGGGAATGGTAGTTTTGTGAGACATTTTGCCTTATCTGTCAGAGAGCTATGGTGTCACAATAAATTGAAATTCCCAGGATTCCCTAGCACTGATCCAGGTCAGTTAAAGGGGTCTCAAACTGGATTATTTCTGCAGTGTGTTTTGGACCCTTATCACTAGTCCTTGCCTTATCACTAGTGCCTTGCCTTGCCTTGTGTGTTAAAATTCACATGTTAAAGTTGCAAAGCATTGCAGGGATGGGGAGCAGTAAGTTAATAATATCAGTCAGTCAGAATCCTGTACAGCTGTAATCCTTTCACACTTTATTTATAGGTTTGTTTGTTTTGTTTTGTTTACATGTCACCTTTCTCCTGGAATGGGACCCAAGACAGTCCACAGATACAATTGGTTAAAATTTAACCAGTACAATTTTTAAAACAAATAAAATCATTTCACCTAAACAGTATAAATTTAGTTAAAAATACAAAAGTTAAAAACATAAATTAACACAGCATGCACCCCAGTAAGAAGCCTCTCTACACCCTGCTTGAACAAAAACGTTTTTGCCTGCTGGCAAAAGGAAAGTAAAATTTACCAGTGCAATTGTAAAAATAATTAAAATAATCACAATTTAAACATTTTAAAATTATTTTAAAACATACAAAAGTTTACCCAGTAAAAAAGCCTTCCTGGCACACCAATTTATTTTAAAAGTGTGCTTAAACAAAAAAGCTGTTACCTGCAGGAGAAAGGAAAGCAGGGAGAGGGCCAGTCTAGTCTCCTGTGGAAGGGCATTCCAGAGGGTGGTAGTAGTCACTGAGAAGGGTCTGTCTTGTGTCCTCACCAAGGAGTTTATCCCATGCACTTTTCAGCCCGATCTGGGCATGGGATGGGATCAGGCTGGAACCAGGAAAATGGATTCTATCACACATGAAATTGCTGCTGTACTGCCGCTCAACCATAATTTGCTTCTCCCGGCAATTTTGGTACCATGGAAACTTTCTGTGGTACCAAAATTTGTTGGCAGAGCACAGCTGAGGGACAGGTGATGGTTGGGTTGCAGCACAGCAGCAATTTCATGTATGATGAAATCCATTTTCCTTGTTCCAGCCCAATCCCATCCCATGGCCGGATTGGGCTGAAAAGTGCATGCGATAAACTCCCAAGTGAGCCTTAATGGTGGCAAGACTGAGAAAACCTTCCCTTGATGATCTTAAAGGTAATCAGCATTGCACAGTTACAGCACTGTGATTTCTTATTAACTATTGTGGCAATATCCTATGGAATCATGGGGTTTATAGTTTAGGTTGAGCTAGGCACAACACACATTTAGAATTCTCATCCGGAGAGCTCTGGATTAAAAATTCCATTGTAAACTTGCAGAACTGATTCTTACCGAGGATGCCTGACTCTGGCAGTTTTACTTACTCCCAAATTCATTTGTAAACATGTGGCAGTGATTTCAGGTTCTTTCTGCCAAGCTGTAAGGGTCCACCTGTGTAAGATGTTGCGGGATGGGACTAAAGTACAACAGCTTCAATTTAGTTATTTTACCTTGTAGTGAGAGGTCAGGCTTGATTTACCACAGACTCATTATTCATCTCTTTGGCAGTCCACATCCATAAAACTCTCCTTCAGCCCTGCATTTTGAATGAGTTGATTCTCGTCCTGTCATCTTTCTTCATTGCCTAGCTTTCATAACCATACATAGTTATCAGAAATATTCATGGATGATCCTGATGAGTGTGGTATAGTCTGAATCAATGGCCCCAGTAAGGATCTGTGTCACTGGATCTTGTGACCACATCAAACTGACTCAATAATATTGTGCCCTTTTACAAAATGCACATGAAGTTTTGTTGTTTTGTTAATGCTGGCACTCTGATTGAGGAACAACCACTTACAAACACTTGCCTGTGTTAGGGTCTTTTCAGCATCAGGCAAAGACTTTTGCATTCTCCCAGGCTTTTTAATTCTTCCATTATAAAAATACTGTCTATATATTTTGGGATCTTTGGACTGCTGAGGGCTTTTATTTGCACTTTAGTTTTTATTCTATTGCTTTAAATTGCTTGATGTTTCCATATTTTATTTTTGTACTTTATGGTTTTAAAGTTTTCTTTTAAAACACTCAAGACAACTTTAGTCCTTGGGTGGTATGGAAATGTAGTCAATCCATAACATTAGTTTGGATATAACTGTATCTAATTTTGTCCCTACAACTCTGAAACTTTAAATGAAATCAAAGGAAGAATCAGCTAAATTCTAATTTCAGGATTTTGAGGAAAACTTATTATTTATGACTTAATATCTGGAACATGTATCTCAGCATTTCAGAAAACCAGCACAAACCTATTCCCTGTAGATTCATTCAGAACTTGTTTTCTACATCTGCTGCTATATGAACATATTCTTCCTCTTTCAACTGCACCACTGTCCAGCCTTTAATAGGAGGTTAGTTATGTAAGTAAAGGGCTATTCCCTGTGTATTTAACTGTACAAGAATCAGGAAATATCCTAGGAGTACATTGTGGTCTTGTTGCATAATCATTCTTTCTTACAAGTCTACTGTGGAAGAAGTTGATGTTTACAATTCAACATCTGCCATGTGTCATTCTACACTATTATGAAGACTTATGGCACAATTCTAACAGCTACTGGGCCAGCATAAATACTCAGAGGACTGCATACAGAAGTCCAAAGGCAAGAAAAAAAACCATAGTTTGTGGCCTTGTGCTTTCTGACCTGGTATCAACCTGGTTGGAGATGCAACAATAAACAGTAGAACTCTATAAAAGCCCTCTGAGATAGTTGATATATGATGCTTGTCCTTAAGAACTTTGACCTCACTCACACAGATACACTTTTATAATATTTACATGAAATACTCCAAATGTATATGCCAGCTCTCTAGCTGAAAGCTTTACATGACCCTGTAGGTATTCATCACTTTCCTCTTTCATTTCCCCATTGCAAAAATTCTGAGGTTCAGATCAGGGCCCTAGGCTTGTTTAATTATGTGGATGAAATCCTGATTTACTATTACATCAATGAGGAAACTCTTTCAAATGAATGGGACTAACGTTAGTCATGACTAACTTTGTTGTCAAGACAAAGTTGGCATGTTGAAGAATGGAGATTCATGCTTCATGAGATATTCAATGGGCTCATTCACATTACAAAAAAAATCGGTTCTGAAACCGATTCAATCATGTGAAGTTCCTACTCACCCCGAATCTCACACAAGCGAATCCGGGGCTTGCACACCCGTTCCGTGTTAAATGGCCCCTAGCGCGGGTCTTTTGAAATCGGTGCAAATACCGTTTCTTTTTAAAAACCCCGGGTCCTGGGAATGAGAACTTTGGCCTCGATCACGATCGAGGCAAATTGAGGAAGGGATTTAGGTCAGAGGGTGGGCAAAGGGCAAGGCATTTCCTCCCCTCATCGGAGGGGAGGGGGAGGAGGAAAGAGCCCTGAGAAGAAGGGAGCAAGGGAAGGCATTCTTTAGGAGCCTCTTTTCCCTGCATCCCCTGCCCAAAGCCCTCTGTCGCTGGGCATTCCTTCCCTTGCAGGAGGAAAAAATCAGGTCATGAACGGAGCTCATGTCAGGCAACCTCCCCCCCTTTTCAAATTCAAACAATTTTTTTTGAGCGAACATGCGCATTGTTTATATTCCAGAATGTATGTTTCATTTTTAACTATTTTTTTTGAGCGAACATGTGCATTGTTTATATTCCAGAATGTATGTTACATTTTTAACAATTTTTTTTGAGCGAACATGCGCATGGTTTATATTCCAGAGGCAGATGGAGCCAGGCTTGCACTTGGATATCCTTGGATCACCTTGCTTTCTGCAGAGGGAGAAGCTACAAATGTTGCAAACAATCAATGTTACATTTTTAACAATTTTTTTTTAGCAAATATGCGAATGATTTGTCTTCTTGAGCAGATACAGCAAGGGAAGCAAAGGGAAAGCAAATGTTGCTTTTAAAAACATTTTAAAAAATGCATGGCAATCCCATCGTTTGCCTGGGACAGGGGCAGATCTGACCCAAAAGCCCACAGGTTTATAAAAAAAAAGAGAGAGAGAGAGGCATCTCTCTCCCTGCTTCAGCCACTGAAACTCCTGTGCCTGGCTCTTTAAAAAGGGAGGACACTTCCCCCGATGCCCTGCAAACGTCACCATGACGATAGCTTGATTGGCAGCGGCCAATCTACAGAATGCATTCGATTTCTGTCAAAATGCATTCGATTTCAATTTGTAGTGGGCACTTGCTAACGGAGCGATTCGGGGGAGGGGCATCCGGATCATCCCAGTTCCCTCCATGTCTTTTAGGCCAGTATGAATGGGGCCAATGTTCTTTGCCTAGCAAGGGGGATTGTGACCTCACAAAGGATGGAGATATTATGGATCTTGAAGGAAGTATCTTTTTGCATTGCTAATAGAATTCTATTTTTTCCTCTTAGATTTTAGAATCTTTTGTTCCCAGTGCCACATGGCCAGAGAGAGGAAGACTCTGCCTGGGTAGATATCCATTCACACATCTGACCATAAAACAACATGTAAACAACACCTTAACAAAATGCATCATGTTCTTTTTTTTAAAAAATCTCCTGTATAATTTTTTAACACCTTTGCCTGATGAAGAAGCCAGTGGAGCTTTGAAAGCTCGCATCATGTATTTTATGCATTTTGGTTGGCTAAAAAAAGTTATCACTATTTTGCAGATTGTTGATGTTATTGTACTGTACTTTATGGCCACCAGGCTACTCCTGAATATGTAACTTTGTTGTTGTTATTGTTGCTTGCCTTCAAATTGTTTCTGACTCAAGGTGACCACAAGGCAAATCTATCACAGGGTTTTCTTGGAAAGATTTGTTCAGAGGGGGTGAACAACATAACAAATCCTCTTAACGAATCCTGCCAAGAAAACTCCATGATAGGGTCACCTTAGAATCAACATAAGTCAGAAATGTCTTGAAAGTACACAACAAGAGCATAGTTACCAGGTATGACTTCAGGGCACATTAATAGAATTCATGTTCTGAGTATACAATCCTATCACAGATTTTGCAATTTTGGACAATAATGTGTCATGCAAATTGGACTTTAAAAACCCATTCACACTGTACTCTCTAAAAGGTGAAATTTATTGAACACGTAGGAATATACATAATACTTGCTCTGAGAAAAGCAAATATTATGTTCCACAAATGGCAAAAGTATATTCATAATAGTAAACTTGAAAGTCTGTGAGACTTTGGAATTAAAAGCAGTTTGACCCTGTAGGGGTTGCTAAGAGGAAGAAAAAATGAGAGAAAGAAAGAGGTTCAAAAGCAAGGGCAATATAATATTTTCCCTAATCCACAAATACACATACACATTAGAGAAAGAGGGGAAATATTTGGGAAGATGCAATGTTCAGGAAAAGTACTCCCTGAAGGACACTTTCTTTTCTTTTTCTTTTTCTTTTTCTTTGTCTTTTCTTTCTTTATTGAATTTATATCTTGGCTTTCAAGGCAGCTTACAATAATTTTAAAAGAACAAGCTAAAACATTAATTTACAAAATTAAAAAAAAGAATTACCAATATGAATTTAAAAACCATTAGAACCATTAAAAACACTTAAAACAGATTTAAAACATAATTCCCAATAGCGATTAAAAGATATAGCACACGACTTTACCCACATGCTACTGTCAACTGTATTGGCCCATTTATAAATCGACTCTGGATTTTAGGGTCAGTTTTGGGCACAAATGTTTTGACTTACAGTTGAGTATATACAGTAAAAAGAATGACTTATTTTTAAAAACAATTACAATAATTTAAAATTTATTTTTTTAAAAACCCTGGGACCTCTTCTTTCTCCTTCCACTGAGCCTCCCCCTACTCACACCATCTCTTCATCATTTTAATGGGACACAGGCAAATGCCACAGTCCATTTCTGCCAAAATGCATATGTTCAAGGAGCAGTGGTGTCACTCCCCCCTTTATGGTGCCACCTGGTACATTCCACACCCCACACCCCTAGTTTATGGACCCATACCATCACTGCATGATATCAGTATTTCTCTAAAGCAATGGGTCTTCTCAAACAAAGGTCTTCCTGAGAGACATTATCCAACTTTTGGTTTAATCAAATTGTGGTAATGTCCAGATAAGCACCTACTTAAGCAAGACATCACAGAAGTATTATGTCAGTCAGCCTTACTCCAAAATTGACGTTTCCTATCAATGTCATTTCCTCTCTGTACTGCCTTGTTTGCCAAGAACCTTGTCTAGGGCTACTCAGTATTTAAATCAGGAAAATTACACAAACTTGCAGATGGTAGAATAATGGAGTTCAGCAAAGGTGCTGGCTACAAGATTTGACCAGGAGAGGCTGTTCAACTAACTCTTCTGTGTCCTTGGCCAGACAATAAAAACTGGTTTCATTTTAGGACCTATACATCCTGGGAATGGGTACAGATCTGGACATGAGTGCTATACAGATCTGACTGGCTCTTAACAACACAAGAAAAAGGAGTATCACTCTCAGAGGCTTTGTTAACTGAGAGTTGCCTTTGTTTATCTTTGAGGTCTCCTTCCTTCCTTCCTTCCTTCCTTCCTTTGCTATAGTGCCCAAAGCTTATAAAGTTACTCTTAAAAGTAATTTATTTCTGTTATTCATTGCAATGTTTTAGGAATCAATAGACTTTCTGTCCTAAAAAAATAACTTGTGATGTTACTCCTGTTATTCATCACTTTTGTTGCTTTGGGGGTGATGTAGGATCAATAAGAGGATGTACAATTAATAAGAGGATTGATAAGAGCATGTAGGATTGATAAGAACCTTTCCTTTTCAAAGTACTGTAATGTTTAAATATGAAATATTCCATGTTATACTCCAGAGTAATTTTATTCTCATTCATTGCATTGCTTCTTTAAAAAAATCTCCCTTTTAAAAAATGTGCAACATTACAGGTGGGCACACTTCTTGTACCATGTTATTTACAATCTCTGCTGGTGCTTTCATTCCCTTGCCCTTTCTTTTGAACTAATTGCTATTGGACTCTTGATATGTATGAGAGATCTGAGGATTGAGTTGAGTAGTAACTCATCTTTTACCCCTCACCCCATTTCTAGTCTGGTATCTTTGGGGTTTTAAAGTTTCATTAAGAGATAAAACAACACTAACCCTGAAATACAACTTGAAGTTGTAATGTCAATGTCACCCATGTTTTTCAGATATTGATTGCCACTTATGAAGTTTATATTTCTAAAGTGCCTATATATATATATATATGAATATATAGCATACACTGACTCATATATATGAATATTTGTCATCCTGCATTGCATCTATGGGTTCATATTTTAGAGTTACAGATGTGTAACTGTTCTGTATTCACCTATGCCCCATATTCATAATCACTACCTGGAACCCACCTTAAATATATATTAACGACACATTACACTACCACTCCACAGAGAGAAAGTCATACCCACAAAACAGGGCATGTTCAGATCAGTATGATCATAAACAACATTCCACTCAGTGGAAATCCCCACATGTTGAAGCTGCCTACCCTCTATAGCATCATCTGGTTAATTTAGATAAAGAGGCTGATGCACTTGGGTATTCTTGAGCCATAGACTGTCAAGAACAGGAGGTGAGTGGGGAGGACTGAGAAAGCATTGCCTTACATGACAGATACTTGATTTTGCTGAGTAACTTGGCTGATGGTTTTGCATATTATTTGCTTGCTTTTCCTGTTAACAGGTCTTCAAGAGCAGATCTTATATTTCATCTAGTAATGTGTAATTAGTAATGTGTAACTAGTAACGTTTCATTTATCTTTTGCAATTACTAAGGTCTAAAGTGCACTGCAGAAATGAAATTTGATATTGCTTGAATTGCCATGGCTCAATGCTGTGGAATTTTGGGATTTTTCATTTTGGTAAGATGTTTAGCCTTCTCTGTCAAGAGAGTTCTGGTGCCACAACAAACTATAAATCCCAGGATTCCATATCATTGAGCCATGGCAGTTAAAGCAATGTCAAACTGCATTATTTCTGCAGTGTAGATTAGAATCATAACTAAGTCACATGATTATTGTAAGTTAATGAAGTGCAGTGTCACTCTCTTTTTGGTCTTTTAGTTAAATTTATGGTTACTAGAGGTGTTTGGTTTCCATATAGATAGAGTTTGTACCACAGGCAAGCATCTTGTAATAATATTTTTACTAAAGTATATAAAAGCAATTATTGTCATTACTTTTGAATACTAAAAAAGCAAAGAATTACTTCAAACATGCAGCTATAAGGGCAAACTACTTTTTGAGCTTTGGAATTGTAACATATTAATTTTAAAAACTTATTTTCCAAATTCTGGCCTGCATAGTTTCTCTGGTCTGAAGAGGTACTAGCTCAGTGAAGGAGAGGCTCAATAATAAGGGGAAAATAATAATAATGCAAGCCTCAGCAATATATCAAGATTATATTCTTAAGGCAACCATAGTATCTCCATATAAAACAACAACAACCTCACAAGAATATGAGTTTTTCCATATTGGCAAGTGAAGTGTTGTTCCCATTTTAAAACATGACAAACAAATGGTTCATTGCAGATATCAAATTAATATTTGTTTTTGAATTTTAGGTCAATCTCTCACAGAGGCCCACATATTTTCCCAGATGTCAAAGGCTTTTATATCCTGGGAAAGACAAAGGGTGAGTCAAAATTATTTCAGTGGTTTTTGATCCATTGCTGAGCAGCCTGGGAGTAATTTTCTCAAGTTTTGTCATTTGTCTATCAAAGTGTGGTTTAGAAGGCCAGTGAGCTGTAGTGAAATGCCTTTCCTTCTGAAGAACCTGGATCAGAAGGAATGAGAGGAGCAGAAAGGGGAGATGGCAGAGATTCTACTTCAAATAACCAAGCAGTAACTCCAGAACTAAGGAGTTTGGTGTTTGTTTTTTGAGGGGGGGGGGTCTCAAGATTGGCAGGCATGTTGTTATTAATTTTGCCTTCTTCTGGGTGCTTGCAGGGGGAGGGAATGACTTTCCCCCTTCATTATCATAAAAACATCCATGAATAGGAAGACTTTTACACGCAGAGAAGTGCCCTCCACCTGGACAGTGTAGTTTATAATGCATGGGATAGACTGCAAGCAGCCTTTATTATTCCTGGGAGGGCTCAGTGACATTCGGTGTGTTAATATTTCTTACTCAAAAGGATCTTGTAGCCAGTGGCATCGCTAGGGGTATGGTGTGTGTGTGTGTGCAGATTGCACCAGGTGACACCCTAAGGGTGGGGTGATACCACTGCTCTTTGAACACCTACCTTTTCACAGAAACAAGCTATGGCATTCATCTGCTTCCCTTTAAAATGCTTTAAGAGATGGTGGGAGTGGAGTGAAGCTCAGTGAGAGGAGAAAGGAGAGACCCTAGATTTTTTTTAAAATTAGAATTTCAAATTTTGAAATTTTATTTTTTTAAAAAAAGTTTAAAATTGATTTTTTTAAAAAAATATTCTTTTTCAATTTTCTTTAAAAACATCACATTTTAACTAAATCTTCACTATGTATATGTAAATACTTTTAGGCTGTACATATGATATTGTAATTTGAAGGTATAATTTTAATTTTGCTAGTTGTTTATATCATAACTATTAGCATTACATTCAGTGGTATATGGGAATTATGATTTATATACCATTAGTGCAAAAAGGCATTACTAAGGATTCTGTATGGTGTGACATGGGAAGTTACCACACTGGGTGACACCAGCTATAGTGATGCCACTGCTTGTAGCATCTTTGAGACTAACTGTATGAAAGAAGTTGCAGCTACTTTCTCAGATGCATGGAATGAATGGGTGCCCAGCAAAGACCTTTGTAATGAGACTACATGGATAGCCACAGAAATACAAAATTTGTGGGTATGGTGATGAGGTGACAAGGTCAGCTTTAATTATGGTCCTTGAGGGACAAAGGCAGGAAGAAAGATATTGACTAAGGCCAGGGTGAGTAGATGACCATATCAATGATGGAGGGTGTTTTGAAATGTGGTCTGTGCAGGCTGGGAACCAGAAAGGAGAGATGTTAAACTGGTCAAGAGCATCCTCATGAGGCTGGGGTGTTAACCAGTGTTGCAAGATGTGTAGTGTGCCAGGAAGCCATTGTCTCTAATCAGTCTCATCACCAGACTCACAAGTTTTGCATTTCTATGGCTATTCATACAGTCTCATTATAAGGGTCCTTCCTGTGCATCAGTTCACTCCATGCATTTGAGTGAGTAGACCAAGGAGCAAAACATATGGATCCAAAGTGGTGGCATGATGCCGCCCCTTTCAGTGCTGGATTGGGCCCGCAACAATTGCATACTACGGGCCCAATCCAGTGCTTTGCTGCACCAAAAAGAATCAGCAAAATGTCACTCCTTTTTAGAGCGGCAAAAGGGTGCCTTGCCACCATGGCAGCGGCTTTTCTGTGTTTGTTTAGTGCAGCATTCTAAACGTTGCGCCAAAGAAGTAGCATGATACCACCTGCTGTTTAATTGGGCCAGTGGCATGATGCCAATGTCGGGACGGAGTCAGGGCATGTGGCATGCAGTCACCATGCCCACACTCCACCCCAGTGCTGACGTTTTATGCAGGTCTGTTTAGCCTCCAAGTCTACAAAAGCTTATGCTACAACTTCTTTCACACAGTTAGTCTCAAAGGTGCTACAAGAACCCTTTTGTATACTGATATTCCAGACTAACATGGTTATGTCTGTTAATATTTCTTAATGCTAACTCATTTAGTATACCTCTTATTGATTAATTATTGGAGAAGCTTAACTACATAGGAGCCTTGGTTATCCAATTTTACCAGAGAATGTCAGGTGGGACTGAGCCCCCCATTCTGGGGTCTGTGACTAAGGCTCATCTCTCTCCCTCCTCTTTGACAACCTCCCTCTAAAAAATTACTCTGCAAGAAGCTGCTTTGTAGGGTGGCCAGGTGCAAAAGATCTCCTGCACTTTTAAGAATTACAGTGGCGATGTACAGACTGCTCCTTTCCCCGACAGATCGGGGCCTGAGCTGCCACAGCAGCAGCCCCGGAGGCCCCGATCCGCCACTTTTTCTGGCTTCAGAGAAGCAGCAAAAGGCCGCTTCCCCGCGGCCTGGAAAGGGGTGTCCTTGGGGCTTCATGCCCCAAGGACACCCCAACAATGGCGGGGAGAGAAAGGGGCCGCTCTGCCCCTTTCTTTCTGTATCGCTGGTGCGGCCGTTTAATAGCCACGCCAGTAATACACACAGCAGGAGCTCCAAAACAGAGCCCTTCAGTGGTGCTAAGATGTAACAGCCGCGCTGTGCCGTTTGGATGCGATGCGGCCGTTATGTCAAAATGGCAGCACCCGTGTGAACAGGGCGCCACCATTTTGTATGTACTCCGTATGTACTAGGGTTGCGGGCGTCTAAAAGAGATGCCCCCGGGCAACCCTAGTACGTACAGAGTACGTACAAAATGGCTCATTTGGACAGGTCCAGTATGTGGGAATTTCACTTGGTGCGGCTTTCACACAACCCTCCCTTAAGAAACCTTGCCCTTTTTTCAGTCTGAACACCCTGAGTGATTGCTTGAAAGAAAATTTCAGGGGAGCATTCAGTCATGCATGCACTCACACAATGTTTGTGTAGAAGGGTTTGGCAATTTTCATGTTCTAGTCTTACACAAGAAATAGCTATGTGAAAATATGGGATCTGCTTTAAAAATGTAAGCAGAATGAGATGTGTGTGTGTGGGGGGGGGCTTTAAATCTTTGTCCCATGCAACAGGCCCAATCTGCATATCCTCATTTTCTGCACGCTATTTTGCCAAAATGTGAACTATTTGTGTTGATTTGTATTTACAAAGAGAACAAAATAAAAGATGGAACAACAGCAGAAGAATCCATGGTGGCAAGGAAAAAAATTAAAATATAATTGAGTCATTAAGGGATAAGCATGGCATTGCATTCATCAGGGGCAAAGGATATTACATAAGATATTCCAGTTATGCACAATGCCTCAAATCAGTAAGTCTATAGAGTTTTAAAGGCTGGGAGGCAGTCATTCTATGTCTCATCTGCTCCAACTATGATTTAACCTTTGCCAAAGAATGGCTAGATGGACTTTCACTGCAAATTTCTAAGGATTTGAACAATCTCTCTAGACTGCATGTTCCATTGACAAACAGATACTTTATATGAAAGGCTATTGTCTATAAAGCATATTTGGAAAGGCATGACTCCAGCACAGGGCTGAGGAAGAAATGATTCTCTAGATGTTGCTGAATGCCACTACTCAGCAATGCTATTGATTCTGGTCAATGAAAAAAATAAGGTGACTGTGCTCATTCATTAGCATCTAGATTAAAGGTTCTGCGCTTCTGCTCTAGCATATGGTAGATTATTTTTTATCAGTCATTTGAGTAATGTAGTATGGCTCATGCATCACGATTTTAATATATCTGTTATGCTGAAAAGTGGCTGAATGGCTGCCTCAACCACCATTGGTTTCATTTTTTTTATTTGTTACACTATGTGAAGATACCATCATAGATCACAGAATCATAGCGTTGGAAAGACCACAAGGGCCATCCAGTCCAACCCCATGCCATGCGGGAACTCTCAATCAAAGCATCCCTGACAGATGGCCATCCAGCCTCTGTTTAAAGACCTCCAAGGAAGGAGACTCTACCACAATCCAAGGGAGTGTGTTCCACTGTCAAACAGCCCTTACTGTCAGGACGTTCCTCCTAATGTTGAGGTGGAATCTCTTCTCCTGTAGCTTGCATCTATTGTTCCGGGTCCTGTTCTCTTGAGCAGCAGAAAACAAGCTAGCCCCCTCTTCAAGGCTTTTTGAATTGTGGTGCCCAGAACTGGACACAGTATTCCAGGTGGGGCCTGACCAAAGCAGAATACAGTGGCACTATTACTTCCATTGATCTATACACTATACTTCTATTGATGCAGCCTAAAATTGCATTGGCCTTTTTAGCTGCCTTATCACACTGTTCACTCATGTTCAACTTGTAGTCTACTTGGACTCCTAGATCCCTTTCACATGTAGTCTCCTTAAGCCAGGTGTCTCCCATCCTATATCTATGCATTTCATTTCTCTGCCCTTACATTTTTCTGTGCTGAATATCATTTTGTTAGCTTTGGCCCAGCTTTCCAGTTTATTCAGGTCATTTTGAATTTTTGGTCCTGTCCTCTGTTAGCTACTCCTCCTAATTTGGTGTCATCTGCAAATTTGATAACTATGCCCCCAATACTGTCATTCAAGTCATTAATTAAGATGTTGAATAGCACTGGGCCCAGAACAGAGCCCTGTAGGACCCCACTGGTCACTTCTTTCCAGTATGACAAGGAGCCATTGTTGAGCACCCTTTGGGTTCGGCCAGACAACCAATTACAAATCCATGTAACAGTTGCCTTGTCTAGCCCACATTTTACAAGCTTGTTTGCAAGAATGTCATGGGGTCATTACATTTTATTTGTCTGTGAGGTTTATATTTCATTTATTGTCTCTCAGATAGCCTCAAAGCATCTGACAGCAATAATAAAATGATGCCATATAATATAATGATACTGAGATGTCATGTGTGTTGTATATGTGCCAGAGAAAGAGATATACACACACATACATACATCTATACATGAAACTACTCTGTCAACCACAGCAGCAAAACAGCTAAGCAAAAGAAAAGCCAAGCCATGTAAAAACAAATATAGGTGGTTTGGTAAACTAATTGCTGCATTTCACCAAAAACAGTGCTCTTTGAAAACCCAAATTTCAAAACAAAAACTAGTATCCACAAAATTGTAGTGCATTCCTAGGTATCGTATGTCCTTATTTTATTTTAAACTTTACAATTGTCATGTTAGATGGGAACACAGGAGGCTGATGTATACTGTTAGATTATTTGGCCAGAAAGCCCAGTATTGTCTTCTTTGAGGCCCTCCTCAGGCCCTCAGGTAAAGATCCTTCAAGATATCTTCTGCCTGATTCTTGGGACTGAACCGAGGGTCTTCTTCATGAGAAAGATGTGTTCGACCACTGAAGTATGGTCTTTTACCACAAATTACATGGAAAGAAAGCAATAGCTCCAGAGTTATTAAGTGAAATTAATATCAAATCCTCTTGACCATGAAGTCTCCCAGTTTGTTTGTTTTTAAACCTCTGTGCTTTGGATTACTGGTCATGTTTGGTCCTCCCTTGTACTTCTTCTTCATGTTTGGAGGGTGGGTGCAAGGGGTTCGGTCCACACCGGGTGACATTAATTCCTATCCATCCTAAGATTCTGGCTGCCCCCGTCTGCCAGCCTGGCCATCTTTGCTGACCATTAACTGTGGCTGCTGATGGAGGTGGGGTGCTGCTGTCACCCAGAAGCTCCTTACAAATCTGGCAGGGCTCTTGGCTGAGTGAGAAAAAACCTGCCCACAGTATCCCTGTTTCTAACCGTGCCATTTTGCTGTAGCCTTTTCTTCATGGGGAGACACCTGGGTCTGGCTGCTGTTGTCGTGTCCTAGCCCACAGCTATGCCTCTCCACCCTCCACCTCTACTTCTACTTTCTGAATGCAGATGTTAGCGGGCAGAGGCATCTCCGTGAAGGTAGTGGCCAAAGGCCAGGGCTCCACCACCACCACCTCTCCCTCCTCCTCCTCCTCATTTTCAGCTGCTCTATTGGGGCTCCCAGAGCTCCTGCTCTAACAGGGGGAGGAAAGCCACAGTTACCTCCTCATAAACCAAGCCACTGTGGTGTTGTTGGCATTGCTGCCTCAGTTGCTGTAGAGAAGCAGAGACATGCACACCATGAAGTAGTAGTAGTGGCAGGTAGCCCACACCACCTTAGCTGTCTGCTAGCCCCCAGGCCTGACCTGAGGCATCCACCTCCAGCCCACCCACCCTTCCTACCTGAATTTCCCTCTGAGCACTGCGGTAAAACAGGCAGCCACCAAGGAGGAAGACAGGGAAGAGAGGAGCACTTGGAGGGAAACTCAGGCAGACAGACCTGTGGAAAGATAGCAAGGTGCCAGTCTAGCCTCTCTGGGAAGGGATCTTCAAAGCCTGGGAACAGCCACCAAGAAGCTTCTCCTGTGTTCCACTTAATCTGTGACACAGGCAGGCTTCTAATAACCTGAACCTAATCTATAAATTAACATATACAGGTGATGAAGGTGGGGCTGGACTGGATTTTTGTATGACCAAATTTTAGCTCCGTTCTAGCACTATGGATGAAGGAGGACTGGGCAATATGGTTCCTTAATTCAAATAGTATCTTTGCCTTGCAACCCCACATACCTGAGCCATTATTTTTCCACCTGGCTCTGGTTGGTGGTGCTTATGCAAAAACACAGAGTCCAAAATTTCCAAAGATCTAAATTTGACCTGCCTGTTTTGAACAATCTTAACAAACCTCTGTGTGCTTGAGTCCAGTGTGCCATGAGACATCTGACTCCTGTTTGAATTCACAATGAAACAGGTATGATGAGAGGTGAACCTGAAACTGTAGCATGTGCATTGCTGTGGCATTTGAAAATGTTAAAACATTTGAGAACTTCCAAGAACAATATGCAAAATATCAGACTTTGGAATAGTTATGGGGGAACTACAGAGTATGTTGGGCTGAGAGATTCTGGGAGCTGCAAAAAGTAAATTTTCCAACCTCTGCAACAGATTCATTGCAAAGCACTACAAAATTCAATTAAGACGGCCTGAATTTTCAGAAGAATATGTCCATCCCCCTCCTCCAGGTGTAGAATTGCAAAATTCATCTTCAGATACTATTTGTGATGACAGAAATCCTATTTCAGGTTGAATTAACATAAACAAATTGGCTGTGAATGATTTTGAACAAGAAAGCAGGCATGATCTTATTTTGTGATTTAATCCACATTTACCTTCTTGGGGGGGCAAAATAACTGGAAATGGATTGTGAATAGAGATGCTTCCCAAACTCTTAGTCTGATGTTTTGCCAGGATTTCAGAGTTCTAAATTATCCATGTTTTAATCAACAAATTTTACATTTTCTTTTGCCATTTTCTTATTTCTATATTTGGCTAAAGGCATTCCTTATTTACACTTTGCCAGAATTCCTTCAGTTCATTGTGTCTTTGCTCTGCATTTCAACCCCATGTCATCAGACTTTAAATGCAAATTGATGACAGATGTAAATATGTGAAAAAGATGTGTGACTTTTTCCTGACTTTGTAAAGCAGCTGATAGAGAAAAATGCCAGTCCCTCAAAATGGGCAAGAAATTTGTCCAGATTGCACTTTAAAGCAATCCTATCTAATTTGTGCTACCCCAAACTACGTGCAAATTCTAACGCCATTATTTGCATACAAACAAAATTGCCTCAGTTGTGGGAAAGTGCTCACAAAAAAGCATATATTTAACAAACCAAAATGCAAGTTGTACAGAAAAATAATTGCAAATCTCTCCCTACCCAATATTTTAGGCAAATTTTTATTACTTCAATCACATCAAAAGGATACCTTTTTCCTATTTTCTCCCCTACTTCATGTTTAAAAATACATGAGTGTTTTTTTTTTTAAATAAAGCAGTAACAAAAAAGTGGATTCTGCACACATGCAAACATGCACGAACTCTAAGAGATTTGACTTGAGGCTTTTGCCATCAATATGTTCTCCTTAGTTCACATCACTTTACTAGATTGCATCACCCTAGAACATACCGTACTTTCTCCAGCCTTTTAATTAAGAGAGCCACATGAAAGTTTTGTAGGCAGCATGGGTAAAACCTACAAAGATTGTTTGAGCTTTGAACAGCTTTAGCATGCAAACACTTATAAAAGGCATCTGAAAGGATAACTCTGGTGGATAATTCATATATGGGGTGTGATATAAAATCCTGATTGCTACTTTGGTGAAATCTTTAGTAATTTGACTTAATTCATTCCTTTCCAAGGTTTACATCTATAAAGAAAATAAAAAAGTATAAATTATCTTTCTTGCAAACAAATATTTGGTCATATGACTATCAAGAGAATAATCTATTCAGAATTTAACTCTTTTATTATTTTAAAAACAACTGTAAACTGTTAGACAATTAATACTGGCAATGATATTCATATCACTCATTCTAAAATAGCAAAACAAGCCAAAATAATATTCAGTAGACCTATCAGATGGGGAAAAATTGTACTATAATTTGTCATTTAATGCAGTTTCCCTGAACAATGACCTACTAGTGTTAATTATAAGATTAAAAACTATTTTTGCTACTTTACCACAATAGTTTGCTAGAATGATCAGTGGCTGGTAAACCCTTTACTAATCTGGCTTTCTTTTCAAATGAGGTTTTGTCACTAATCTGAGGACTTTGTTACACCAGCCTGCTGTCCCTTCACAATCATGCTAGTTAAGGATGGAAGCATACTAGTTTGGCATAATTTCTTATCACACTTTCCCCCATGATAGCACTTTGGTGCTGCTTTGGTGATCCATGGCCTCACAGCACTGAGAAACATTGCCTTCTGGAAGGAGGGGGGAAGAATGAGTGATCATCACTGAGCCAACCATCTCCCAAATCGGGCCACTGTGTGAATGTACACACAGCAGCCAGCTTCAGGAAGCTGTTGGTTGCCATAATTTCTGTTCCTCCTCCCTCCTGAACAGCCACCAGATCTGAGGTGATGGTTCTCGATGGTTTTCCAGAGGTAGCTGAGCTGCTGGAGAAAGTGGGGGAGCATTGAAATAAAACAATCCAGCAACCTCATCCCAGCTTCAGGCATGCAGAGATAAGCCCACCCACCTTGGCAGAAAAGAAAAAGACCAGATTACTAAAAAGGACATTGGGCTTTCTCTGCAAGAAAAGAGAAGGGAAAGGGAATGAAAATAGCCTGCTTTGAAACTGAGAGTGGGAGAGGAGAGGAGAGGATTCATGGCCACTCATACCCCATGACTGCCTGGGAAGCAGAACTGTAGCAGAAGGAACCTTCCACACGAAGGCAGTAATGGACTAGCAGTGAGATCGAAACAGTGGCATCACTAATCTTGGTGTCACCCAGTGCAGTAACTCAAGGTGTCCACCCCTCCCATTGACCTCCTCCCATATCACACCATTTATAGTTGTGTGCCTTGAAGTCATTTCCAATCTATGGCAACCCTAAGGTGAACCTATCATGGGGTTCTCCTGGCAAGTTCCTTCAAAGGAGGTTTACCATTGCCATCCTCTGAGGCTGAGAGAATATGACTTGCCCAACCTGACCCAGTGGGTTTACATGCCCAAGCCACAATTCAAACCCTGGTCTTCAGAATACACCCTATCTTCCAGCCATGCTGAGGGTGGGGAAACCCCTCTGGCAGGGAGGAGTCTCTCCACCTCCCTCAGTCTCTCTCTCTCTCTCTCTCTCTCTCTCTCTCTCTCTCTCACACACACACACACACACACACACACACTCACACACACACCTACCTTCCAAACAGGCGCTGGGAGGGGAGACCTCATTGCTCTCTGCTCTGACTGGGAGGGAGGAGGTTTCCACCACTCCCTCAGCCACACACACACACACACACACACACACACACACACACACCAACACAAACACACACACATCCTTACCTTCCAGCCAGGCTGGGGTGGGGTGAGACCATCATGCTCTCTGCTCTGGCTGGGAGGGAGGATGGTCTCTCTCCACCCCCTTGGCCATGCACAAACACACACATGCACGCACACAAAGATAAACACATACAAACAAACACACCCCTAACCAGGCTCCGGGGATGGAGAGAACCCTCCTTGCTCTCCACCCCCAAAGCTGCATGCACACACATACATACATCAACCTTCCAGCCAGGCTCAGGAGACAGAGGGAGGCTCACTGCCAATGACTGGGAGGGAGAAGGGTCTCTCTCCATCCCGAGCCCCATCCCATGCACACACATATCTCTCACCTTCCACCTAGATTCAGCTAGCAGGGAGAGACCTTTCTCCTTCTACTGAGCATTTTTGGGGAACAGTAGTGTCACCCTCACTTAGGGTGATACCTGGTGTGGTCTGCACCCCCTGCATCCCCTCTGCATCCTCCCCTCAGTGATGCCACTGGATTGAGAAACTATTGACAGGTTTTGACCATCAATGAAAAGGCACACTACAGTAACAAATGAAATGCATGGCAGCAGAAGGACACAATGCCATGTGATTAGTACTGACCAATGTTGATTTCACATTCAAATTTGAACTAATTACCACAGAAAGTATGCATAGATGGCCTCTAAAATGGTGTTCCAGATCTTAAATTATATTATTTTGCGTGTGCCTTTATATGGGTTATAGATTGGATTTCTTTAACAGATAAAAAAATGTTAAATTTGGAAGGTTTTAACAAAATATTTGGATGGCACGGGTATTTAGCTTATAATAGAGTAAATGCAAATAAACAATTTGAAAATCATATCATTAGGAAATCATTATTGTTAGTATGGGAAAAAGTAAAGGCAAAATTTTACACTAAGATTCCAATTTGGATATCACCCCAAGAAGCATGGAAAATTGAGATAGTCTCAAAGGAAGATACTCCATTAAGATACTCAGATTTATTAAAATGGGATGATCAAGAACCTGAGATACGATCAGTTGAAGAATTACGGGAAAATAATTATATGTGTTCTTGGTTTCCTTACAGACAACTTAAGGAGAGGTTTAAAATAGACATTAAAGACAAAGGGATCTCAAAATTGGAAAATGAATTAGATAAAATTATTTTCAAAACAAAGAAATCGAAAATATCTAAATTATACTCACTACTTCTAGAAAGAGAATTAGAGGAGGAGGTTATAAAAGAATCCACTTTAAAATGGGCAAGAAACATAGGGCGCTCTTTGAATTTGGAAAATTGGGAAAGGCTTTGGTGCAACGATATTAAATTTACCGCCTCAATGGATATAAAAGAAAATATATTTAAAATGACACATCGTTGGTATTTTTCACCCAGTAAATTGGCTAAAATGAATAAAAAAGGGAAGGGAAACTGTTGGAAATGTAATAAAAGGATTGGTTCATTATATCACATGTGGTGGACTTGCACCAAAGTAAATAAATATTGGAAGGTAGTACATAATTGTATGCAGAAAATTCTCGGCATCCAAATTCAATTTAAACCAGAAATATTTCTATTAAGTATTTTGGAAAGCAAAGAAGAAAGGAAACATTTGAAGATTTTGTTGTATTTAATTACAGCTGCAAGAATTGTTTACGCAAAAATGTGGAAAAATAAAGAAACCCCCTCAATAGATGATTGGTTGAAAAAATCTATAGAAATGGTGGAATTAGATAGGTTAACAAATATTATAAGGGGAAACGACACTGAAAAAATAAATAATGATTGGAATAATTTTAGACTTTTTTGTGAAAAACATTGGTCATAAATGCAGACATCTTAATGAAGTAAAGAGTTATAAAATATAAATAAATTATGAATGGATAAGAAGAAGATGAATGGTACAGTAATCCCTAAAATCAGAAAGAATGGGGGTTATACATATAAAACATATATATATACAAATATACATTATCACTTTATTTCTAGCTTTATCATCTTTATAAAGAATATTCTCCTCGGAGGATCACACGGTCTACGGCCAGAGCTTCAAATATTATATGTAATATTTTACATCCCAATTAATACAAGTTCATAATTTGTTCAAGTTAGATCAACTAGAATGAACAATAGAAGAAATTAAGCATGGGTCCATAGTGAATAATTATATACATTGTATCTATTAATGAAACGCAGGTTGGTAATGTGAAGAAGCAGATGAAGATTCTGCTATAGGTAAAGAAATGCTTTGGAGAAAAAGCTCGAATGTATGTCAAGCGAAAATATTATAGGGGAAGGAGGGGTGGTTTTTTTTTTTATTATTATTAGTATATAGGATGTCTGGGATTATTATTATTTTTTTTTCCTTTCTTTGTTTGTTTTTGCGTTTTTCCTCTGTAAATAAGATGATATATGAGACTGGTGATGATAAATAATAACAAAGAACGTGTTTGTAAACTTTCATCTACACTCAATAAAAATATTTATAAAAAAAATAAATAAAATAAAATGGTAGAGTAAAACTTTCCTAAAAATTATGCAGAATAAGGCCCTTGAAATGTCGATACACAAAGTATTTAGCAGAACTTGCAAACGTTTTTTGGACCTCACCTCCCAGAATTCCCCAGCCAGTATGGCCACTGAAAGTTAGATTAAACTAACTGAAGAATCCTATCCTTAAGTTATACTTACGACGTGGGGAAGAATAATTTCCAAATCCATCACAGGAGCATAACCAAATGTGACTTCACTGCTCTGCTAAGACAGAAAAGCAGAATTGCCAAGGCTGTTTTGCCATCTTCCAGGATCTTTTTGTACCCTAATGTCAAGATTTCCCTCCTCACATTTTCACTGAGAAATTGCTAAACATGCCTTGCCCAATGCCTCTGAAGCATGTGTGGTTAGCCATTTTGCCCCATTTTTCATCTTTAGCTGTTTTAAGCTTATTTTGATTTTTTGTCAGAGCTGGAACTGATGGGCTGGTCACTTCCAGTTTTGAAGAAAAGGTCCATGTGGGCCTGAATGAGGCAAGAGGAGAATGAAAATTAAGTGAAATGGCTAATTATGCCCCCCCCCTCCAAGTTTCAGGGGCACAGGTAGCCATTCTTAGCCTGTCTGAAGAAACGTGCCAAGAAAATCCCATGACAGGGTTGCCTTAGGATTGACACAAGTCAAAAATGATTTGAAGGCACGCAATAACAACAACAGACAATATGGCTCACCAAAGAGTGGGAGAAACATTTTACTAATATTTAGCTTTGGAGAGTCAAGAGACTGCAGAAGTAATTCTGCTGACAGATGACAATCCATCTCTAAGAGGAAGTATTTCAAAACCATCCACCTCAGTTCACCTCCTTTTTCCCATTTTCCTGCCCTCACCTTCTTTACTGTGGAAATTGTTGTGCTCACTCTCTTCTGTGCACAACATAAGTCTCAGTTTTCCTCATTGCATTATGTCTACCTTCAACCCATTCAGTATATGGGGATACAGGCTAGTGCATCATATATTTCATATGAGTTCAGCACAAACGTACCAAAGTATGCAATAGGAGAGGGAAGCAAGATCCTGCCAGCCAAAGGGCAAGTGTCTTACACCAATAGGTTGGCATAGGCTAACTAAAGAAATGCTGCCTATGTGTTTTTTGGAATCCTGCCTCACATTGAATTAAATGCATCCGAGAAGCTGGCAGGCCTGCCAGTGGACTAAAGAGTAAATTACCGATGTAGGCAAGATTAGAAGCACTTAATGTCCACTCCAAATCCATTTAAAAATCAGTGATGTTGTGCTTATTTGGAAGTCATTTTGTTCACAATTGAACAGTGTACAAATGCAGCCTGTTCAGAGAAGAGTATGGTGACAGCAAAGTGAAATAAAAACACACAGTGAAAAAAGGTGAAATTAAAAGAGGAATCGAGTGAGATAAAGGGAAAATAAAAAGAAGCTTTAAAATTGTAGCATAAATTATATAAAGGCATAAATGGTTAGACAAAAGCATACACAAAGTTGATGTAGTGTGCTGAACAATGCTTGCAGAAATGTATACTGGACATGCAGTGAAGGAGGAGGGAGAAGAGAGCACAGGAAACTTCACAGAAAGAAAGACTCATAAAAGTAATTTTGTGCTTGTTCATCTGATCCACAGAGATACTTGGAGAGCAAACCAAAACTGGAGTATTCTTTTTCTGAATGGAATTAAAATACAAATTCAAAGAGAGTACAGACAAAGAGAAACTGTAGAACAGGGATTAACTAGGATTTTGGGAAGGGGGGGGTCCAGATTAAGTGCCACCATTTTGAGAGGCTAAGAGCCTCCCCAAGACACAAAAAGAGGGTCGAGCGTTTACTTCAGGATGGCACCACTTTAACTTCCGTTATGGTTCTGTGCTATGGAATCTTGGGATTTGTAGTTTTGAGGAGTTGTTTGGCCATCTCTGTCAGGTGCCACAACAAACTACAAATCCCAGCATTCCACAACATGGAGCCAAGAGCAGTTAAAGTGCCATCAAACTGGATTATTTTTTCAGTGCAGATGCAACCTGAGTCCTTCCTCTGAAGGTGTTTACATCAGATAAATTCAGGTCGATAAAGCAAAGTGCAGCTGCTCAAGCAATGAGCGGCAGCCACTCTGTTCATGCTCAGAGACACTCTGTTTATGCTTTGAGACACCGCATTCCAACTTCTGAGCTGAGCTAAGAACCCAGGCTACCTCCACACAACATTTCATTCCCACTTCCAAGAGGGATTTTTAATTCCAAGACACACACACACACACACACACACACACACACACACACACACACACAATTTTTAATTCCAAGACTCATCTATCTATCTATCTATCTATCTATCTATCTATCTATCTATCTATCTATCATCTATCATAATTTTAAATTCCAAGACATTATACCTTCCTTTCTTTTTATGAAAAACAAGCCCCTTTAAGAGAATCCTATTTTGGGAGAAAGGCAAGGTATAAAATCAGTCAATAAAAAATTATAGTGCAATAGTCCATCAGTGCATGGTTTGCACTATAAGACTTTATAATGTTAAAACTGTATAATTTTAAAAACAATTAAAATCACAGTAGGCTCAGAGTGCTACAGAATCATGGAATCATAGAGTTGGAAGAGACCCCAAGAAGGGCCATCCAGTTCAACCCCATTCTGCCATGCAGGAACTCTCCGTCAAAGCATCCCCATTGACATGCTAAAAAGGGGCCAGCTAACTGTATTTTATTCTCTTTGTCTTTTAAAAAAGAGAAAAAAAACAAGGCTGGAAGGAAGCCTCTTGCCTTTTTGCATCGCAGACCCTCCTCTTTTTTGTTGTTGCAAAAATCCAGAAATGACTGTTTTTGAAAACCTGAGTTCATTATCAGAAGAAATGTACAGAGTAGAGTCTGAGTCTCCTTCTTCTGGACTTCTGAAACTTGACATATTCCAAAACCCATGAGAGCATCTGGTCTGACCCCAACTCAAGGAAACTTGGGAATCCTGAAGGTTTACATCAATTACTGAATTATTGAATTATACAAGGAATAGTAGTCTCAGGGTTTTGCTGACTGCTCAGTGTACAGAAGCACAGCATTATTTTAAAAATATTGTGTATTAAATTACCTTCAGCCTATATCTATGAGATGGATATGAAACATACATGGATCCCATCTCCCATTATATCCCATTAGACATATATAAATATACCAAACTCTGAAAAACTCCAAACTCCAAACTCCAAAATACATCTAATCCTCAGCATTTTGGGTAAGGGATA
>NC_056522.1:94325149-94346022 GCF_019175285.1 Sceloporus undulatus
TTATTATTATTATTATTATTATTATTATTATTATTATTATTATTATTATTATTATTTTACTATATTGTATATGAATATAACTGCTGAAAGGAAAGTTAGAAGTGACCTTTCTATCTTTTATATCTCCTTTTAGAAGCTTCCTTCCTTCCTTTTTCTTTCTTTCTTTCTTTCTTTCTTTCTTCCTTTCTCCCCTTCCTTCCTTTTTTCCTTCCTTCCTCTCTTCCTTCCCTTCTTCTCCAGGAAGAGAGACTTTTATTCTGGCAAAAGCACAGGGGGGGAGGAGGAGGAGTGGAAGGACTGGGATGGAAAGGAAACGAAAGGGAAAGAAAGCATAGGGAGAGACCTCGGCCCACTCCCCCTCCCTCCCTCTCTCTCTCTCTCTGAGCCCGCAACTTAAATTGTCTTTCCTCTTTTGTTTTCCCTCTCTATCTGAGCCCTCCGTGCTTTTGATGGAGGGGAGGGGAGGGGGAAGGAAGGAGCTTGAATGTCCCCAGGGCTGATGGGGCGGGTCCAAACCCCCGACCCCCCCCCCTTGGCTACGTGCCTGTGTAGAATTAAGATTTGGAGCAGATTCACTGCCCCACTGACATGGGAGTCACTTGTCACCACTGGTCCTAGGGGTTTGTCTTGGAAAACACCACTGCCATTAAAATTTGATAGAGATTTTTAAAAATACCCAAAAGGGCAGTACAAATAAAAGGAATCCATGCTTTTCTGTAGGCAGGAATACGACAACTGATTCTTTGCTACATAAAAATATTTCAAAGCCTAATTAAACAGAGGAGTTATTTGGAGCCTGGAAAAGTTACTTTTGGGACTGCAATCCTCAGAACTACCACCACCACCCATTGGGCTAGCACAACCACTTTGGCTCAGAGATTCTGAGAAATAAAGTCCAAAACCAATATTCCAAAAAAACTAGGTCTGGCATAGTTACAGAACATGTGGCAGGTCCAGCAAGATAGCAGGTAGCCTACCATGGCAGGATACTTATGCAAGTGACAGCAAGAGAGAAGAAACCAGTTGTGGACCATGGGAAGTGGCACCATTTGGCAGCTTGGAGGTGCCATGAGCTTTCTAAGCCAGCCACAACACAGAAAGGGAAGCTGGCTAGAAGGTTAAGTGCAGTACTGAAAAGGGAAACAGAGGGGTAAGCCAGGAAGGACAGTATTGGTTGAGACTGAAAGTGGAGTGCAATGTGGAAGGGATGAAGGGTAGAAGAAAAAGTTAGCATGCAAACATCTGCAAGCTAGTGAAAAATCAGTGGTTCTGCAACCAAAGGTTCAGGGAAACTATTTGCATGGTGTAGTGGTTTGAGTGTTGGACTATGACTTTAGAAATGAACGTTCAGCTCCTTGTTCAGCCATAGAAACCCACTGGGTGATCTTGGCCAAATCATGCACTCTCAGCCCCAGAAACCCCTCTGATAGGTTAGCTTTAGGGTGGCTATAAATTGGAAATTATTTGAAGGAGCACAACAACAACAAGGTATTTGCAACTGCATTTGTGCTAGAAGTTAGAAATAACCATAAGAATTAAGAAAAATGGGGGGGGGGGTGTTCAGGGAAAGCAGAGAGATACTCATTTTTTGGAAAGATTTTTGGCCAAAGAAGAAACAAAGAAATGTAGCTTTTGAAGAAGGGTTTTTGTTGCATTCATACATAATTCAGCTGATCAGAATAAATTTGTTTTAAAACCTCAATAAATCTTTGGAGAAAGAGTATTGGCAGCAAGTAAAGTTCGCTTTTAGGCCAAAGGCAAACAGAAGCTTGAGATTTCAAGCAAGCCTTTTGCTAATCCTCTCTTCAGACTTGAGGCTCAGCCTTCTAGTCTACTGATCACATGGTGATAGGATTGATGCTGAAGTCCTGTTGATCACTTTGTAAAATAGTTTAAGAAAAAAGAAGCAGCAGTTATTCAGCTATGTAGGTCTCAAGTTATGTTTGTGCCTATTCCAAAATAAAATTGGTAAGTAAAGCTTAGTTAATATTTCTCCTAAGACAACCTAAATAATGTAGCTATTGTTTCCCCCCAAAAACATCACCTATATTTGATACTGTAAAGAGTCAGCCTGCAGGAAAGTACTGTCGACCAATGGCCCGGTACACACCGCCAGGATGCGATGTCCTGGCGGCAATGGTAGGACTCAGGACTGCGCACCAATCGCATGGTACTAACCCTACTATGTGCGTGTGGTGGCATTACAGCCCTGCCCCACCCACACAGAGGGTGCATGCATGACGTGTCCTGTGTGAGGCATCCAAATGGTGCATCACACAGGACACGTCACTGTGCCACTGGAGGGCACTTATCACACCTTACCAGCAGCATGAAAAGGAGCTCCATTTTGGAGCTTTTGGGGTGCAGGTGCATTGTTGGCACGGCAACCAAAATGGCTGCACCAAGATACAGAGGAGAAAGGGGCCGTCCCTTTCTCCTCTTTAGCGCCGGGGTGTCCGTGGGCATTTTGCCACTTCTCTGTGGCCCAGAAAAATGCTGGATTGGGGCCACAGGGCTGCCGGTGAGGCTGCCCTGGCCCTAATCCAGAGTGAAAAGGGTCGGTCTGTACCAGGCCAATAATTGCAGTGGTTTTTGAGAAAACAATGGAATTAGTCAATTAAGACAAGAAATCATGGGCTCTTTCACACAACACAATTATAGTGCTATGATTCTACTTTAACATCTTAGGAAAAATATGGCTGAATCCTATGATTCCTGGGATATGCAGTTTATGGAAGGGCATGTTTTAGGGACCAGCATGGTGTAGTGCTTTGAGGTTTGGACTATGACTCTGGAGACCAAAATTCAAATAACCCTTCAGGCATGGAAACACACTTGGTGACCTTGGGCAAGTCACACTCTATCAGCCTCAGAGGAGGGCAAAGTCAAACTCCTCTGAACAATACTTGCCTAGAAACACCCATGATGGATTTGCCTTAGGGCCACCATAAGTCAGAAATGACTTTAAGAAACTCAACAACAAATTTAGAATTCTTATCCAAGGAGTTCCAGTTTTAGTGTCTCACCAAACTAAAAAGAACAGGATGCATCCATGGCAGTTAAAGTGGAAACATAATACTACAGTTGTGTAGTGTGAAAAGACTCCAGAGATGGAAGCTTGACTGAAGGAACAGAGCCAAAGCAAACTGACCCCAAACTTTAAATAAACCATTTATTATTATGAAGATATTTTATTTTAATTGTAATGATCCAGTACTCAGATTTCAGGGGGAAAGGATGTAACATCTACTGCTAAAATGAAAAAAAGATAAATTATAAGTATTCTTCACCATAGTTATTATCCAGAGTTGCTATCCTTGTTGCTATCCCTTGCAGTTTTCCAGCTTCTGCTGCTGTCGCATGGCCAATCCAGCACTGTTTCTGGGATTTAGTAAATAATTGTTTCACTCTTGAAAGAAAAAGTTGTAAAACCTCTTGAAGAAATCATATACTTTCATGTGTTTACAGTGTGGAAGACATTGAAATAGTTTATGCCAAATTATTTCAAAATGTGCTGAACTGGATACTGGTTGTTTTATTTATGACTTGCTGTAAAAGAATTTGCTTGCAAATTAAGTTAATATGTGGTTTAAACCCTTCCTTGGTGTAAATATATTCACTTTTATACTTCTTACCTGAGATTGGGTGGTATTCTATTTGCAAAAATATTAACACACAATGACAAAACATTTAATCTCCCAAGTGTTTAATGGTATATTACCATGACTGCTCAGGATGCACATTTTCACACACATCTGGTCCTGTCTGCACAGGCCAAAAAAATAATAAATAAAAAAATAAATAATCACTATATGCTCCAGATCTTCCTGGAAGATCTGAAGCCCTCCACTGCAAAGCCAAGCAGCTGTTTGCAGTGAATCCAGTTGTGCCGCCCAGCACCACTGTGACCCCCACTGCAGTGACACACTCACTCTGAGGTGAACTCAGATCTGTGATTGAGTCTGGGCACCTTGTTCTGACCTCAGAGTGAGTGATACATGGCAGCAGCACAGTGGTACATGCATGCAAATAGCTGCCCAACATTGCTGGACTGCTCCTGGAGTATTCTGGCCAGTATAGACATCACCACTGGAAACTACTTTTCTATGTTCAGAGGATCCCTGCAGCACATTTGATGTTAGAGGCCATGTTGATGCCACTCCCATCACACACACACACATACAACATTGTTTGCAAACAAAGTCATGGAGCATGATAGGGGCTGACAATGCTGTGTGCCTTCAAGTTGTTTCCAACTTATGGCAACCCAAATCATGAGATTTTCTTGGCAAGATTTGTTCAGAGGAGGTTTACTGTTGCCTTCCTCTGAGTCTGAGAGAATGTAACATGTCCAAGATCACCCAGTAGGTTTCATGGCCAAGCTGGAATTGAACCTTAGTCTCCAGAGTCATAGTCCAACAGTCAAACCACTGTGTCACACTGGCTCCCATGACAATATGGTACAGGAATTCTAAATAAATAATGGGGGCAATTAATGTAATGCTAGGGGAACTATCGGACTTGAATCCCATTTTTGAAGAAAGCTGGGATATAAATCCCATAAATAAATTAATTAATAAATTAATCTTTCTCATTCTCTTGTCCTGGCTCTATTCTGCTAGAGGACAGGGCACTGTTAGGTGAACATACTGCTATCAGTATAGTCGACCTGGAAACTAGCATGTTTACCAAAATACATAGATGTACAGTATGTCATGGTAAAAAGTGGTCTTATTTGATAGCTACCAGCAACCACAGCTTAGCGTGGAAGAAGGCAGCTATCATACCCAGTTTATAAATTTACATGCACCATGACCAGCATTCTGAAGTAACTAGTTGGAAACAATGAATTACAATGGTAGCATAACAAGAGATAAAATTGCAGCTTTTGCAGTGTAACCAGTTGTTATACAGATACTTACTGTTATATTTAGAGAGGGGGTGTCTTTATTATATAGGTGTGTTTTGTTCCACATGTCAGTAGCTAGTATCATTCTGATGTTTCCTGAATGTTACTTAAAAGTAACTAGAATGGTACAAAACTAGAGAGTTCAATTTTAAAATTTATAACGATATTAGAAACTAACCAAAATTTGTGAACCTTGGAACTGTAACAGTAATCAATTACTGTTTAAAAATAACTTTCCTAGTTCATGGTAGAAACTGCATGAGAGAAATAAACAGATAGACAACATAAAGATAGACATAAGAGGGTGACCAAGATGATCAAAAGTCTGGAAACCAAGGCTTATGAGGAATGACATAGAGGGCTGGGTATGTTCAATTTGAAGAAGAGAAGACTGAGGAGTTTATCGTACTGGCCCTGAAATGGGCCCAGTGCGTTCTCAGAAATGGCGCCCTCTGGGACGGAACGGGAACGCAACTGGAACGCCCGGCGGCAAAGGCGGCGTTCCAGCGTACGATAAAATGGGGTTCTTGGCCCCATCCCGTTCTGTGTGCACCCCCGCGCATGCACATTTAGAACACACTGGGCCCATTTCAGGGCCAGTACGATAAACTCCTGAGAGGTGACATGATACCGATTTTTAAATATCTGAAGGGATGTCATGTAAAAGATGGAATGAGTTTGTTTTCTGCTGCCCCAGAACTAGAATGAGAAGCAATGGACTGAAATTACAAGAAAAGAGATTCCATATAAACAACATTGGGAAAGCCATACAATTCCAACCTCTGACATAAAAGAGCTTCCTGATAACCTCTCGGTGTTACATTCTTTCATCTCTAAATTAACTAGAGTCCAAACACATTGATATGTTTACTGGCCATTGTTTTGTTTAATTTCCACTAATTGTCATAACTGAAAGTCTACAGAGCATGAATATATGTTAGGAATATATATTCATAACATATGAATATATGTTAAGCTCACTAAGTGATCTTCTCTTTTATAAAGCTGATTATGGTACTATTCAACACTGATTATTATTCCATTCCAAGCTCTAAGTCTACAAGAGAGGACACTTGTCTTCAAGTGCACACTTTCTAAACCCTAATTCAAATGATGCTGATGATTATCATGGATTACACAATAACCACATGGTTGTTTGTTTTGATTTAAGTAGAAGAAAAGATGGGAAGATACTTTGACCCGTTGTTGAAGCAAAATGCATTTTATAGGCATGGGGGATTATTTAGAAGGAGGCCCTTCAAATATTTTTTTCAGTTTAAAATTGAGATTCATATAAAGAAATAACAATGGTTTTCAAGTGGGATGAAAAATCCTGCACATGGTTGAAGTCATTGTATTTTTGTAATAATTTAAATATTTGCTTTTATTGGCTGGCCTTTTTGCAATGACTCTTCTAAATCCAGGAAGCACATGGAACTTCCTTTCCATCTGGCTACTGAACAGGAAATGTTTAGAATCATGAGCCACATGGCAGGTTTCATTGAGTGGCAAATAAGCTCTCATGTTCACTGGCACTGTGTGGTGGCCTTATCCATCTTTACTGACTTCTCTTTGTATCAAAATAAATAAATAAATAAATAAAATATATGCAAAACTGATTGGAGAGGAATTCTCTACCACATTTCATGCTTTGACAGGGCCAGAGACTGGAAAACTTACTTTCAAAGTAACTTTTTCAGATTATGGGCATGCTGACTGGTTGATAGTTGTAGTCCAAACATATAACTTTTCTGAACTCTGACTAGGGGCATAGTCATCCCAGTATCTATTTCCCATTCCCTTTTCTTTTCTTTTCTTTTCTTTTCCTTGTTTGGTATTTATGATTATGGCATTTATGATTTGGTGTTCACATGAAATTAATACTTTTTAAATAGGTAAATATATTCCTCTAGATCAGTGGTTCTGAACCTTCCTAATGCCACAACTCTTTAATACAGTTCCTCATGTTGTGTTGACCGCCAACCATAAAATATGTGTTTTCCGATGGTCTTAGGCATCCCCTGTGAAAGGGTCATTTGATCCCAAAGGGGTTGTGACCCATGGGTTGAGAACCACTGTTCTAGATAGAAAACCATTCAGATCAAAATATACCATACCATATTGAAAAGCTGATAGGACAGCTTTTCTTGATGTTATTGCTGTTGTGGCATCTTGGTTTCTTAAGTGTATAGATTCATAGTAATACAAGGGGGATGCCTCTTGATTTTGTTAGAAATCCACCATCAGAGCTGCTGCTGCTTGGAGTTCAGAGCCTGGCGACTTTTTTCCAGGCAGCTCCTCCCCCCCCCCCCCAGCTGTTCACTAGAAGCAGATTTGCACAATTGGTGAGGGGCAATGATGTGTATTTGGAGCTATCTGGCTAGGTAAGCACCACTGGGCTAGTGGTGTCAGTCTGTGTCCAGGACCAGAAAGGGGTAGTGCATGAGAGGAGACATCTGACAAAGGGGTCTTCTCCTGCTCCTCTCTCTTGTTGTCTTCCTAGAGCAGGTTTTCCCAACCTGAGGTGCCTGCATCCCCAGGGGGTATGAAATGGAATTTCCGGGTGTGTGACAAAGAGTGGTTGTGTCCTTGAATTATGGGTCATCACTTTTTTTTCTGAATAAATTAAAATCCAATTGCTCAATTTAGATTTGCATTTTAAATTAAAAGCTTAATTTTTAAAGTTGATTTGTTCACCCACAACGGTACATGGTTCAATTTGTGGTTCAAAAATTAGACTTCATTGTCAAATGTTATATTAGTTTTGTAGGTGGTGCAAACATTGATCAAAGATTTTCTAGGGGTGTGGAGCATAGAAAAGGTTGGGAACCACTGTCCTGGAGGCAGAGAAGAGATTCCAGAGACCTTCTGGGCAGGGTGGCTATGGTGCCCTGGAAAGGCCAGATCAGGGTTGTGGCATGCGGTTGCTGCAGCCTCTATCTGGCGAAGATAGAGGTGGCTACAGACCACCCCTTAGGGATGGTCTGCAGAGCCCCTTTGACAAGGAATACTCAGAGGTGGTTTTGTCAGTTACTTCCTCTGAAGAGTAGCCCATAGCACCTGGCATTTATTGGCAGTCTCCTATCCAAGAAATCCAATGTGATTTTAGGCTGCATCAATAGGAGTATAGTGTCTAGATCAATGGAAGTAATAGTGCTGCTCTATTCTGCTTTGATCAGGCCCCACCTGGAATATTGTGTCCAGTTCTGGGCACCACAGTTTAAATAGGATGTTGAGAAACTGGAGCCTGTCCAAAGGTGGGCGACTAAAATGGTGAAGGGTCTGGAAACCATGCCCTATGAGGAACGACTTAAGGAGCTGGGGATGTTTAGCCTGGAGAAGAGAAGGTTAAGAGGTGGTATGATAGCCATATTTAAATACTTGAAAGGATGTCATATTGAGGAGGGAGCAGGCTTGTTTTCTACTGCTCCAAAGAACAGGACCCAGACCAATGGATGCAAACTGCAGGAAAAGAGATTCCACCTCAACATTAGGAGGAACTTCCTGACAGTAAGGGCTGTTCAACAGTGGAATAAACTCCCACAAAGTGTAGTGGAGTATCCTTCCTTGGAGGTCTTTAAACAGATGCTGGATGGCCATCTGTCAGAGATGCTTTGATTGAGAGTTCCTGCATGGCAGAATGGGGTTGGACTGGATGGCCCTTGTGGTCTCTTCCAACTCTATGATTCTATGATTCTATGAAACAAGAAGGCACTATCCAGGTTTACAGGGACATCTTTTCTCTGGATCACCCTTCCAAATGTACTATTTTGATCATCATCAAGAACAACAACAAAACACCCATACGCACACAGTGTGCTTCATAACAATTGTCTGAAGACTTGTTCCCCAAGGATGTGGTTTTATGTAAGGGAGCCTTTCCCAACCTGCTTCTGTGCAGATGTGTTGGACCACAACTTCCATCATCCTCAGCCAGCATGGACAACTATGGTGACTGGGAGTGACAGGAATTGAAGTCAGAGGAGGTAGTATTAGAAGAGTAACTCATGTTGAATTCAAATATTGAAATGGAAGTGTTTCTTGGTTTTCTTTTTAAATTAAAAAGAAAAAATATATTGCCAGTAGAAATTGAAAAAACAGAGCCAAGTCCTGCATGAAACATGCAGCCATGGTGTCATAGCTGCATGTTAACTCTCCCATCTGACCTCTGAAATCCACCTTAAAAGCCAATCAGCCATCCGGAGAGATGGAGTTCTGTGCTGCTGCAGGAGGATGCAACTAGACCTTTCAAACTAGCAAGTGATGTTGTGATGAAGACCTCTGACAGGATCCCCACAGGAATCCCCACAGGAATCCCTGCTTCTGCTCCTTGTGGCATTGATGTAAGGGCAGTGCCATCATGCACTGTCCTACTCACCAGCAGCACAGATCTCCATTGGTCTGAATGGCTAAAAGGCCTTTAAGATGGGTTTCATAATCATTTGCAGCCTTGGTAACAGTGCCATGATTGCAAATGAGAATATGAAGGAGTTACAGTGGCCCGGTTTGAGATTGATTTAACTACCCTGGCTCAATGCTAGAGAATTCTGGGGACTATTGTGAGACATTTCTCTGTCAGAGAGCTCTGGTACCACAATAAACTACCATTCCCAGGACTCCCTAGAACTGTCCAAGGGAAGTGAAAGATATCTTAAAATAGATTATTTTTGTAGTGTGACCAGTATCCTAAGTCTAACTTATGGCATCATAATTGACTAACAGGATGCGAGCCATAGTCTATAATCAATTGTTTCACTAGTGGATGTGGGGTAGGATAGCACCAATATTGGAACAACTGGAGAAGAGAGAGGATTCAGGCAATTATTTATGTACTAGTAAGTTGGCAAAACTGAAATGTAGTTGAAACAATATATGTGAACATGACAAAAACCAAAACCAATAGCCTCAAGTCTGAAATGTTTTCGTTTTTTGCCCGTTCAAATGTATTATTTCATCTACAGGATGTGGGGGAGGAGATCTCCAGCTGAGTATCTATGATGGAAAGGTGACATTCCTCAGATATTCAAAAGCATCTGAAATGAATCTCCCCAGAAAATGAAGGTCACCTTTCAAAAATTTACTTTCCCATGCCTTACACAGTCTATCTGTAGTCAAAATTAAGAACCTATTCAAGGTTATTGGAGCAAGGTTAACCGCAGCTAAGTAAATAAAGAATTGTGTCAACCAATAGCATTTAGCAATCACTCTGTGCTTTTGTTTCTCAGCTCTCTCTCCACTTGGTAAAGAAAGGAGGGGGATTCTCAATGTATGTGAAAGAATGGACCATGTTCAGAAAAACTGTTGGATAAAAGAGGGGAGACCCAACCTTGGCATATGTGTGAGGTGTCAGCAACTTAGCCAAGCTACACCTTGCTAGCACTAGATTTATCAGCCAAATCAGATCCATGGGTACAGTCTTAACAGTCTTTCCAAGGAAATATGTCTCCCATAACAATTAAACTTCTCCTTTGAAAAGTGCTCCATTCAACACATGGGTGCAAAAAGATACATATTATACACTGATATTTTGTATTTACTCTGTTTTTAATGCCTCTTACTTGTGCCTTCAGTATCTCATTTTAAGAAACTCCCTCCATCAACAATTTACCACTCTTTACACATTGTTGACTACTTTTTCCCTACTGCTGATAAGCTGATTCCCTTTTTACTACTTCTGTCTCCTGGAAAATGAAATTGTCAACAAGGAAAGTGAGGTATTTGTTGGACTTTACCTTCTGAGTCATGTTTGACCCAGGGCAGTTAAAGTCTCCCATTACTCTACTACACATCTCCTGCCTGAATGTAACATGTCCCAAGTACAGGATAGCATCATCCATGTCTTTGATCCTGCTTGGAAGTTTGTAGTAGAACCTCACCATGATAACACTGTTGCTCACCTCTCCAAATGCTTTCAACCTGCCATCCAAGGACTATATCATGAATCTCATGATAGGTATACAAAACCTTTAATATGAGCATCACTTTGCTTGCATGGGAGATTAATCCAACAGTTCACTGCCTTCACCCAATACTAGAGAGCTCTCATTTTTTGTACTCTGTTTTTGCTTTCAGATGGGCTAGAGCCATGATTGCGAACCTATGGTACACATGTCATGGGTGGCACTCAATGCCATGTCACCCAGCATGGGTCAGGGAGGAGGAGGAACAGGTGTGTTTGCACCCATCGCTCCTCCTCTCTGCCATTTCCTGGCCTTCAGCTGTCTCTCTGAGCCAGCTGGAAGCCAGAAAATGGAGCTTGGGAGAAGGAGCCACAGGCACATGCCTCTCTCAGCTTCCAGCTGCCTCTCTCAGACAACTGGAAGCTGGAGGGGTAGCTGGGGCTCAGGAAAGCTCAGGGAGGAGGAAGAATGGGTGCATTCCTTCTCCTCTTCAGAGACCTTTCCTGGCCTCCAGCTGTCTCTGGAGGCACAGCTGGGAGTCGGGAAAGCTCAGGGAGGAGCAGGTGCATGCTTATTCCTCCTCCAGGGACCTTTTTCTGGCCCTCTGCTGCCTCTCGAGGCACAGTTGGGGGTCAGGAAAGCTCAGGGAGGAGGAGGAATGGGTGTGTGCCTATTTCTCCTCCTCTCCAGGGACATTTCCCGGCCCCCTGCTGCCTCTAGAGGGACAGCTGAGGACAGGGAAAGGTCCCTTGAGAGGAGAATGAATAGGCATGCACCCATTTCTCCTCCTCCCCAGTGACCTTTCCCAGCCCCCAGCTGCTTCTGGAGGGTCACCTGGGGATCTGGAAAGCTTGGAAAGGAGGAGGAAGGACAGGTGCCTATTCCTCCTCTTTCCTAGGGAAATTTTCTGGCTTCCAGTTGTCTCTCAGAGGGAGAAGGGCAAGGGGAAGAGGAGCGCCCCCCCTCCCGGACCTTCCCTGGCTTCTAGCTTTCTCTCAGAGACAGCTGGAGATGGGGGAAAGGGTCAGGGCAGAAGTTCTGCCCCAGAAGTTTCACCGCTGGTGGCAGAAGTCCCATCCCCGGAGGGCAGAAGTCCTGTCCCCGGCACCGGGTGTTATCCAGTGCCAGAATTTTTTTAGTTCGGGCATATGGCCCAAAATGGTTCACCATCACTGGGCTAGAGGCTATTTAAAAAAGGAAAAGAAAAAGAAAGAAATCTTAGAATCCAGGGTACTAGTCCCTAAGAGGTACCAGGTATCATGTCTACAATCCAAAATTCCCATATGATCTTGCCAAGGCAATCATACAAGAACCCTACACTATGAACCTTTGATAACACACACGCACACTCCCCTATAAAATCTCCACTAGACTCACAATTCTGCAGAGAGAAAAAAAGTGCTGAAGAAGGAAATGTATAACTCACATTTGAGAACAAATATAAAAGGGAAGTGGGGGAGGAATCTACAGCCCTTTAAAGACTACAGTGGGCCCTTGGTGTCTGCTTGGTTCCAGGACCCCCCATCATTACCAAAATCCATGGATGTTCAATTCCCATTAAATACAATGGATACTAAACTAGTGTCCCTTACATAAATTGCCAAAATCGAGGTTTTCCTTTTGAAATTCATATACTTTTTTTTTTTTAATGAGCCATAGTTGCTTGTATCTGTGGATAAAGAATCTGTGGGCATGGAGGCCCAACTGCAATTTGTTTATATTTAAGTATGAGCTTTTGCGGATATCAATCCACTTTGTCAGTCATTGTGTCAGAGGAGCCGGATTGATATCCACAAATGTTCATGCTAGACTATAAATCAGTTAGTTTTAAATGGACTGCAAGATACCTCCCCTCCTTCCCCTCCCTTTTACCCTCTGCAGCAACAGACTAGCAGAGCTTTTTCTATGAATGGGAACATTTTCATTTTCAAAAGGAAGCAGCATCTACCACTGCCTCACTCCCAACTCCTCCCTCTTTTTCTGCTTTACTGAAGGAAACTCCAAGTTAAGTGGAGTTTGATACAGATTGTGCCTTCTGCACAGCTCCTTGCAGCTGACCCTTCTTCCCTTTTCTGGTGCCTCAGAGAGGGAGGGGGAGGGAGGAGCATCCGTTGTACCCTCTTATTTTGTTCCCCCTTGGTTAGAGTGCCCCTCCATGCCACATTAGGACACTGCTGATTCACATCTTAATAATATATTTGTGCCCATTTTTAGATACCAAAATCACAATTCTGTGACTTATATCAGCATCAGATTTTCTGCTCCAATCTACTAAAGATAGCATTTTTACACAATGCTGAACAAATGTATTGCTTAAATTGTATCTTAGATGGAATGACACTCAGTTGCCACTACACTAGCCTGCTTTTACTGATGTGTTAGCCCAGGGTAGGCAACCCTTTTGAGCCGGGGGCCGGGTTGCTGTCCCTCAGACAACTGGGGGGGCCGAAGCCAAAAAATAAATAATTAATTTTTTAAAAAATTAAATAAATAAATAAACCGGGACAAATGTAGGACAAAATTTTCAAATGGAGGGCACTTTTTAAATAAAAAATGGAGGACATGCAAAAAAATTTGCTGGTTTTTAAAAAAATGTTAAGATAAATGCATGTTTCTGAGGCTTCTATAGACAATTGCCCCACCATGCCCCTCGCGCGAGACGCCAAAGGCCCCGGCGGCAATCGGCGGCAGGACCGGGCTGGGGGCGGTCCCAAGGCCTCGCCGGGCCGCATCCAGCCCACGGGCCGCAGGTTGCCTACCCCTGTGTTAGCCTATTCCAAGAATCCTCTCAGGTGTTGGTTACAGACTATCCTTGACAAGCAAGTCAACAGTCTAGTACTACTGTTTAGGTTCATATTTTGTGCTCCAGTTTCATTTTCTACTTTCCATTGTTGCAGTTATGCTTTCTCATCTAGTCACAGCCCTTTGGCCACTAAATGCAGTCACTACTATAGTTCTTGATATTTTCTCAACCCTCTAGAAATTATTTATTGCTTATATTTATTGCAAGTCACAGTGGCACAGTGGAGTGTCCCCAACAGCCAGAGTCAGGCTGGCTGCAAAGGTGGGGGCTGCCTGAGCAGCGACTATAAAATGAGAGGAGCAAGTGGGAAAGAGTTGGATGAGTGTGTCATCTGAATGTTTTAAGAACCAGTTCAGGGTGACTCATATCCAGTGGCATTGCCCGACTTGGTGATACCCAGAGCTGAGGGTGGGGCTTCTGGGGGTAGGCCTTCCAGTGCATGTGCCCCACACGGGAGTATGCATCCATGGGAGAGTGCACACGCAGACCTGCAGTGCCCCGGACAGGGTGCCCAAGGCCTTGCAACAGCCCAGACGGGACACACAAGGCCTCACAGCATTCTGGATAGGGTGCCCAAGGCCTTGTGGTAGCCTGGACACAACTCCCAAAGCCTCGTGGTGGCCTGGACAAGAGGAGACCCCATGGGGGGTGGGGGGACCAACTGTTCTGGGGTGTCACCTGGTGCAGCCCGCAAACCCCCCCCCCCAGTGACACTACTGCTCATACCCACCTTGTTCTGAGGGAATGCTAATTGTGATTTGAGCCACAGTTTCACAGGATTCATAGTCCTGATGCAGGGGCATTGCTTTAAGAGAAATAGCAAACAGGCTAAAGTAGAAACAATGTCAATGAAGTAAATGGAAAAGGAAATAGTTTGTAACAAGTGAAGAGCTGTACATAATTTGACCACACAATTTGCAAACTAACTGTAAAAAGATCAAAGTTAAGATCTGACCGTAAATAAAGTTTATATTCTTTCGGGTTTACAGAAGAGTGGCTTGCATTAATTTATAATCAAAAATATCATAAACATGCTACCAAAATAATAAAACACATATAAAATAAGGATATTGGGAGCCCATCCTTAAGTCACTTATTAAGAGAGTGTATTAGGGAAAGTATTGAGGCCAGCAGTCGGACCAAGGGTTAAAGATATGTTTCTGGGTTAAAGGAAAACACTCAGACCATCATAAGGAAAGAAGAATCCTATGGTCATTGCAACATCATATTTTGCAAATCTGATTTTTATTTTTATTTTATTTTGATAATTCTTGCAAAAAGTTTAGAAGCTTGGGTTGCAGAGGGGAGCCTGTGTTTTGTTTTAGTTTGGGTCCAGATTTTACAGCTGTGCATCACTTTTTGGACCTGATAGTATGCTTATGGACCATTAATTTTGTGCCTCTGGAAAAGCATTTTAATAACAAAGAAGAAAAACAGCAGCAAATGGATTTCTATCCATTCTGTACTCTTCTCTAATTTTCCCCTTGTCTTTTCCATTCCATTCTTTTTGAACTGAAGTGGAATGAAAGACAGATAACTGGCTGAAAGAGATGAAATCCATTTTGTTAGGCCTTTTCTGAAGCCCTCTATATAAAATCAGTAAATCAAGGCTATACAGCTGCAACAAGTCTTATTTTAAAGGGAAAATGAATATACAAGATACTGTGGCATGTGGGTGGGAATTGGGTAGATAATATAAGACAGAAAATTACTTTAAATAGCATTATTTCTAAAGAATGTGTACTTATGCTGAAATTTCCTCTTTTCATTTTTGACTTTGCCTTGGCATTTTATAATTTAAAAAATACTTCTAAAAGTTAGACAGGAAACTTTCCAATGTTGTGATTAATGCTTTGAATAAAAATCACAATGGCATCTATCTGGAACACTAAAAGATGGAGAGTGGAATGTGAAATGAAGGATGTTTAAAAGCTGTGCCATTCTTTCTAACTCCCTCTCCAACACAGCTCCTTTTGAGAAAGGATTGCTGTCTTCTTTTTTCCCATTCACACTCTTTTGCAGAACACTTAGTGGTCTTTCATGAAAACTAAGGTTTCCAAAGAAATCTTATTTATGTATTCATTATAAATTTGTTTTTTCTCCCTTTTCATGTGCCTTGTCTATTGCAAAACAAAACTATTATAAATCATTGATCTGCGTCAATGAGAGGCACCCGCAGCATTTGTTGTCCATCTTCAACACATTGTGAAAACCTCCTCCTCCTCCTATCTCTTCATTATTTTCTCTTAATAATTTTGCTATCTATTTCTTCACCAAGATTTCTACTATTTGTTCTGAGATCATTCCCCCCGATTTTTCATCTACTACTAATCTTCAGTCACTTTCGACTAAAAAATTTTCTGTGCTTCCTCCTGTCTCTTTGGATGAATCTCTATGCTGTTGAACTCTTCCAAACTTGCAACTTATTCTCTTGATCCAATTCTTTCTTGTCTTCTAATCTCTGTAGCACCTTCTTTTCTGTCCTCACTTCTCTACATCTTTAATCTTTAATCTTTCTCTCTCTACTGGCTCTTTCTCCTCTATTTTTAAACATGCTGAATAACCTTCTCTTGACCAATGTGAAGTCGAAGGCTTTCGTGGCCAGCATCCATCGTTTTTTGTGGGTTTTTCGGGCTATGTGGCCATGTTCTAGAAGAGTTTCTTCCTGACTTTTTGCCAGCATCTGTGGCTGGCATCTTCAGAGAACCCAAGTCCTTTCCAGGCAAGCATTCTCTGAAGATGCCAGCCACAGATGCTGGCAAAACGTCAGGAGGAAACTCTTCTAGAACATAACCACATAGCCTGAAAAACCCACAAAAAACTTCTCTTGACCCTTCTTCTCTGTCTAGCTATCATCCTATTTCTCTTCTTCCTTTTCTTTCTAAGGTTTTGGAAAGGGTTGTTTATTCTTGTTGTCTTGAGTTTCTTGAGGATCCATAGATTTAGATTCATCTTAGATCCCTTTCAGTCTGGTTTCCACACATGGCACTCTACAGAGATGGCTCTTACAAAGACCTCAGATGATCTTTAGTGGGCCAAGGCTGATGTCCTTTATTCTGTCCTTGTTCTCTTTGATTTGTCTGCAGCCTTTGACACCCTTGATAATTGTCTCTTAGTTGATATACTTTCTGACCTCGGGTTCTCAGACTCTGTTCTTGATTGGTTTAAATCTTATCTGTCAGACAGATCTTTTGCAGTGTCACGAGTGATCAGGCTTCGTCTCCCGTTCTGTTATCTGTTGGAGTTCCCCAGGGCTCTGTTTTGGGTCCCCTATTGTTCTCTCTTTACACATTGTCCTTAGGAAAGTTCTTTTGGCTTTTCCTATCATCTGTATGCCAATGACACTCAGCTGTATCTTTCTGCTCTTGATCTTCCTCTGAGTCTTGAACAGCAAGTTTCATCTTGTCTTTCAGCTGTTTCTCAGTGAATGCGGCACTGGTGTCTGAAGCTCAAAATGTCCAAAATGGAGCGTCTTGTTTTCTCACCAAAGTCTACTGTCCAATATTCCTTTTCTATTTTTGTTGATGATATCACTCTTCAACCTGTGCAGGAAGCCCACAGTCTTGGTTTCATTTTTCATTCTTCCTTGTCGTGTATCCCCCAGATTCAAGCCATAGCCAAGATTCTTTCTCTGTAATATTGCTAAAATCCAACTATTTCTTTCGGCCTCTACTGCCAAGATTTTGGTCCAAGCCCTAGTGGTCCGTTGAATGGACTTTTGTAACCTCTTTCTGCTAGGGCTTCCTCTTTCTCACCTCCATCCTTTAATTTCTGTCTAGCATTCAGCTGTACTCATTATCATATCTGCTCACCACTTTGATCATATCTGTTTTCTATTATCATCCCTCCACTGGCTCCACCATACCTTTCCGTATTCGGTATAAGCTTTGTTGATGACTTTTAAAACCCTACGTGGGTTGGCCCCTCCTTATTTATCAGAGCTTCCTTCTCCTTACCTTCCCACTTGTGCCCTCCTTTCTGATAGTCAAGGTGTGCTGTCCAAGCCAAGGATTTTCACTGCCCCGTCTCAGATCCATCCCTTTTCACTTGCTGCCCCTCACTCCTGGAACCTCCTTCCCCCACGAGAACGAGTCATCACCCTCATTGAAAAACTCTGTCCTAAAATATTTATTTCACATCTCTAAGAGTTCATCATGCCTCCAAATCTCCACCCTTTCCCACCAAACAATTTCAATACAACACAACAGCCAAGGGGTAGTCATTTTCTCTTTTTAATTTTTTTCACATTTATTCAATTATACAGCTCCTCCCTCCCTCAACCTTTAGTTTGTGAACTTTAATATATATCACTGTCAATTCCCACTGATACACCATTGTCTTTGAAGTTCTGATTGAAGGCTCATGGATTGTTCATGTTGTTCAAGCACACTCTTAAAGAAAATTGGTCAAGTGCTGGTTAAAATCCAAAGTTTACAGAAATATATAAACAATAAAAGGCCCTCCCATTTCTTCGACTATAGTTTTCTTTGATTTCTCCTTTTGCCAATTTAATTTTATATGCTAGCTTTTCTGATGCTATGGATTTGATCTAGCCACCGTTGATGGTAGTAATTTTTAGCACTCATATATTAGAATGAAGTCTTCTTGCCTGTTTTCTCTCTTTCTAATCTAGAGTTACACATCTGTAACCAGTTTGTATTCATGGCCCCTATGTATTAACAATCATGGCTTCTATTTCCATAATAGTAAAAGTCCCTTCCATCCTGCTTTACCAGGCAGCACCCACTGCAAGAGAGCTGGTGTGGTATAGTGATTTGAGCATTGGACTATGACTTTGGAGATCAGGATTCAATTGGCCATGGCAACCTACTAGGTGATCTTGAGCGGGTCACACACTCTCATCCCAGAATGTTATGAGTTACCATAAGCTGATAACTACTTGAAGACACAAAAGAACAAAGCCACTGCAAGTGACAGAGGTGCATTCTTCTATCAAACAGTGTGCAGTACGCTGTCATTTCTACTCCTTCCTTCTAGTGACTCCCAGTGTGAGGAGGAATTGTAGCAGGGATTCTGCTTCTGACTGATACACCAGAAAGCTGGGTGGGTACATTAGTACATTCTAATATATGAGTGCTAAAAATTACTACCATCAAAGGTGGCTAGATCAGATCCATAGCATCAGAAAAGCTAGCATAGTAAAAATTCTGTATGGTGTGGTATGGGAGAAGGTCAATGGAGGGATGACACCATGAATTATCACACTGGGTGACACCAACCCTAATGATGACACTGCTCCAGAGCCCTAGTGCAATGCTCAAACCACTACACCATGTTGGCTCTTTCCATTACAGTGCACTAGGAATCATACAGGGAGGGAAATGAAGCTATATAATTGTTACGACTCTTGCTATATTTTGACCTAACAGATCTAAGAATGATGTTCTAGTGGTCAGTTTCTAATACTGGCATCAGGTCTCAGCAGTACCATCTAATGAAGATAGTTCTTTCATTAGTATCTCAATTTCACCCACCAACGGATCCCTTGAGATTTCTGTCATGGAGGCTCAGAAGATTAGATCATAAGACTGCAATAAAACATGCCATTGTGTTATGTAAGCACCTTTGAAAAAGAGTCTTTAGGAGTTGAATGAGAGTATGGTTTGTAGAAATTGCTACTTAATTTGCAAGTGTTTTCTCTTGTAATGTGTCTTATTTACAGCATTAACAAGCAGTGGCTTTTCCAGGAATACTCTGTAATCTTCAGTATCATGAAGGAGAAACAAACAAGACTGCTTCCAGTTAAGTAAAAAGAAGCAAAAAATTAGAAATAAAGGCCAAAAAATGAATTCAAAAAAATCCGGGATAACTTTTAGTTTAGCATGCAGCATTCAAATACTGTTGGATCCAACATTCTTGGATTAGTTGGATCTATTTCCCATATCATCCACACTCCAAAATCCACTTCCTATGATGCAGTTATACATCTCAGCGGCCTTCGATACCATCAACCATGGTATCCTTCTGGAACGCCTGAGGGAGTTAGGTATCGGAGGCACTGCGCTCCAGTGGTTCCGTTCCTACCTCTCAGGTAGATTCCAGATGGTGCAGCTGGGGGACTGTTGTTCCGATAGCACTTACATCTGGTGTCCCTCAAGGAGCAATTTTGTCCCCATGCTATTTAACATTTACATGAAACCGCTGGGAGAGATCATCTGGAGACACGGGGCGCGGTGTTATCAGTACGCTGATGACACCCAAATATGTTTCTCTGTGTCTCCAACTGATGCAGTGACTAGGGATGGCATCTCTCCTCTAAATGCCTGTCTGGAGTCAGTAATGGGCTGGATGAGGGAAAACAGACTCAGTCTGAATCCAGAGAAAACGGAAGTATTCGTGATAGGTTCTCCAGGCCCGGGAAAGGAGATCTGTCCATGTGTCCTGAATGGGGTCACGCTCCCCCTGAAGGACTCAGTTCACAGTCTGGGGGTGCTTCTGGACTCATCGCTCCACCTTACATCTCAGGTGGATGCGACAGTCAGGAGCACCTGCTATCAGCTTCGGCTGATACGCCAGCTGCGACCCTACTTGGGCCGGGAGGATCTTGAAACGGTGGTGCATGCTCTGGTGATCTCTCAGTTGGATTTCTGTAATGTGCTCTACATGGGGCAACCCTTGTACCAAACCTGGAAGCTTCAACTAGTACAGAGCATGGCAGCAAGGCTAGTCACTGGATGCTCCAGGACTAGCCATATAACACCTATTTTGCAAGATCTTCACTGGCTGCCCATTCGCTTCTGGGCGCAATACAAGGTGTTGGTTATTACCTATAAAGCCCTAAATGGCTTGGGCCCAGGGTACTTGGAGGACCGCATCTCTCCATATAATCCGCCCCACACTCTCAGGACGATCGGGAAGCAATTATTAAGGGTTCCTAAAATGAGATATATCTCGTCCTCGCGAAGGGCATTTTCTGTCTCAGCCCCGCAGATTTGGAACTCTCTTCCCGACGAGCTCCGCTCTGTTACCTCCCTTGATCTGTTTAGGAAGAAACTTAAGACCTATCACTTCCAACAGGCTTTCCCCCATGTGTTTTGACATCTGTTCCCCATCATATATGCTGCTTTCCAGCTAGTTCTGTTTTTTTGGCTATGGTTTTTATTTTCTGTGGTTTTATTGTGTTTTTATTCTGGAATGTTTTTATGATGTTTATATACTGTTGTTCAAATTGTATAATGTTTTATATCCTTGTTGTAACCCGCTTTGATCTCCCTTGGAAAAGCGGGCTATAAATAAACAG
>NC_056522.1:94346032-94394153 GCF_019175285.1 Sceloporus undulatus
TATTATTATTATTATTATTATTATTATTATTATTATTATTATTATTATTATTATTAGGGAAATTTCTTCAGAGGTGGTTTGCCATTGCCATCCTCTAAGGCTGAGGGAGTGTGACTTGCTCAAGGTCACCCAGTGGGTTACATGGCTGAACCAGAATTTGAACCCTGATCTCTAGAGTCATAGTCCAACACACAAACCATTACACCACACTGACTCATTAATTATGCTAGTCTAATCTAATCTAGATTTGTCTAATCTAATCTATTTATATATTACCTTTCTGACTTTTGCTAATATAGGTAACAAAGCAAAAGAGTTTGTCCTACGTATAAGGTATTCTTTCCATATCAGTTACTTCAGAATCTCTTGTTGGGATCAGTGCATGTACTGCTAGTAATGCCTGGGCAAACTAACTGTTTCTTCTGCCAAAACAGAATAATGAATAGACCTCTTGTTCTCTGAGTCAGAAAGCTGCATCAAATGGCCACTAGCATTTTCTTCTTATCTGTTCCTTGTGCATTTCTGTCTTGTGGTACACACATACTGAGAAGGAACACCATGAAATAAAGGAACAAAAGTATATAAGGCTATATGCAGGGCCCACAGGAGGTGAAGCCATTTCTGCAGTGCCCTGCAAGATCCATATCTTTCAAACACATATTGCATTGTACCCATGCTTTCTCTCTTCATGTGTATACTTAAAATATCTTAGGCATAGTAGGTATCTTCTGAAAAGCTATCTTCAGATTAAAAAGAATATCTTCTGATTCAAAAGCAAAGCAGGAGTACCCTACATATTGACGATAAAATAAAAATTGAAGTCCACATTTCACCATAATACATCAGTCACTGTGATCTATTTAGAACCTTGTGGTTGGTCTAATAAAGGCATCATTACCACAGTATCTACCTGTTTCTATGTGACGAAACAGAGAACTGGTGACAGTGTAGTCAGATTAACCAAAATGGCATAAATCTATACACATGTGGTGCAGTGGTTAAATGCCTGTACTGCAGCCATTCACTCAAAACCACAAGGTTGCGAGTTCAAGACCAGAAAAAGGGTCCAAGCTTGACTCAGGCTTGCATCCTTCCGAGGTCACTAAAATGAGTACCCCAGTCTGTTGGGGGCAAATTAGCTTACTTGCTAATTAGCTTACTTGCTGTTCACCGCTATGATCTTTGGAATAGCGGTATATAAATAAAACAAATTATTATTATTAAATATGATAATCCCAAGCAACAAGAGTCAATACATTTCTAGTTTACGAGTTTTCAGAACTGTTTAAGGATTTTTTCACCCTAAAATTTCAAACATTTTAACATAAAACACTAACTGCAGCTGCCAAGTAAGAGGAAGAGAAAAGGCCAGGTATAAAAGCCAGTGGAACAAGTAACCACAGTACAGTTGGCCCTCCATATCCTTGGGTTTTTTTATCCACAGATTCAACCATCCACAGCTTGAAAGTATATATTTTAAAATATATAAATTCCAAAAGCAAACCTTGATTTTGCCATTTTATATAAAGGACACCATTTTACTATGCCACTGTATATAATGGGGCTTGAGCATCCATGAATTTTTTTTATCCATGGGCAGCCCTGGAACCAAACCTCAGCAGATGCCAAGGGCCCACTGTAGTATTGAACTGTGCCTTTAATACTACCCTATCAGTTTAGGGAGTTAACTGTTGGTCTTTCTCTTTGAAATCTGATTGTATCTGCAGTTCTACAGCCACTGCCAGCCTGATGTTTTACCATCCAGTTTCTGTGACTTAGGTCCAAAACACACTGCAGAAATAATCCAGTTTGAGACCACTTTAACTGCCCTGGCTCAGTGCTAGGGAATTCTGGGAACTGTAATTTTGTGGGACACTTAGGCCCCATTCCCACTTACAGATAAATCGGTGTGTGATCCAAATCGATGGATTGATTCGACAGCAGAATGTTCAGACTACATTTGCCCCGATCACATTTTTTTTTCCTCCAAAACAATCCATTTGTTGTTCCCATTCACAAATCAATCGATCCAAAATGATTCAGTTCCAGGTGGCCCCAGGGGGGGAAATTTGAATCAATTCTGATCCGCATGTGGTTCACACTTGTGCAGATTCGATTTGTTGAAAAAGATGTGGAAAAAAATCAAAAAGACGTGGGTCTATTGCATGGCCCCCCCTCTCGGTATCGCTTCAGTGATTTGGATTAAGTGGGAACCAGGGTCATTTGAACTGGTTCAAACCGATTCATGGTTTAAAAGGTAGAGGAAATGAGGCCTTAATCTTCTCTGTCAGAGAGTTCTGGTGCCACAATAAACTACAGTTCCCAAGATTCCCTAGCACTGAGCCAGGGCAGTTAAAGTGGTCTCAAACTGTATTGTTTCTGCAATGTGTTTTGGACCATAGAAATCTGATTAGAAAGTCTGCTTTCTTCAGAAAGGGGAACATTGGGATACTTTCCCTAGCTTTTCACAAGACAAGACACAAACTGACAGGGATGAGGCAATGGTGCATGCCCATCTGTGTACACACAGAGCAAGCATAATTTTTCCTTCTTTTGTTACATACTGTACTGGTCATGGAACTGGTCAACCTCACTGCTTTTGGAAGCACTGTAAATGGCATCCCATCTCACACCTTTCATTATCCTCCAAATCTCTTTAATCAATTTTCCTCTGATGCTACAAGGACTTTCCAAAGAGATCACAGTTCATGGTGTCCTTAAAATAGGAAGACATCAGCTGCTGAGCAGATTAATCAAATGGGAACTGGCCCAACACCTGCTTCCCTGTTGCAGATCTCATGGTTATACCTATATATACATAACACCTCTTTTACCCTGTTGGCCTCCAAGTGATGGCATCACACAATGATTCTGGAAACTATTTTGAGCATACAGCCTTTTAATAGGTCTGTGAAGGCTTCAGTCCAGAGAAGCCTGTAGGATGACCTGGAGACACAGCAAGATTCTCCAGATATATAAGGAGCATGCAAGGTTTCTCAGGCCTCAGAATATATGATGTTCAAACTTCTTTTCCATGTTTATACCACCTGCTTTGCATTTAGAAGGTTGTAGATTCAATTTCTGACAGCTCTACATAGAGCTGGAAAAGGACCTAATCTGAAACCCTGAAGAAAAATTGCCAGTTAATTTATGGGATTTGATGGATCAATATACTGATATAGTGTAAGGCAGTTACCTATGATCCTTAAAACATACAGTGGTCCCTCAGTTTTAGCAGTGGAAATGGTTTGCCTTACTTACAGTTTTCCTTACAATGTTGCATATGCAGGTTCAGTTGCCAGCATCTCCAATTATAGCAAAGCTGAGCCAAATCAGGACTGGATTATCATTTGGCGAAATTGCTCCAGGTCAGTCCTTGGCTGGCTAGGATGCCCAGTCTTGAAAGGGGAAAGGTACACTTTGCTTTCTCTCCTTTCAAACATCAGTTTCTGAATCTCCTGATGTTATCACCAACGTTTTATACATCACTTGAATCGTGGAGGTAAAATGCATGCAGTGAAGTTGTCTCATCATTAATTTCAGATTAATGAGGCTCATGATCTCACTGGAATGGGGACATATTGGACTGCAAGAGAGGGGTCCCTGTTGAGATGAAAATGGACTTTAAATTTCCTGGACTTTGAAAATCTCCCTATTGCTGCATGGCCAGAAGGAGGAGGAGCCTGCCTGCAAAAGATACCCGCCCCATTATAACATCTTTAATAAAGACTGAAACAACATGCAACATCTGACTAAGAATTCCAATTGTTCTTGTGTTCTTCTCTTTGGTTTATAACATCTTGCCTGATGAAGAAGCCCATGGAGCTTCGAAAGCTTCCAAGAAGTATATTGTGCATTTCAGTTGGCCAATAAAGCTATCACTGATGGATTTTGGTTTGTATTCATTAACTTCAGGGTTGAAAATGGGTCACAGGCACAGATTTTTGTGCTCCTGTTCTCACTTGCATTTTGTATATTTATTTATGTACTATTTATTTATTTATTTTCCACATTGTCACACCTACGTTTTTTCTTTTTTAGAACTGCTCTAGGGATAGAAAGATTTTAATTTAGCCTTACTGGATTACTGGGGCTAGGTAAGATGGTAATGGAAAATATCCCCTCTGAGACCTTACTGAGGTAGAAAAGTGGGCTGGATGGGGGGAAAAGATGATCTACGATAAAGCAGCTTCCTGTGTACCTTGCATGAATGGAGTGTTTTATGCTGCATACAGAGAGACAGGCACAAACAGATGAGTCATGCATTCTCAAGCAGAAACAGATGAGCATGAGATATTAAAGTGCCTTATACATGGCACCAGAACATAGAAAGAGACTGTATGGGTTGGTTTTGTTTTTTTTAAAAAAAAGAATGTTGAAGCTGGTTTAAAAGTGGGGCCACTGCTACTGAAATACAGGCATGTCATAGTTAACAAAGCCTCTGATGAAGAAGCTCATTTTAACAAAGTATTCTCATATACAACAAGCCCCTCTGTTCCTGCTTGTTCTTTGTTTAGCTAGAAGGATTTTAGCAGCATCGGCATCAGAAGATGATGAAGAAGGGATGAAAAATAAGATATCAGGTAAGACTTCCTTGCCTGCTGCCCCCAGCATATTGTATTTTAAAAAAGAAAGAAAAGAAAAGCATAGATCTACAAGTTTGGACACCAAAATGAAATTCATAAGAAACATGCAAGGTGGTGAATGAAAAATTCATCCCTGGATGCGTTTTGGAAGATACTTTCAGGTGGTCCCTAAAACATTCAGAATGTTTTTGTTTCTTTATGCAAGATGTTACTGACCTACGTATTTAGTTTTACATGTGTATATTGTTAGTTTTGAATAAAAAGTTTTGGGGGGAAAGTCAACCCTTATTCTTTCCATGATATTTCTATTTCCGGTACCAAATTTTCTGTTAAAGAATTAATGCCCAGTAACATATCTACTTTGTTAATTGAGGTATAGCTGTATACACTCTTTCTCCTTTCACCTCCAGTGAACAGGTTTGGCATTGTTTCAAAGCATTGCAAAATTACATGAGTAGAGATGTATGTGGAGAAAATTAAAGTATAGGAATGTCATGTGAAGTGACACCCAACTCTTTAAAACTATCATTTTCCTCCTCCTTATTCTGACATGTTGCCCTTGTTTCATGAATTCCGTCTCCTCTATTACCCTAAAAAAAAAAAAGAACAAAGGAATGGAAAGGAACACAGCAGCACACTGATATAAATTAACCTTTTCAAATTTACCTTGAAGTAGAAAAAATAGATTTAATTACAATGATTTCTTTTTTGGACAACTGATATATGTTGTGTGGCTGACTGGAAGTCATTCATTAACAATAAAGTATATGCTTATCCACTTCATTCATTTCAGGAAATCCTTGTATTCAGACACAATCTCCTGAGATGGACAAAGCTGGGTGTGGATAACAGCTAACTGATCTCGGAAAGATTTTCTGCACTCTCCAAGTCAATGCTCACACGAAAACCATTTTTTGTGGGATTCTAAAAATATCACCCTCTATTCTGTGTACATAGCCTCTCCAGTAGCATCCTTTACTCTTTCTGTGTGTGACTGTGTGTGTGCATGGGGCAAGGGAAATGGATCAAAGAGTGGGAAGGTATAATGAATGAGGCATATGACTAAGGCAGCCTTCTTTGGTTCATTTATCCTACTGAAGCTCTAGGAAGATAAAGGAAAGAATGAGTGATGCTGCTGAAAAAAATAACAATGTTGTTATCCAGGTCTGACTGTTAGACAAATCTAATGCTGAGATATGGATAACAACATTGTTCTAGGAAAGGAGACAGCATTAGAAAAGTGGTGATGCCCAGGGAGACTATAATGATAGAGAATAGTGGCAACAATTAATTAATAAAAAATTGTGAAACACTGTGAAATTTTAGTCTCATTAATGGCTGTAGGTTTCAACAATTTATTATTTATTTGTTATAATAATATATGGGGCCGCCTGCCTCGGCGGGACGGCCCGGTTGCCGCTGGGGGAGGCCCCGTGGCGGGCAGCGAGCTGCTCCTGGCTTGAGCAGCCCCAGAAGCCCCAGCGGCTCAAGGAGGGGGCGAGAGGTGGGACTTCTGCTCGCACTGCTGGAACTACAGGTCTTGGCGGGCCCTGCGGGCGGAAGTGCCCGCCGATTGGGCGGCGTCATCGGTGGACGCTGCCCAGGATTGGTGGGGAGGCCGGGAGGCGGGCCCTGCTGCCCCTCTCTGGCCTCCCATTGGCTGGTGGGCCTACAAAAGGCCCATGAGGTGCTGGAGCCGGCACCATTGTTCATTTGCTCACCCACCCACCCTCCCTATGTGGGTTTTGGGTTGTTGTCAAAACTTTGTGTGGCAGTTGCATAGGTCTTGGATCTGGTGGGCATGGCTTCCAGGGCTGCGTAGCACCGGATCGGGAGTCCATACGGAAACGGGGGTGCTGCGAGTGATGTGGTGTTGCCATTGCGGGGGCATCACCAGCACAGCGTCCCCCGTTGACAAGGGATAATTATGCGATGATGCGCATTTGCAGATATGCATTCACTCGCCTGAGCAATCGAGGAAGCATGAGCGTTAACTGATAATCCCTTGCCATCCCAAAGCTTGGCCGTGACCAAGCACTTTGGTTCATCCACTCAGCACTGGGCTGATGGATGGCAGATCCAGACCTCATGCATTGGAGCCAACCCTACGTTTCGTGTTTTGTTCTGCCTTTGTTATGCAAATAAAGTTGTGGCCTTTACTTCCAATAAAACGTTGTTCTCAATGTGTCCACAGCGGCGTCCCTCTTAGGCAACTATCCTGCTGGCTCCCAGAGCAGCCTATTACATAAGAGCATTTTTTAAATTTATCTTTTGCTTCCAGGACAGTCTGCCTAAAATGGAGTTGGGCAACTGTGTGGGGATCAGAGGCCAATTTCTGTGCCCCCAGGTGGGGGCTGATCCATATTCTGGCAAGGAGGAATGGTTTAACTGTGCTCTAGGTCTGATCTAAATCACCCTGTAATCTGCACTGCAATAAAATGGGAGAAGTAAAAAAAAAAAATAGCAACCTATTCAATCAGGGCTTGCAGCAAGAGACAAATGTTGAAAGCCCCTTACCACCTACACTAGGATCTCGCTCTAGTCTCATTCCTCCCACAAATTCCCATTCTGGCTATTTGTATTGGGGGGGGGGGAATGAAACACTCCTATACTTATGAATGGAGCTACTGGACTGTACCATGTATAGTTGGGCCCTGAACCCTGAGGAAAAGCCATTTCTAGCTACAGTATACAGAAGACTGGCAAATCTATGTATGACTAAATTCTTATTGATTCAATAGTTACTTCAGTTGGAAATAACAATTGAATTAAGGCATTCAAGTTCTAATTTGAGCTATAACTGATGCTGTTCTTAAGTAACTGCAGCTTATATCAAAATTAAACCTACTTAATTCAAATTTCAAGTGTACTCTTCATCCTTAAGATGGGAGACAACAGGATAAATTCTTCAGTGCTGCAAGACATGAAACTTTATTACATTCTTTATTCAAAGTGTTAAAAACTCACACCACCAACTTTCTGCTATCTGCAGGGATGCCACCAAAAAAAAAAAAAAAAAAAAAAAAAACCAACACCCTCATTTATGTACAGATTTACCACAGCAAACCACATGGAGCAAAGTGAAAATAACAGGCTTCTAAAATGCTCACATTACATAAATAGCTGGAAAAATGCTGCTTACAAACAAAGCAGCAAAAGTTTTGATGGAAAACTTGGGAGCTGAAGATAATTTGTGCTCTTCAAAATAGCACTTGAAGAGAGTTTTTGTTTAGAAAATATGTTTTTAAAGGTGTTTAATTTTCTTTTAAAATGTTGAAAAGGCAAAGGGCAATTATGTAATCAGATGTAATTTCTCATACCAGTTTGCTAATTTTGCAAGTTAGTTTCCATTATGTGTTTGTTTGTTTTTTGTTTTTAAAAGAAAAACAGTCTTTAGTATTTTATTAATTGATTAATTAATTTTTAGATCTAAACAAGAAAGGGATTTATGTGTACTTCCAGATGTTATTGGACTTTATCTCTCACTAGACCTTGCCACACAGCCAATGGTGACAAATGCTGGGAGTTACAGTTCAACAACATCTGGTGGGCCATGAAATTGCCATCCCTGGTCTAAGTTCAACTTCTTGTTCCAGCTAGAGTGGTCCCACTGAATCACCTAGTGTTACATAAATGTTGACTTACTATTCAACAATGGATTCGGTGGAGCTCCTTTTGAGGTTACCAGTAATTGGATTTAAGGCTTTATTAATTGAGACACTTCAGTGAGAAATTTTTGAAATAAAACCTTACGCGAAAAACAGCTAGAACTATTTGACCTTTTAATTGTAGTTAAAATTACATGAAGCCAAAATGAATATGGTTCCAGGAAGATGAAACATGACACTGTTTCAAGAAGAAGAAAAAAGACTCTTGGCTGATTAAAACAGGAAATGACAGACGTCTCCTGAGAATTCCAGTCTCAAAATATTTCCAACCCAGTATTATATGATTATGTGAATGCAGCTAAACCTCAGAAGCCTTTGGGGTCTGCCAGTTTCTAGTGTGAATATGGAAAAACACCACAGGTTGTACCAATATAAATATGGTGCATATTTTTTATATAATTACAGCAACAGTTGCTCAGCAGGACACCATTTAACTGTGTCAGCAATTTTTACCCATTCTATAACTTTCCCGATATTTAGCTTACTACTGCAAGGTCACATCTAGAGAAATTATTAGCATCCTAGCAACAACTACTACTACAACAATTGGCCCCATGAAATAAAAACACTTCTACTAGCCTGTCTTTCCATGTATACTTGTACAGTTTGTGGTATAGTTGAAGCCATAAGGAAAACAAACAAGCAAAGATCACTTGTCTTCCAAATTACAATGGCTTTTCCAGCTGGTCAGCTAGTAGTGGTTCTTATTTGACCACGGAGAAGTTTAGCTTGGTTTAGAATGTTTCCAAACAGAGGGTTCCTCATGCTAGTAATTACTATGCAGCTATTCCATTGTTTTCTCCAAGCAGATTTTCTGCTGTAAGGAAAAAACCCACACGAATTGATGGAAGAACGTGTGTGTGTGTGTGTGTGTGTGTGTGTTATGAAGTACTTAAAAAATTCAGTGAAAAACACAGCAATGGCATGATAGATGCTTCATCTGAAACTCATCTTAGGGTCAAACCAGATGATACAAGCTAGAGGGAAATCTTGCCTTATGTTTGGCCCTGTCTGCACAAGCTAAATAAAATGGCCTCCCCACATTTCTTTGGCAGGGAGACTGGATGATGTGTGGCCTAAAGCTTGGCTCTAGGGCAAGCAGATTGGACAATGGCCAGCCCACTGAACACCTGAACTAAGTTTTATCCCTCTTATAGTGGGTTTTCAAAAGTCCCCAGTTGCCCTAGTTCAGTGATGGTGAACCTTTTAGGGACTGAGAGACTAGGACCCAGAACAATGGATTCAAGCTACAAGAAAAGAGATTCCACCTCAACATTAGGAGAAATTTCCTGACGGTAAGGGCTGTTGGATAATGGAATAAACTCCCTCAGAGTGTAGCGAAGTATTCCTCCTTGGAGGTCTTTAAACAGAGGCTAGATGGCCATCTGTCAGGGATGCTTTGATTTAGATTTCCTGCATGTCCGAGGGTTGGACTGGATGGCCCTTGCGGTCTCTTCCAACTCTATGATTTTATGATTCTATGAGTGCCCAAACTAAAAGGCTTTCCAGCACCAGGTGTTACCCAGGGGCAGGACTTCTGGGGGGGATCAGACTTCTAGGGCAGGACTTCTGCCTGTTCTTCCTCCTCCCCCTGTACCCTCCCAGGACTTCAGCTGCCTCTCCAGAGACAGCTGAAGACTTGGGACAGCCGGAAGAGGAGGAACAGGCGCACACCTATTCCTCCTCTTCCCCATCCTCCATGTGCCCTAAAAAATGGCTTCACGTATGTGTGCCATAGGTTTGCCACCACAGCTCTAGATCTTCTTAGAAGTTCCAGAGCCCTATGTTTTTGATTCTGAGAGGCTGACTACATTCACATTCCACTGAGCAACCTACTATGGACTTTATCGCACAGATATTTTTAAACGTTTGGGGAAATGAAGGAGGACGCTTGTGTGCGCGCGCGTCCAGCAGAAAATGGAGTTTATCGCACACGAATATGTCCTCCAACAGGCCCCATTCTGTCCCCTGGCCTGCAGCCATCCTCATTCAGTCCTGACGGGCGTGATTTTTTCCTGATGGAACTACTTCCGACAGGCAAAAATGGCGCCTATCAGGACTGGACGAGGACAGCTGCGTGTAGGGGGACAGAACGGGGCCTGTTGGAAGACATATTCGTGTGCGATAAACTCAGTTTTCTGCCGGACGCACGCGCACACGAGCATCCTCCTTCAGTTCCCCAAACGTTTAAAAATATGTGTGCGATAAAGTTCTATGTCTGCTGTTGCTTCCAGTTACTCACACTGAGATCAAAATAACCCAGTCTTGTGAACATTGCTGGCTGCCTCCTTTGGACCTTAGAGCAAAGTGACCTGCAAGAAAGGTGGATGCACCTGGTGGCTCAGTGGGACGTGCTTGCAGTCAGCTACCCAGCTTCAGAAAGGAGGACTTTGCAATGGGGGAGGACTGGAGAAGCTACGAGGCCAGGATGCTCTGGGTTTCCCCACATCAGTGCAAACAAGGTGATACATAATTTATTCCTGCATCTTGTCATGAATCTCCCCACAGGAAAGATGTGTGAACATCAAGCTTCTAGTTTGCATATGCACTTGTGATGAACTACCAGGGAATCTCCACCATAAGTTTTTATCCTTATCATAATCTGGGCCATGGTGATCTGGCTGTGAGTGAGGCACACCACTGACCTCAAAGGTCAGCTCAATATTTCTCATAGGCAGGTATCTTGGGAATGTTCAAGATGGCTGAATGTGATGAGAAAGTGGAAATGTGCAAAGATGCTAGGCCATTTAATTGTTTGCAGGCAGAAGAGAGAGTGAGTTGGCTGAAGAGGGCAGATGTGTGAGGGAGATAGGAGATACAAACAGACAAATCATTAGACCTTAATGGCTTAATTTTTTTTTACAAAAGAGAGAGAGAGAGAGAGAGAGAGAGAGTGTCTAAATAGTAATCTGAAAATCCTAGTTCTCCTGGCTCTGTATACAACCTATATATTTCCTTAGTACTTAATTGGGAGCCAGCTCCATTGAAAATGGTGGGACCTATATAGGAAAGAACAGTCACAAAAAGAGAGCAAAAATATGCATGGTGTAAAGGGGTATGACTCATGAACAAAAATGAAAATATTCGTACTGCAAACTTACCATGCTGCAATGTAAATACTAAGCAGTGACACTTGGCATGCTGGGTTTCTGTAAATTTCAGCAATCATGAATTATGGAATGTTGTTTGCTTAACAAAAAGACAAGACAAAACAAAACCTGATCAGTTTCTGGAGACTTTTTGCTCACTTTTTTGGCCTCTTTTTGTTTGTTTATATCAGCTGCCAATTTGCGTCACTGGGTTGGTTTTGTGGTTGTATCCACAGCCGACTGGACACCCTGGTGCATGGAAGGAGTCGTCATAAGAATTCAACATGTTAGATCAGCTCATCTGACCCAGTGTCCCTTTTCCACAACATGCCACATAGAAGACAACAAATTGCTAAATATAATATACAGCCCAGTGCAGACTGTTAGACTAATGAAGCATTGTGTTCTGAATGCATCTTTCCAGCACTAGGAAAAATATGATTACTTATGTAAGATACAAATATCACACTGAGTTGTGGTTTCTGAAGATTTCTGTTTTTTAGACATTTCTGCACTAAATATTTACCTCTCACTGAAATCTTAAACTCTCATAAAGTTTGCATTTTGGAAAGAGTGCTGGTGGCTTCTGTGTGAGTGCAGTAGTGAATCTGTTCTATGTTTAAGTCTGAACTTTAAAAGAACTGTACAAGATGATGAACTGGTTTTCAAGATAAGGTTCAGCACCTTTGGTAGCAACTGAAATGCAGACTGAAGGCCAAAGCAGATTCACGGGTTCACAGATGTAAAAGTCATCAACCATCCAGTACTGCTTTTGAGATTCACTTGTGCACAAATGAAGTACATATTCTTTTTGCTCTTTCCAGTAAGGCCGTCGACACATGAAAGCAGATTCTGAGTCAAAATTTGTACACATGCACTCTAAATTTCATACCACTTAACTAAGCACTGCTTGGATAACACATAACCTCTGGGAACAATTTAAAATGCACCTTGCTATACATTTAATTTTTTTAAATCCAGATCATTTTTGAGTTGTAAAACAGCAGTCTTCAGTACAGACATAAATGTGCTTAACTGTGCAGTGAATTGTCTGGCTGTGATACTTTCAACATAGAAGGGCTCCTAAGGAGATTTTCATTTTTCCTACTTTGTGTATCACATGTCTCACATTGCTGCTTTGTTTCTTTATTGAAGGCATACAGGTACACTCTCCTGGGTCACCTTGTGTCAGATGATGCAGTAAAAATTAATGTAAGGTTTAAAATATACATGCCTGTTTTTTTGAGAGAACATCTGTAGCCTCCAGGGATGCTTGGGGGGGGATTTTGATGTATGTAGATCTTCTTAGACACATAGATAATAATTCATTTATTACTTTTTTTTCAAAAGACTGCCAGAGAAAGTACATTTTCAGTAAAAAGCACACAGCTCAAAGATAATCCTGGAATTTCAAGAGAAAAGTTGGGGTTAGCATTAGTTTTTAAAGTAGAGTGTTTAGTATTGGTAGGCAGGCTGTGTTAGCACACCCTGCATCTCTACTGTTTATGAGGCTATGCTTATTTTTATATTGTTCATATCTAGAGCCAGGCATGTTTTAAAAGGTCATGATGACCTTTGAAACACAGGGAAATTTCCCATGGAAAAGGAATGTGGACCCAAAGACATGTGAAGGACCTAGGTAGTATAACAAAGGTCTTGAAAAAAGGTTAAATGGGTGTGCTGATCACTCTCTACACATCCTCTTGCACACTCAGGCTAGTAAGCCATTATCTCCAACCTACTACTCCCCCTGCTCACCTTCCTAGCCAGCTTTCCTATCCATCTAACTTGGGGTTGTCCTAAATCCAATCACTTTTTTTTGTCAGTCTGAAGTTAAAATCATCAGTCATGCCAGAATTCCACTGCTGGTTTTGTGTGAAGGCCATTAAGTCTTTGTTACACAAGAAGGTATCACCAAGTACCCCTTGGAGGGACCAAATAGGATATAAATATCTGACCTACACATGTTCACTTTGCATTTACAGTGCATACAGCTGCTACCTACCAGAGCTCTGCCAACTATGCAGAGGCTCCTCTTCCTGTGTAACCCTCAGACCTCATCTGAGCCATACTCCACTTTCCATAGTCTTCTCTTCAGGACAGGTAAATATTGTCCCCTCTACAACCCTCAACCTCTGCTATCTAGTTTCCATACCTCTATTTTGGTTAGCTCTGGATGGCATGTCTGTTTGAGTTGCTATCATGTGTTTGGTCACATTCTTGGTTATTTCAAATAAAAACCTTATTTATACAGTAAATCTGGAGTTCTCTCACAATTAGTACTGGTATACACAAATGAAAATGGTCCTCAGATTACCTAGCCTCACGCAAAGCATTCTTTGAGTTGAGCAATCCTCTAAACATTTAAAAGATGCTGACACAGTTAGTGAGGACTCAACAGTCTCTCTCTCCATCTTTTTTGTGGGGGAACAGTTATTCATTTTGTCTACTTGCAGGTACTTGCAGGAGGAGGGCAAATTACTTTTTGGCATTCAGTATCATTGAAACATCCTTAAATATGATGAGTTTTTCAAACACATGTATATGTAGAAGTATCCATCATGTGTACAATATAGCTTACTCTCAAGTAAGAGTGAACAAGATAGTATGCAGACAACCTGTATTATTCCGGGTGTGTGTGTGTGTGTGTGTGTTAATATTTCTTAGTACTTGAATAGTGTGGTATAGTAGTTTGAGCAAATCTTGCCAAGAAAACCCCATGATCGAGTTGCCTTAAGGTCACTATAAGTCAGAAATTACTTGAAGGTATACACAACTTGATCATTTAGTACACTTCTGATTAATAATGCCTGAGGAGGTTCAATGCATAGGAATCTTGGTAGTCCAATTTTACTAGATAATTTTTGGGGAGCTCAAGCCCTCCCTGGCCAATTCTAGGGTCTGTCATTAGCGTCCGTATGGTAAAAAATTCTTATGACTTCAACCAGCTGCAAAGAAAGGGGACATGGTTTGTTCTCCTCAGCAATATGATCAGACCAGCTATCCTCTTAACTTCTCTTTTACAAAATTTTAGCAGAGGACTACATGATATCAAAAATATAGATGTGTCACCGAAAATAGTGCCCTACTTTCAAGCCCACTTTCTTCATAGTACTGTATATCTTTCAACACACCCGGCATTCTGAGGTCTCAACTTTATGCAGCCCTCTTCAATTGCCAACAGTGATAGGAAGCAGGAAAAGGAAAACATGCTATAATAATTTTAGGACATAGCATGGTGATTAGATACACCATTAGATACACAAGGCGGGCACAGTGCTGCCTGTGAGCTGCTTATGATCCCAAGGGGATTTTGTGATCCACCCTAATCCTTCCACTGCTGGAGACTTCTAGGAGTGACAATTTTGAGCTAAAACAGGGCTCAAGTTTTGCACCCTGAAGTCAAAGAAAAATTGAACCAGAAATTGAGCTTCATACATTTCCTTTAAAAAAAAAACCTTTTAAAAACATTTCTGAATCTGTTGTGAGTTATACTGGGTCTAGGGAGTGAAAAATTGGTCCAGAAGTTTCAAAGTTGATCCCCTTGAGGCACACAGGGGTAAAATGGCTGGTCCAATTATTAAGCAGAGTGTAGGGGTCACTTTGGGTGGCAGATGCTGGAGGCCAGAGATGCCATCCTCCAGGTTGTTCTGCAGTCCTGAACAGCATAGCTCTGTATGTCATTACATGTCTGGCCTGGGTCCTGCTGTCTCAAGTTCAATGAAGGGTTATGTCCTATTAGAATCATAGAATCATAGAGTTGGAAGAGACTGCAAGGGCCATCCAGTCCAACTCCCTGCCTTGCAGGAAATCTAAATCAAAGCATCCCCGACAGATGGCCATCCAGCCTCTGTTTAAAGACCTCCAAGGAAGGAGACTCCACTACACTCCGAGGGAGTGTGTTCCACTGTCGAACAGCCCTTACTGTGAGGAAGTTCCTCCTAATGTTGAGGTGGAATCTCTTTTCATGTAGTTTGCATCTACTGTTCCGCGTTCTAGTCTCTGGAGCAGCAGAAAACAAGCTTGCTCCCTCCTCAACATGATATTCCTTCAAAAATTTGAACAGGGCTAGCATATCACCTCTTAACCTTCCCTTCTCCAGGCTAAACATCCCCAGCTCCCTGAGTCGTTCCTCATAGGGCATGGTTTCCAGACCCTTCACCATTTTAGTCGCCCTCCTGTTACTAGTAGTGAAGGAAAATTCAACTAATAGTCAATTCAGCATCTGTACAGGAAAAAGGAGGAGACATCATCTTGCCTTACATTGAGAACGGAAAGAATATTTCAAAATATTTTTTAAATGGTCAAATAAATATGTTCCTGAAATGTCAGGAAACTCTGAAGAGGTGAATCCTGGACATACAAGAATCTTCACAGTTCAAGACTTATTTCTTGCAAAGTTCACTAATTTCTTGACATATAAAACAGCATTTTCTGTTCAGAAAATAATATTTTGCACAAAAGTATTATTTTCTGCACAGAATGTGCTGTTTTTTGCACAAAAACTGTACAAATTTTATGCAGAATATGTTCCCAATGATAGCATTTTCCCCCACAAAAATAATAATTCTGTGCAGGAATATTATTTTATGTGGAGAAAATGCTGTCTCTTGTGAAGAAAATGCTGCACGTTTTGCAAAGAATAAGATTTGCTGCACAGTTTTCAGTGCAGTTTTACATCCTGAATATAATTGCTAAAACTACTCATTGCTTCCTTTAGAAACAGAATAAGTGAAGATTTACATCTCTGTGCTGCAGACGGTAAAATATCTTGTGATAAGCATGATGAATAAGGAGGAACTTAAGGTGGGGCTGCTATGTTCTTTCTGTAGTTTTGCCCTATGACCAGAAAGATTCAATTATTTGTAATCTGTCCCTATGCAATACATGAAAAGGTAGCTTTGCTTGAGAAGCAGGAGAAATAGCTGTGCTATTGCAGTTATTAGAAGCAAATTTTAATTTTTATAAATTCAATAGCTCATAGCATCTATTGGGCAACAGGTCAACTATAACCCATGAACATTGCAAATATTTTAAAGTGGATATAACAGAGGCTAGTTATAACTTGGAAAGCAGCACTTTTAAATATGCTTTTTCTAATTGTGTATTTGTATGACTGACTGAGGTACATACCGGCCCTTTACGTGCTAGGTTTGCCTCAGGGCGGCACTTCCACACACCCCTCAACCCTAGCATGTGACGAGGGCATCAAAATGGTGGTGCCCTGTACACATCCGCATGGCGCTGCATGGTGTTTGCATAACGAGTGCACCAGTGGCACACTGTGGCACACTTGTTACACCACCACCACAGCCTAGAAAGAACCTGCTTTTTGCAGGTTCTTTTTCCGCTGGCAGGAAGCCACATGGATTGGCAACTGCGGCTTCCCTCCGGCGGAAAAACTGCTGCCGCCAGCCCGGACCTTCAAAGAGGCATGTACCAGACCGGATATATCAGAAATGTCGGAACTTTTAAAGGCATTCCTGCTTTGCTTGTTTTGGAAGAACAGACTTTTCCTCCCATGTTGGACAGGAGGAATGCATGGTCTACAATATGACATATTTTTTTAAAAAAACCTATCAAGGAAAAACAAACACAAAATGATAGAGGATCTCCTTAGAAGATGATTAACCTGCTATTTGCAAGGATGGTTTGGGGGTTGTTTTGTTCCATATGTTAGTAGAACTGCCTAAATGATAGTAGGAAAAGAGGAAAGATATTCTCAGATATGTTTTTCAAAAAATCTATTAAGATCTCAAAATGGTAGATGTGGAAAGGAGTATACCACATCACCAGAGATTGTATGAGCAAAAATTACATTTTTAACATTATATTTACATTTATATTTACGTAACTACAGCACACAATGTGTTCCAAATGGCCTTGTCCCAAGCCATTTTCCTGCCTGAGGGAGCAGTAAATGCCATCCCCATCACCACCTATGACCTAAGGGCTCTTTCAAAGAAAGCGATTTTTAGCTATTTGTGCTGCACCATTTTCTGCCATTTAATGTCACTTCTGGTCATTTCCCCTAGCAAACACTGCTACATTTTAATCCTGACTTGTAGAAAGGATAATGCAGAGAGCTTTGTGTGATTTGGGATGAGGAGAGGATTGTAAGAAGGTTAGCAACTGTCAGCAAAAGATACGTTAGTACTGTGCGATTATAACAGAAGCCCTAGTAAAAGAGCCAAAAAGACAGATGGAAACATTGCAACATGTTTCATGAGAAATGAAGATATTTACCTGAAGTCTGGAAATGGTTTATGATGTTTGGATTAAATCCTTGAGTAAATTGCATACTTTGATGTTTTGTTTTGTTTTATTCTTCCAAAAGATGTGATAAGAAAGGAAATAAAATGTCAAAACTTGGACACACATTTTATTGTATTCCTTCTGCAGACTACTCGTTTCCTCGTAATGAAAAGAAGGAGCATCTGTACAATAACAACGAGTGTATGTATTTCCACCTATATATGTCATAATGGTAGCCACAGAATGTAAATATTATTGCAGTCTTTCCTGAGTGGGCTTCTTTCTTCCCACCCACATAGCAAAAGCACAGCAGTCTTCTTTGCTTGATCTCAGATAAATGATCAATCCTTGGTGGGGAGGGGGCAATTTCAGCACATTCATACAGAAAATAGTATGTCAGGAGATATCACCCCAAATATAGTTACTAAAAGTGTGCTTATATTTAACAATATATCTACATAATTATCCCAGAGTGAAACTCATGGTTTTGTTTATAGACTGAGCCAATTTAAAAACGTTATTACCCTGCACAGTGAAATTAATCAGCTCATTGCTGTTCAAACCTTTTATGATATCCAGAACACTAAAGAATTCAAGGATACTTTGAAGAGTGGGAAGCAGAGTTGAGGACAAACAGGGAGATCCATTCAGCCATATTGCTAATGGTTCAGTCCTTCTTTATACTTTCAGTATCATCAGTCATGGTACTCTTCTGGACCACTTCTTTGGAATGGGACTTAGTGGCACAGCTTGGTAGTGGTTTTTATCTTTCCTGGAGGGCCAAGTTCAGAAAGTGGTGCTGTGGGATTCCAGTTCAGTGTCCTGACTGCTGGCTGCTGAGGGCTCTGTTTTGTTCTCCATGAATTTGCATGAATACTGTTACTCCAACATTTTATAGATGAAATCCCATTGTGGGAGAAAGGTGGGATATAAATTCTTGAAACAAAAAAATACATACATAAATAAAACCAGATCACACAGGGCCAAGTGAAATTAGAGTGTGGCCAACATGACAAAAGTTATTAATGGGGAAGAAAGCACAAACTAAGGGACTTTGGAGCAGTTTCATTTGCCAGAACCTTTAGGAAGGACACAATTCCACCCCTCTTCTCCTCCTTCCTCCACTGAGTTAATTGAGTGCAAACTATTTTTGCAGTTTGAATCCTATTTGCACCAAAGGACATAAGCTGAAGACAAAGGGAGAAAGTAGGAAGAGGAGAAAGAAACTGGGACATTTTATTTATTTTTATATTTAAAAATATGCAACATATAAGATCTTCATTATTCTTTTCAATTATGTAGTAATCATATGTATAGTAAAATTCAGCATAGCATAGCATACACTTATTTCAGCCTCATCATCAGTTGAATTAAGAGGGGCCAGCCCATGCAGGGTTTTAAAGGTGTGTAACAAAGTTTGTACCTGATACGGAAAGGAAGAGGGAGCCAGTGAAGGAAACACAACAGAGGGGAGACATGATCATAACGGCGAGTGAGTGAAATAATGCGTGCAGCTGAATGCTGAACAGAAATTAATGGGTGGAGGTGTGAGAGAGGAAGCCCTGCCAGGAGGAGGTTACAGTAGTCTAGTCGTGAGACCACTAGGGCATGAACCAGTGTTTTTGTGGTAGAAGCTGAGAGATATGGACGGATTTTGGCAATATTACAGAGAAAAAATCTACAGACCTTGGCTGTAGTCTGGATCTGGGGGATAAATGACAAAGAGGAGTCAAAAATGAAACCAAGACTGCGGGCTTCCTGGACTGGCTGGATAGAGATGTTATTGACAGAAATAGAAAAGGAGTAGTGAAGGGTGGGCTTAGGTGGGAAAACAAGAAGCTCGGTCTTGGACATATTGAGCTTCAGACACCGATGGTGCATTCAGTGGGATACAGCTGTTAAACAGGATGACACTTGCTGTTCTAGGTCTGGTGAAAGATTAGGGGTGGAAAGGTACAGCTGGGTATCATCGGTGTATAAAGGGTAGGAGAAACCAAAAGAACTAATAAGTTTGCCAAGGGAGAGTGTGTATAAAGACAACAAAAGGGGACCCAAAACAGAGCCCTGAGGAACTCCAAAAGATAAGAGGACAGAGGACGAGGTCTGACCACCCGAGATGACTGTAAAAGATCTATCTGACAAGTAAGATGTGAACCAGTCGAGAACAAGGCCCGAGAAACCAAGGTCAGAGAGTACGTCTATTACGAGACAGTGGTCCACGGTGTCGAAGGCCGCAGACAGATCGAGAAAGACAAGGATAGAGTAGAGGCCATTTGCCTTGGCCCGCAAAAGATCATTGAAGATCTTAGCGGGGGCCGTCTCTGTGGAGTGCCGTGGGCGAAAACCAGACTGGAAGGGATCCAGAATGGAGTTGGTTTCAAGAAACTAAAGACAGCGTGAATAGACAACTCGTTCCAATACCTTAGAAAGAAAAGGAAGAAGAGAGATTGGACGATAGCTAGCCAAGGAAGAAGGGTCGAGAGAAGGTTTTTTCAGAATAGGGGAAACTAAGGCATGTTTGAAGACCGAGGGGAAAGAACCCGAAGAGAAAGAGAGATTAAAGATATCGAGGAGGGAGGGTAACAGAGAAGGGTCTATAGAGATTAGAAGACGAGAAGGGATTGGATCAAGAGAACAGGTGGTAGGTTTGGATGAGTTCAGCAGCGAAGAGAGTTCTTCCAAAGAAACAGGAGGAAACACGGAGAGTTTATTAATAGGAGGGGCGAGGAGATTAATGGTGGGAGACAAATCAGGGAGAGTTAACTCAGAACGAATAGTGGTGATCTTTGTAATGAAATAATTAGCAAAGTCAGAGGGAGAAAATAATGGAGAGACAGAGGGAGGAGAGGGTTTTAACAGCGTGTTGAAACAGGAGAACAAATGCTGCAGGAGCCTCTCATTGACGCAGATCAATTATTTAAAGCAGTCTTGTTTTGCCATCGACAGGGCGCATGAAAAAGATAAAAGAATAAATTTATAGTGGACAAAGTCAGCCCACTCCCTGGACTTTCTCTAGAGACGTTCGGCTGCTCGGGAGCAGGACCGGAGAAACCTAACAATATGAGTGATCCAGGGCTGAGGCATAGTCGTAGAGGAAGAGGAGGACACGCGCGTAGATACTGGGACAAAGCTGTCAAGAGTTGAGGAAAGGGTGGAATTCAATAAAGACATAGCTGAGTCAGCAGAGTCCCCAAGACTGAGAGAAGCAAAGGATGAATCCAAAGACTGAATGAGATGGTTAAGGTTAAGAGAATGAAGATCGCGGAACTGGCGGAGGACGGTACGACAGGGAGGTGGGATATAGGTAAGAGTAAAGGAGAGTAAGTAATGGTCAGATAGTGGAAAATCAGAAGCCAAGTAGTCGGACACGACACACTGGGAGGGGAGAACTAAGTCGAGACAGTGACCAAGGGAATGGGTTGGAGAGTTGGAATGTGGTTGGAGACCGAAGGAAGCTAATAGAGAGCTGAAGTGGGAGGTTGAAGAATTCTTGGGATCGTCAAGGTGGATGTTAAAGTCACCTAAGATCAGGGAGGGGACTGTATCTGAAAGAAAAAATGTCAACCGAGACTCGAAATCTGTGAAAAACTGAGAGGCTGAACCAGGAGGACGATAGATGATGGCAACCCAAAGCTGCAGAGGAAAAAAGAGTCTAATGGAGTGTAATTCAAATGAGGAGAAGGAATATCTGTTTAACCCCCAAATCTTTTAGAGTGCTTTATATGCTACTTAGAGCCCCTCTAGAAAAGAAAAAAAAGTATCTGAAAGTTCCCAGTTTTGTTCCTGTACCAACAGATTTTATTTGGGAGGTCTACATGATGCTTTCCTCATCCTGTCAAATTCCCAGGGAACTCCTGGCATTACTAGGGATTTTTGCTTCCCACTATGCAGGTCAATTTAAATTAACTCAGTATTTCATAAAATCAAGTGTACCACTGTATGACTATCTGTTTGTGTAATACTGAAACTAGCTAAGACGGCTGCCACTAAGAAACACAGCAACTGTTTCAAGGACCATAATTCAGCAGAGATCAAGTGAGGGAAAGAGGAATACTAGTAATGAAAGAAAATTATAACAGTTCTTAACTAATATAATATTGCCAAAGCACTTCAACACTTTGACAACAACTCCTAAATAATAATTAAAAAGGGCTCAGTGGAAAATAATGAAGGTTAATTTCTGAAACATTGAGTCCAGATGTGACATGTGATCAGTGAGAGGGAGAGGAGGAATAACATAAGGAATGAGGGGGGTACGGGAAACCTAGAATATTTAAAGAAAATGTTTTGATGCAAAACAAGGAATATGCAAGTACAGTTGGCCCTCCTTATACATGGATTTTTAATACATGGATTCAAGCATCCACGTCTTGAAAATATTCAAAAATGTATAAATTTCAAGTATCAAAACTTGATTTTTCCATTTTATATAAGGGACAGCATTTTGCTATGCCATGTATTTCATGGGACTTGAGCATACATGGATTTTGTTATTCACAGGGGTTCCTGGAACCAAACCCCAGAGGATAACAAGGGTCCACTATAAAATCAAAACAAAAAGATCTGGAAAGTCTTAATAATTTCAAAGATATTTTTGGATAAAGTCATAGTCTTTTAAACCACTATTGCTGCTTGAAATTTGATCCAGCAATCATGCTGCCTTTGGATAAAGAGATATTATCTTGAATGGGGCTTCTTAAAGAAAATATAGACCAAAGTATTTAAAAAAATACACAGTGGCCATGCCCCAGCATATACAGTGCGCTCGCGTTATACGTGGGCGCGCTATACACAGATTTGAGCATATGTGCTCAAGCCGTGCGGGGGCACACGGGGTGGCATGGCCCATTCAGATGAATGGGGCGCGCGCCCATGGCACACGCACGCCTCTATGCCGCCACGCACACAAGCCCCATTCAAGTGAATGGGGCTCAAGCATAGGCGGAATTCGCCTTACACGGGGGGGGGGGTTCCAGAACGGATCCCCCGCATAAGGCAAGGGGCCACTGTACCTGCAAAAAAAGAAAACCCTTCTGTTTTCTGTGCAGAAAATCTGTTTTCTATGCAAATCAGCCATGTGCAAATTTTATACACATATTAAATTTCCTAATACAGCATTTTCTGGTGAAAAAAAAACACATTTTCTGTACAGGAATTAATATTTCTGTGTTGAAATATTTTCCACACAGAAAAGGCTGTTTCCTGTGCAGAAAATATTCATTTCTGTACAAAATAACCATGTGGTATTTTTTCACAGAATAAGTCCCAAATCACAAATAACCTTCAAAAACTGGTTTTGGAAGACTTTCTGAAATTGGCAAGAAATCTGCTGAAATTACTTGTGGCTATCTTTGAGGAGAAACTTAATGAAAAATTATATCTCTATGTTAATCCAGAAGCTAAATAAGTATATGGAGGAGGCTGTAGCCATGAGACCTGCCAGCACTCTAATTCAAGGTGTGGTGGGTTGGAGTAGCTCCTTTCATCTCTCTGCAAAATGCATGTCAATTAAAAATGAATTGCTAATTACAGTTGCAAAATAAAACAGCTGATTTGTGGTTGGTTGGTGAAGAATGCAAAAACTGGAGAAAAAATAAAGGCTCTCCCCCCACCCAAGATTTTGTGCTGTCCTTTTATATCCTTCATTTTCTCCCATCCACTTTCAATTAGTATTTCCTGTTTAAACAATATCAGATTTTTTCCCATCAGATTTGGGTGGAAAACTCACTCATCCATTCTGCATAAAAGAGGCCAAGATCTTTATCTTTTTTCAAAGCTCTGTGAACATTATTTCTGTCATCTACGTGGTGGGAATAAGCAGCCGATATGAATAAACACACAATTCACTTTTTTAAAAAAAATGTTGAAAGTTGGCAGAGATTTTGCCTTGCAGAGAAGCCTATGTGCAGCTTTAGCATAAAGAAGCATATTTCTGCAGTGATTTTACCCAGATTAAGTGTAATTTTATATTATGATCTGGGATCTGAAAGAGCCTGCACATGCACCAAACTCAGTTCTGAACCCACCTTGAACCTGTCTATTTATCCTTTCTTTCTTGATTTATTCACAGGGTTTCAGTGGAGAGACACTGAGGTGGTCAGAGTTTGGAAAAGTCATTTCTGTTAGACTCTAAGGTCTAATTCTCCAGCTAACGTGGCCATTGGCCAATTGATTCTGGGAACTGTAGTCCAACAAAATAACATTTCCAAGATTTCAGAATATAATTATATTTTTAAGAACTCTGTTTTCTTGAGAGTTAAAATATTTCTGCCTACCACATATTTTAAAATGCCAAAACACTGCAAAGTTTCTTTGCAAAGATAACTTCCCTGGTTTTGCAAACTCAGATTGTAGAAAAACAATCTGACTAAGCAAATATTATTTATCTGTTATTAATTTAAAGCATTTACATCCAGAACTTTAGACAAAAAAAAAAACAAAAACCCACCACCATCACCACCACTAAAAATGACTAGTGTTGTTCAAAAGATATTTAGCAACTTCATAGGCTGCAAGATGATTCTTGGAAAATATCTTATTCAAGCACTGGAAATTTTCTGTACACCAGCTGTCTCTACTCTTTTGAAAAAATGTTTTAACATGTCAGCACCAGAGTTTTTACACATGTGCTATAATATGCGCTCCACATGGATGAAAGAACCAAGGCCTGTTACAGACAGGCCAAAATAAAGCTGCTTCGAGTCACTTTGGAGGAATGGTATTTCAATGATGCATGTGTCCTAAGAGTCCAAAACCTGCACCAAAGCTGCACTCCAGCCCTTAGAACTGGAGTGTGCCTTTGGTGCAGCTTTTGGACTCTTAGGACGCATGCATCATTGAAATAGCATACCTCCAAAGTGACTCGAAGCAGCTTTATTTTGGCCTGTCTGTAACAGGCCCAAGTTAATATTTCAAGTAGGCCTTAGGGGTTGTCCTAGAGAGTACAACTGAAGGAAAATGTCAACATAGAAAAGAGTGACATTTGATTATAGAAGTCACTCAAATTTGTTCTGATTTTGGGTTATATATTATTATTTATTATTATTAACCTTTATTTATGAAGCGCTGTAAATTTACACAGCGCTGTACATGCAATTTTAGTTAGACGGTTCCTGCCCTCAGGCTTACAATCTAAAAAGACATGCACAGAAGGGAGGGAGTGTGGAGGGAAAGGGTAAGAGGTCCAGCAGTTCCTCTCTATCTCCGAGGCCTGGACCAAGGCAGATGGACTGGAGTGGAGGGCTTGGCTTCATATGGATGGTTAATCATTTTCCAGGGAAAATACTAACTCTCAAGTAGGATAATGATAACAGTACATAGCAATACAGGAAATGGTTTGATAAACAGGCACCAAAAGAACATCAAATAGTAAGCGACAATAATGCAATGCCTGGGAAGGCTTCTCTGAACAGGATGGTTTTCAACTCCGTTTTGAAGCTGGTTAAAGAAATGATGGCTCTTGCTTGTGGGGGAAGAGGTTCCAGGAGTGAGGGGCAGCGAGTGAAAAGGGGCGAATCCGGGATGGGGCAGAGGAAATCCTGGGCTGAGACCGCAGACCTTGACTACCAGAACGGAGGGCCCTGGTGGAAGGTGAGGAGAAAGAAGGTCTGATAAGTAAGGAGGGGCCAGGCCATGGAGGGCTTAAATGTCGGCAGCAGGAGCTTTACTGAATGCGGAAAGGGAGGGGGAGCCAGTGAAGGGATGCCACACAGGAGAGATGTGGTCAGCACGGTGGGTGGAAGTGATAATGTGTGCAGCTGACGTGAACAGAGATTAAAGGACGGAGGTGAGAAAAAGAGGAAGCCCAGCCAGGAGGACGTTACAGTAATCCAGTCGTGAGATCACTAGGGCATGGACCAGGATCTTGGCAGTGCAGGCAGAGAGATAAGGTTGGATTTTGGTAATACTGTACAAAAAGAATCTACAAGCCTTGGCTGTGGTCTGGATCTGAGGGGTACATGACAGAGAAGAGATGTAGGGCAGATGGGAGGCCCTGCCTTCTTTCCCCTCAGAGGCAAAGATGGAGTCAGGTGGCTTCTGGGAAGAGATGTAGGGCAGATGGGAGGCCCTGCCTTCTTTCCCCTCAGAGGCAAAGATGGAGTCAGGTGGCTTCTGGGAAGAGAAGAGTTCCTTTGTGTAGGGCAGATGAGACGGCCCTATCTTCTTTCCCCTCAGAGGCAGAGGTTAAAAAGTGTATTGTCATCATCACCTTTAAAGACTGAGGTTGTTGTAGCTCAGGCTGGGTATGAGAGACTCAAAGAAGTTCAACCCTTTTAGGGAAAAAAAGAGTAATTATGTATACATGATTTCTTTTGAAATGTTTGCTGCCCTTTACACTACAAATACATAAAGTAATAAGAAACTTCTGGTCAGTATGACCTGGATAAGCCAGTCATTCAGATATCTTGAGGCATTATCTAATTAGCATTTAGATATAGCACAAGGGGTGGCATATAACCAAAGGCTATTTGAATGGGAACTGTGTAAAGGGCTTCTGCTAGATAATTTGAGAGGTTTATGGCCAAACTAGATGCATTGTGCACATGAATGCAACTTTCCCAGAACTTTAAAAAAAAAAAGTCCATGGAGGCCACAATCAAGAGCAGAAGGATAGTGTGCCCTAGGCTTTAGCATCTTAATTCCTGCTGGCCATAGAATCATGGAATAATAGAATCATACAGTTGGAAGAGAACTCAAGGGCCATACAGTCCAACCCCCCTGCCATGCAGGAAGACACAATCAAAGCACTCCTGACAAACAGCCACCCAGCCTCTGTTTTAAAACCTCCAAAGAAGGGAGATTAGCACACCAGCTTTTATTCCTGTGCTAGGAGTGGGATATAAATGCATAGGGAGAGATTCTGTCACACAACTCCATACCCAGGCAGTACTCAGTGGGATTTTCCCATTCTTTAAAAGGTCCAGCAGAAGCCCAGGTTGGGTACATGATGAGTACTTCCCGGGGATGGAGCTGTGTGATAGAATCAGTCCCTGTGCATTTACATCCCACAGCTAGTGTGGGAATACTAGCCAGTGCGCTAATCTCCAAGGAAACTCTACCACAATCCAATGGAGCATTTTCCACTTTTGAACAGCTCTTACTGTCAGGAAGTTCTTCCTAATGTTGAGGTTTAATCTCTTTTCTTTTAATTTGCATCCATTGCTCCATATCCAATTCTCTGGAGCAGCAGAAAACAAGCTTACTCCAGCCTCAGTATGACACTCCTTCATATATTTAAACAGGGCTATCATGTCTCCTCTTAGCCGTCTCTTATCCAGGCGAAACATACCCAGCCCCCTAAATCTCTCCTCATAGGGCATGGTTTCCAGTCCCTTCACCATCTTGGTTGCCCTCCTCTGGACACACTCCAGCTTCTCAGCCTGGACACAGTATTCCAGGTGAGGCCTGACCAAAGCAGACCAAAACAGATCAAGTGCAGAAGGGGGAATGTAGAACAAGAACTAATTTTGAACAGGAAAATGGCTGAAGGGAAATGAATGAAGAGCAAAGGGTCTTTGTGCTATTGCACCCATTCCACTGGGAAATGGTTGGCTGCTATGTGAACAGGATACTTAGTCTGGACAGCCCTTTGGTCTGATCCAATATAGCTTTTCTTATTGTTACTACGTTTATTCAAAACTCACTATTTTCAATGAAGTTTGATCTCTGCTAGGATGGTAGTCTTCTTCTGGTCATCATCCCTTACAATTTAGCTTACATGTTTAATTTTGTTATTACAACTCTATTTATTTAGACAGACATTTGGAATTGCTTCCATAGAAATAAAAAGTCTGATGCACAGTTACTCAGAGCTGTCTTACTTTGTTTAATGGGGCTTATACCTATGAAATTCACTGTGTGACTTTGAGCTGGACTCTCACTCAAATCTTTCTCTGCACTATTTCACAGGTAGTTCTGAGAATAAATTGGGGAGGAGGGAATACATATACAGTACACTATCTTGACATGAACAGAGGAAAGGCTGAGATATAAATGAAACTAATAAATATAAGACTGCAATCTAAAGAAGACTTTACACAGATTATATACAGTATAGTTCTGAATGGTACTTTTGAAAGCATCCAGAAAAGACTTTCTACTCAATGACTGAACACTGTTCAGCCTTGTTCTTCAGCTAGAACACTTAATACACTTTCATAAGTTGCAGAAGCATGTAAAATGTTCCATGAGGGCTAGATAAGAAGAGGAAAAATTCTTTCCCTGGGTATTTTTGAATGTAGAAGTATAGGCTCATGTACTAGATACCAATGGAAACTTTCTTTATATCCCATGCCAATGGAATCTTTCTTTACTTTTCCTCTCCATAATGCCAAAAATCCTACAGCAGGAGGGTTCTCAGATCCAGAGAGCTGATTTTTACAGTGCATCAGTTCTGAGGGAAACAACAAACTTCAGAGAAGTACAATATTGGATCCTGGCAGTAAGATCCCCTCATCATCAACACTCCAGAATTGTCATTTTAATGCTTTTAAAAATGGGTAAATAAGAGACATGTATGTTATTCAACTCACAATTACACAAAATAAAACATTCAGATATACAGTTTGGAAGCACTGAGTTTTCCCATAGCCATTTATGTAGTGTCATTCTCCTTTTAAATTTTTGATTCAGTAAATGCTTCCTAAAATGCATTACAGATTTATAAATGGCAGATTATTTTTAAAATGTTCCATTTCAATAAGCTGAAATGTCAACATGTAAAATATGTAGTAACCTCAGCATTTTCAAACAAGCTTGCATGTGACCTAAGAAAACATGGATTGACACTGCAGATATGATAAATCTGTCAGGAAGGATGGAGTCAGCATGGTTCCCAGAACTCGTGCTCCTTAATCTTGGGCAGTGACTAACACACCATTCCACAGAAGATCTGGAAGGGTGTGGAAACAATGCAATGACTCTCTGTAGCAAGGAAGACAAATATATATTTTGAAATAGAACACAGGAGCTGTGGAAAATTTAATTTATCCTACTTTCCCAACCAAAATAAGAAAATAATTTCTCGTGTTTACATGTTGAAAATGTGAAGGATACACAATTAGTTCAAGTGTACAATATTAAAATGTGATAATCAAACTTAAACTTGAAGTAAATCAGGCTCTGATTCCTCTCAGTTTCTGGATTCAATGGTCTTGATCCAGTTCTTGCATGCATGCAGTTAAAAGTTTAGTGACCAGCTTATTGGGGAAAGACAGAGGGAGGGAGGTGGACTGTATCTTTTGTGAACACAGCTTCTCCAAGGCACCTTATTTGGCCCTTGTACTATTTACTCTCTCAGCTATAAAAACACAGGACCTGTATTTCTATTAGGGGAAGAAGTGTATGTGCACTGCAGCAGAGATTGTTTGAAAGAAAAGGCTACTTCATCCAGATCTGGATATACGGAATTATAGATAGCTTGGCTTCTCAGTGGTTCACAAACTTTGATCCTCCTGGTGTTTTGGACTTCAACCCCACAGAATACCCAGCCAGCTTGGTTAAGAGTCAGGAATTCTGGGAGCTAAAGTAAAAAAAAAAATCTGGAAGACCAAAGTTTATGAATCACTGTGTGAGTTATTGTATCAGGATGAACTGATTTTTTTCATGGATATATATATAAGTTAGGTCAAAGGAGAACAAGATTGTCAACTGCCGTAAAAAATCAAAGTCAAACATCCTGTGAGTTTTTAATTGATTGATCAACCAATCTACATATGTTTTGATATACGTTGTTTTAAGGTAATACACACAGGTGTTGCAGGAAATACTATCAAGGCTAGTCTACAATATTTGCTGCCTAAGACAAAGATGACCCAACCCTTTGATACACAGATGCTAACTAGACTGGGCAACGTATTTTACTTCAACATTGGCGCTGGGGCAACAGCTTTTATCCCAACTGCAAGGCAGGCTAGGCTTAAGTAACAAAGGGCAGATTGCATTGCACACAGAGCCTTTATTGCCTCCGACACTTTGCTGATATTCCTAGGCACTCAGCATCTGCTGTCCCAGGTGACTATTTCACTCTGCCTTGATATAAAGGCCAGTCTCAAACTCCTTTTTAGAACAGATAACATTCAACCATTAGTGGCATTATAGGGAATGAATCTTTTATCGGTCCAGGCAATGGTAAGAGGTGGGGAGAGTTGCAGTCCAAAAACATCTGATGAGCCACAGATTTCTGATACCTTTTCCTGTACAAATCAGTTTTTTAGACAAGCAAGGTACCCATTTTTTTACAAGTTCCCTGTCAGGGCTGGGCCATGGATAGTCTAAATGGTCAAGAGCTGTAACAAAGAACAAGTGGAATCCAAGGGAAGCTAAAAGACCAAATAGGCCAAGAGCTGTGATCAAAGAACAGTGTGAATGAGATGGCAAACCACAGTACACCAGGACATGCTAGAGCTCAAGGAGATCTTGTTTTCAAGTAAGTCTCAGCTGTAAAAGGAAGTTCTTTTAAGTCCTTTCTGCCCAGGGGGAGCCAACAGCCTGGTTGGAGCAAACTCACATCTAGTCATGTACTAGATGCCAATGGAATTTGGCATCTAGCCTTGCAAAGCTACAGTAACATGGTCCATTACATGGGGTAACAGTCAAGTGTTGCTAACATGCCACCCAAAATACTACATCCCTCTGTACTATATCTCATTTTTCCAGGAAGGGATGGAGAGAATTAGGTAAATTGAGAATTTTTATTTCATTTGTTTATTGATTTATATCCCACTTTTCTCCCAAAATGGCTAAAGTATTTTTTTTCAATAAGGCAAAAATGAAAAACAAATTAATCATTGGATACAATCTTTCTACTTTCCTTCAAATCCATATTTTTTTTTAAAAAAAGATAAACCAGAGATGTGTTGCAGCTCTGCTTTGCTGAGCAAAATGTTGAACAGCTGTTGCTTTTCTGTCCATATAATGAGAACAAAGAATGACTATTTGGATTTCCTGATAAATTCATTACTGGATTTACAGAGCTGCAACATAAAAATGCACATAAAAGAAGAGTCTTTCTGGATCAGGAGATAAAACACTTAGCGAGAGTTTCAAGATGCTGGGCATGGCAAGGCCAAAATAATAAGATTGTCAGTTTTCCACAATGTTTCTGGGGGTGGGAGGACTGCCCTAGAGAATAAGGCTTTGTGAGGATCAATGTCAATTTGTATAGATCAGAATAATTTTGTATTCTGTTGCTGAGCCTCCTGGGGAGCTATGCCATAAAAGGAAGCTTAAATATATCTATCTATCTAAATAAAGCAGAACATAGATTTTAGACCAGGGGTAGGAATCCTGTGACCCTCCACATTTTGTGGGACTTTCTGGAGGACCATACTTGTCACCTCCAAATTTAGCAAATATAAATGACAACCATGGTGTTCAAAGATTTTCCAGAATCAGAGCTATTATGAGAAGCCATGTGACAAAACAGAAGTACACATTAATTGCAAACAAGTTGAGGTTAGGGTTGTCAGGATTCAGAATGTTTGAAAATTTACATGATATATTTTGTCCTTTTTAGTTATTCCAATAAAGGTATCACTGTTTTGTGGATTTTGGATTTTGCTGTATTTTCCTGCATAGTCACCATAGCTATCCTTGAATTAGTTTTCTTGGATACTAGGAATTACCCCCAGATAAGTGGGTATGAAATTAAAGCCTACTGTTTAATTTACACAAAGAATGCATCATACAGAAATTAGGATTAGCTTTAGAGAATAGAAGTGCGGAAAATGGGGGAAGAAACTCCAACACTTTAAGATATGCAGATGACACTATCTTATTAGCAGAAAAAACGCAAAGACTTGGAAAAACTACTTATGAAATTTAAGGAAGAATTTTCAAAAGCAGGGTTACAGCTGAATATTAAGAAAATAAAAATAATGACCACAAATGATGTACATAACATCGAAGTGGTTAAAGAAGACATCAAAGTGGTTTTTAAAATTCTATACCTTGGCTCAGTGATTCATCAGGGTTGAGACTATAGTCAAGAAATAATAAGAAAGCTAAGACTTTGAAGGGCAACTATGAAAGAATTAGGGAAGATCCTAAAGTGTAAAGATTCATCATTAAATACCAAAATCAGACTAATTCCTGCCATTATATTTTTTATGTTTGGTTGTGAAACCTGGACAGTGAAAAAAGCTGAGGAGAGGAATATTACCTTATTTGAAATGTGATGCTGTGGGAGACCACTAGGAATACCATGTAACAGCAAAAAGACAAATAAATAGGTCCTAAAACAATCAAAGCCTCAACTCTCAATAAAAGCCAAAATAACTAAACTGAGACAATTGTACTTTGGACATATCATGAGACAACATGACTCACTGGAAAATATAATAGTAAATTGGAAGGCAGTAGAAAAAACACTACATTTTGGATAGAGTCTCTTCCAACTTCATGATTTTATGATTTATTTATGATTTTGTAGGTGTGAGTGACTCACTCAAGAAAGTCATGGCACTGAGTTTGCAAAACCTGGTCAGGGCTGTTGAAGACTAAGGTCTAATCTGCACTGTAGAAATAATGCAGTTTGAGAACACTGTAACTGCTATGGTGCAATACCATGGAATCCTGGTAGTTTCTTGTGGCATCAGAGCTCTCTGACAATGAAGACTAAACATCTAATGAAAATACAAATCCCAGAATTCCATAGCACTGAGCCATGGCAGATAAAGCAGTGTCAAACTGCATTATTTCTGCAGTGCAGATTAGTCCGAGGGCTCATGAGGATCTCTTATTCATAGGCAGACATAGGTTGATACTGACTTGATGCCAAATAACAACAAATAGGAGAAATATATAATGAAAGCAACAAAGTAAATGTTAATAGAAAGTTATCTAAGAAGCTGGAAAATTTTGACATCAGTAATGTGTATTTCTTTTACATGGGATGCTAAAGCAAGAAGAGAAACAGCAGAAACAGATACATGTCTATGCCTCCAGGGATTCTAAGCTATAAACATCATTACAAGTTGTCTATGTTTTTCCTTTGGGGTTTATTTTCCACTCCAAATTCTACTGATGTCCCTGCCACCTCCAGTGTTGTTGGAGTTAACTTGCTTTTTTTCCTTTTGAAAAGAATCTACGAGTTCTTTCTGAGATTTTGAAGTACCTTGTGCTGATTCCTCAGGTGAAACAAGGCAAATCTTGGAGGGAAAATTCCAAATATTTGTATTGACAACAGTGTCAGTATGAATAGTGTGAGAAATTCACATAGGACTTTAAATTTTGTTAAAACAGCAGACTGCCATCAGCCACAATGATTACTGTAGGGTAGAAAAACCTCTGCCTGACAACAAGACCTGTTAGAAAAGAGGGAGAAAAGATGTCTCATCCAGAGGAGGCTGCATTGCTCTTTGCCTCCAGAGAAGGAATAATAATCCATGATCCTGCACAGTGATTAAAGAGAGGCAAAACTTTATTATACAGCTTGGCATGGAAATGTGAAACAGCAAACAAAAAGGTTGAGCTACAAGAAAGACAAACTTGGATAATAAACTGTGTTAAATACTGTTAATGGCCTTACACATATGGTTGTACTTTTTTTTTGGCTGTTGTGCAATGGACATATTCAGTTCATGGTTATAAATGGAGTTCCACAAGAGTAACGATCTCACATGAAACAAAATTCCACTGTTAGTCCCTAGTAGAATAGAGCCATTGAATCAATGGGATTTGTCTAAATGTTGTCTCACCATTCAACAATTGATTCAATGGATCTACTCTACTTGGGACTAACCAAAAGGATTCCAGCCATACAATTGCTCATTCTTGGATGATGAAGAACTATTCATCAGTGTCTTCAATGTGCCACTTATTCCTTGGGACTGCAGAAACAGCAATTGTACCTTCCCTCCCTGTTTCACAATAGGAGAATAAGCAGGCACTCTGGTAGTGGCAGATGCGCAATTCAGCAGAAGGGTTGTATAGCACTGCCACCATGTAACCACAGAGTGTAGATTTATACTTTGCAAGCATAATGTAGGATTCTAGCCATTAATAACAGTGAGCTCTTGTTGGACAACAGATCTGGAGTCCAGGTTCAATTTCCAGTTCAGCCATGAAACCCACTGAACAAGTCAAAGGCTCTCAGCCTCAGGGGAAGGAAATGGCGAACCTCTGAACAAATCTTGCCAAGAAAACCCCATGATAGGTTCACTTTAGGGTTGCCATAAGTTGAAAATGACTGGAAGGCACAACAGCAAACAACAAACTACACATTTGTGTAACTAAAAGTGAGGGATGAAGAATATGAATTTTTAAAGGGTTTTCTATACCTTGGCTCAATCATTAATAAAAACTGAGATTGTTCTTAAGAGATCAAAAAAGACAAAATTTAGAAAGACAGCTATAAGGTCTTCAAGAAAGTTATACCGTTAGATACTCAAGTCAGGATCATCTATGCCACAGTATTTCTGATTTCTAAGGAGATTATCACATAAATGACGAAATGCTCCCATCCTTACTCCGTCTTTATGGCACAATCATGCAAAGATTTTCAGATGACGTCTGTCATTATCCCATACTGAAATCATACATATCACACAATCATGATAAGATTTTCAGACGATGTTGCGCTTACTCTGTCCTTCTCCTGTCACTGAAGTGGCATAGCTTTATATCTGTACTTTGCATTAATGGAAATTCCTATTAATATAATGACAAGTGCCACAGATGCGATAAGGACAGCTTCAGGATGGTGTAAGGACAGGAGTGATTCCTCATTTCCCCATGTGATAATCTCCTGTGCATACATGCAAAAAGATACACAGAGAAGAAAGCTGATGGGAAAATCACCTCATTTGAGGGTGCATCTACACTGAAGAAATAATGCACAGTTTGACACCACTTTAAGTGCTGTAGCTCCAACCTATGGAATCCTGGGATTTGTACTTTGACAAGGTATTTACCCTTCTCTGCCAAAAAGTGCTGGTGCTTCACCAAACTACAATCCCAGGATTCTGTAGGATGCCATGGAAGTTAAATTGTAATATTTCTATAGTGTAGATGCATCCTGAAGTCTGTTGCTGCAGAAGAGTTCTAAGGATTCAGTGGATCACCAAAGAGATAATTGAAAGTGTTTTGAGACCAATCAAAACTGAACTTTCCTTAGAAGTCCAAATGACAAAACTGAGGCTATCTGGACATATCATGAGAAGACATGTTTCACTGGAAGAGATTCTGGCAAAAGTTCAAGGCAGTACAAGAAAAGGAACTCTATACCACTGGATTGACACATTAAGGAAATTGCTTAGCACAATTGTTAAAAAATGGAGCTGTTGCTGGTCTCTCATTTATAGAATCACCAAAGACAAATCTGGCTTGACAGCACATAACAAGTTTATTCAGTTATTCTTAATATGTTGCCATCTCAGGATCCATTAAGAAGAGAGGACTGGATTTCCAAGCACTGCAGGGCTGAAGAGCTGGTCTCACAGTGATGAAGGAGGTAAACTGTACCCTGCAAGGTTACAGTCTAGTTTCTGTCTTTTTAAATTCTGCAGATCTGAGGGCTGTCTTGCAGTTATAGTATCCCATATATATATATATATATATATATATATATATATATATATATAATGTAATTATAATGTAATTTTCTTTACTATATAATATAATTTTCTTACAGGACTGTCAATAGGGTTAGTCCATTTGCAATAAGGTGACAGTATCCAAGAATACATGGGGATGTGATTTCAAAGACCAGGAGGAATTATAAAATGCTCTTTAATATTGCTAGTAAAAATGTATCTCAAAATTAATGCTTTTCAGTGGACAAAAATCTATGAATTAGTATAACTTCATTGCCACCTAGAGGATTGTGTGTAGATGAATGAAACATTTACATTGAGATTTCATCTACATTTCCTATATTATAAATAATGGCATTCTCATTAAAAATCCATCTTTGTCAGTCTCAAGATGTGTACCACATTTGGGCAGTTCTTAGTCTGTAGTAGCTCCCCCTCCCTAAAAAAATATAGACAAAGTAAGATACTGCAAATAACATGTAACATTAAATAGTATCTTTTACAAAAGAGATAATAGTAGTCCTGAAAAAAACAACCAGAGCATGCCCATCAATGTATGGTAAAAGAGCCTTTAGAAATGTTTTAAATGATCATAAAAAGCACATTTTGTAGTGCTTAGTCCTCCTCTGTGGTTAAGACATCTGGTCACCCTGGTACAGTTGGCCTTCTGTATCCATCAATTCTACATTCACCGATTCAACCAAGCACAATTTAAAAATATTCACACACACAAACAGACACAGACACAAATCCCAAAAGCAAGCTTTAATTTTGCTGTTTTACATATGGACACTATTTTACTGCACCATTGTACAGTGGGCTCTTGGTATCTGCTGAGATTTCACAACTCACCAATCCCCAACATGATTACCAAAATCTGGGATGCTCAAGTCGCATTATGTACAGTGGCATAGTAAAATGGAGTCCCTTATAGTTTTTTGCGGGTTTTTCGGGCTATGTGGCCATGTTCTAGCAGAGTTTCTTTCTGACTTTTCGCCAGCATCTGTGGCTGGCATCTTCAGAGAATGCTTTGCCTGGAAAAAGTTGGTTGTTCCAGGCAAAGCATTCTCTGAAGATGCCAGCCACAGATGCTGGCGAAACGTCAGAAAGAAAGTATATATACAACCAACTTTTTCCAGGCAAAGCATTCTCTGAAGATGCCAGCCACAGATGCTGGCGAAACATAAAGAAACTCTGCTAGAACATGGCCACATAGCCCGAAAAACCCGCAAAAAACTATGGATACTGGCCATGAAAGCCTTCGACTTTACACTGGAAGTCTCTACGGAGTCCCTTATATATAATGGCAAAATCAAGATTTGCTTTTTAGATTTTTATTTATTTATTTATTTATTTTTGCAGGGGGAATATTTTCAAGCTGTAGATGGATGAATCCGTGGATACAGAACATCAGCTGTATATAATGGGACTTTAGTATCCACACAGATTTTGGTATCCACAGCTGTGTGTGTGTGTCCTGGAACCAAACCCTAGAGGAATCAAAGGGCCCATGTATGTATCACATTAAACTTGATAAAATAAGTTGCAGAGATGATGTAAGAATTAATATAAATTTCATTTCAGGTTAATACACACACACACCATTATGAAGCCAAGGCCTCCTTCCAGTCCATCTGCCTTGGTCCAGGCCTAGGAGGTAGAGAGGAACTGCTGGACCTCTTACCCTTTCCCTCCACCACTCCCTTCTCCTTCTATGTCATGTCTTTTTAGATTGTAAGCCCGAGGGCAGGGATCCATCTAACTAAAAAGATTGCATGTACAGCGCTGTGTAAATTTACAGCGCTTCATAAATAAAGGTTAATAATAATAATAATAACATACACCTTCCCCACACATTCTGCTCCAACAATTTTCTGCACCACTGCACATACTGCATGGAATTATTAACTATTCTGACTTTGTTTGTTTATAGTACGCCTTGGACAGGTTTATTTTATTTTATTCTATTTTTAACTGATTGTATGTACAGTGCTGTGTAAACTTACAGTGCTCTATAAATAACACTTAATAATAATAATAATAATAATAATAATAATAATAAGTTAAAAACTCTTTATGATAATTCCATCTGTGGTGCTACAATCTTAGGAGCAAATTCCCCCTCTGAGAACCTAGTTTTCTTTCGACCTTCAGAGTTTACTGTCAGATGAAATCATTTCTATTTTAGGATAAGATTATGCCTATTCAGCATCCTTATCTTATTTAAGTGTCTTAAAGGACTATATTTACACCCTTTCCTTGTCCATTGACATTTCTGTCTCACATGTTGCATAATCTACTTTACTATTACCAATGCTGTGGAATATTGTGAACTCTAATTGTTTCTGTTGATATGTAAACAAAACAAAAAATAAATTGATAGAGATAGAATACATTGTTATTTTTGAAATAGATTGGAAAATGACAAGTGTTTACTCAGAAAGAAAGTGATTTAATTGAATGTTGTAATACTTTTTGGTTCCAATAAATTAATTATACTGTCAAGAGATAATGCAAAAAGCATTTTTTTTAAGATACAGGTTTTCAAAAGAAAATAAAAAAATGAAGATTTCTGATTCCCTTATTAGCTAGTATATACTTGTCTATATGTATGGCTGAATAATTCGGACAAGTCCTAACAGATCTATTTGGGAAAAGCACATACAATTCACAGTACAGTGGTCCCTCCACATTTTCTGGTGTGGGGTGAAGGACCCCTGCGAATGTGAAAAAAACCAAAAAACCCCACTCTTCTTTTTACCTGAGAGCACAATTCTCTAGGAATCTCCAGGTCCTCCAGTGCAACTCTATGGTCAATATCTGCCAGACATTAATCATAGAATCATGCTGGAGGAGCTACAAATGCCTAAAGAAGTGTTTTCTCTTGGAACGTTCCAGCACAACTCTAGAGTCAATTTCTGGTAGTGTTGTGCTAGAGGACTTAGAGATTCCTAGAGAGAACATATTAATCAAATCCACAAATAATCAAATCTGCAAAAGTCAAAGCCACAAATGTGGAGGGCCAACTGTATGTTCTAGGTGACTAAAACAGTAAATGTAGGGAACAATTTTCTCTATTATTTTTCCTTACATGTGTCTTTGCACATTGTCAAGAATAAGCTGAGTAAATCTATATTAAATAGGTGGATAGGAGTTTGAACAGAACATCGCTTACAAAGTCAGCAAAAACACTGCTAAGTTTGCATAAGGCCAGACATTCAGTAAGATTATCCTTGACAAACCTGAATACACCAAATGGAAAAGATCTGAATAAATCTGAACCTTGAATAAAGCTATCCAGTAACGACATATCTCATGGTAAAGATTGCCTCATTTTTAATGATTCAATTGGCAAGAATATCTTCAGCTACAGCATTTCATTTGGATTCTGCTCAGATGAGTAAAGGAAAAAGCCCTTATTCACCACCACAATCAACTTATGCCAGAGGAATTGGAGAGCCATGGCCAACATAGCCACATAAAGGGAATTTGTGTATTACTAGGAACTTTAGGGAAATCTGGAAATTCTTAGTAATACAGGGAATATCTTTATATGGCTGTGCTGACCATGGTGGCTCCCTGACTCATCTGGCAGAAAATGACTTTGGTTCTTTTTTTTTTTTTTTACTCAGCTGGCCAGAATCCAAATTTAAAAGCTATAACAGATTTTCTAACAGATAGTTTGTTATGAAACATGGTTCTCTGCATATGACATTATCCTCTGGTGCATAGTCCAAACCCAAGACAGGGGTAGTTATCATTCTCCAGTCTGTAGGAGAATGTTTTAAAATATTTCCAGAAGATCCATTTTCCACCCTGTCCAAACACACCACACAGTTACCCAAAATACAAAGTTACAACAGGAGTGTGCATGTGCTTGTGAGAGGGATCTTTAATTAGGACAGGCTTGCACAACTTGGCAGTAGGTAGCCAAAATTTGAAAAGGCTAACTTTCTTTGGACTGCATATAGATTTTTAGCATCTCACTTTCTAACTTTTCACTTGAAGGGCAAGCGTTTGCCCTTCCTCTGCCGTTGCTGCCTGGCTCTTTTCCAGGAGAAAGCTGGGCTGCAAAGGAGCCTTGAGGGGCAAGCACTAAGATCTTCTACAGTGTAGATGCAGACTGGAAGGAGGAAGCTGGTAGCATGAGCTTTTGTAGATTTGAGCCTACTTCCTCAGATGCATGAACTTGGAGACCAGGGTTCGATTCCCTGCTCTGCCATGAAGTCCATTAGGGACTTTATCACAAGGGGAAAATGGGAAAGTTAAACTGGTCACAATGCAAGGTCATCCAGGGCATTAGGGACAATTTCACAATTGCTTTTCAGACGATGCTGTGCACAAACAGGTTAGAATACTAACAGAAAGTGAGGTGAATCAGGGAATAGGCATTTTCACAAAAGTATTGTATTTTCATTTCCAGTTCATACATGAATTCGCTGTCTTCACGTAATTACAGCAGTCTGAAAACCATGTGCAGGATTCTCCCTGTTCCCGGATTTCCCATGGTTCCTTTGCTGAGCTGAGGAGGCAGCCTTGTTCTTATAGGGACATACACACAACACACACACCTCTTTCCTTCGTGGGGCTGGTCTCCTCCTACTGCAGCCTCTAAGCCTTAATTCTAAGGGCACAGAGAGGACATTTTAGAATTCCTCCTGTATATGAGGGAGAAATGGAGGATATGTCCTGGAAAAGGAGGGCATCTGGCAGTTTCAACCCTCGATGAAATCAGGCAGGTTTATGGACCAGCCCTGTCCTCTTTTCCTCTAGTGTGTTTGTGTGGGTGTTGGTGTGTGGTTCTATGAGAGTTTGCAAAGGAAAATCTCAGCCTGCTTTCCCCTGGAACAGCTTCTGGGGCAACAAGGATTTTCCTCCCCGGTTTCCCTTCCCTCTCTGGAGCAAGAAAGAGCCAGTGTGTCGTGCAGGGGTTTGAGCACTGGACTATGGCCCTGGAGACCAGGGTTTGAATACTGGCTTGGCCACAAACCCCCACTAATTTGAAGTCGAAGGCTCTCACAGCCAGCATCCATAGTTTTTTGTGGGTATTTCTGGCCATGCAGCAGTTTTCTGGGTGAATTTATTCCTGACATTTCGCCTGCATCTGTGGCTGGCATCTTCAGAGAATGGTGGCATGGAGGTGTGTGGGATATATATACTGTTTAGACCAAGGGTCAGAGGGCAGACTGACCAGTTGTTGGTTGCCTTCAAGTGATTTTGGACTTAAAGTGATTTTAATAAGATTTTATAATGTCAATGAACGTACATATTTTACTATTGTTTTTATTATTGTAATTTTTTTACTGTTGTAACCCGCCTCGATCCATTGCAGAGGCGGGATAAAAATAAAATTTACACTCATCCCTCCATATTTGCGGTTTTGATATTTGCAGATTTGATTATTCACGGATATGATTAATATGTTCTCTTTAAGAATCTCTATGGTCAACTTTAACTGCATCGAACAGAGATATCCTCGCCTCAGTGTCTCTACTCCTAATTTTAGCTGATTTTCTGTTAAAATTTTATAATTCACATTGTAATATATTTTATAATGTTCTTTGTTTTTATGGCTGGGATGTGGGTTGGGGAAGGGGATTGTTTTTAAATGTATTATGTTCATTGTTTTTTTGTTGTTTTCTCTTCTTCTTTGTTACCCGCCTTGATTTCTCTGGGAAAAGCTGGGCTATAAATAAACTACTAGTAGTAGTAGTAGCAGTAGTAGTAGCACCTCCAGTGCCATTCTATGGTCAGTGTATGTTGGACGTTGGCCACAGAGTTGTCCTGGAGGACCCAGAGATTCCTAGAGAGGTGTCCTCTCAGGGAAAAACATGGTGTTTTTGTTATTTGTGGTTTTTCCATATTCACAGGGGTCTTGTGCCCTAACCCTAGCGAATGTGGAGGGACAAGTATATTGTTATTGTTATTGTTATTATTTATAGTGACCATATCATGGTGCTTTCTGGACAAAGCTTCTTCAGAGGGGGTTTGCCATGGGCACAGTGTGAGGCTGAGAGACTGTGACTCACTAAAGGTGGCAGCAGAGTGGGGAAAATGGTAGCCCAACACTCAAACCACTGAGGCACACTTCCCCTCAGAGGGAGGACTTTTCTCCTCCTGAAAGGGCAGGCCCCGCCCACCAGCCTTTGCTTAGGCTCAAGCGTCACGTGGTCGCTCCGCTGTCGCTCAGCTACTCGGCCCGCCCCTTTCAAGCCCTCCGCTGCCGCGCGTCCGGTGGTAGGTAGATATTTACTTGATTGGCATTTGGGGAGGGGAGGGGGGGCTTTGCCGTACCATTGTTACGTCAGAGTGGCTGAGGCCACGCGGCGGCGGCGGCGGCCGGTATTTCTCCCCTCCTCCCCCCCCAACTGCCAAATTGTGCAGCGAAGGGAGGGGAAGGCGCTTTTGTTTCCACGCACACAGACACGTTCATTTCCCGAAAAGGGGAGAGCCACGCCATAAACAATCCCTACCCCACAATAAAGCCTCCCCCCTCCAAATATATAAATCTAAGGACGTGAAGGAAGGGGAAAGCTACCCCCTTAAGCCTCTCCTGAGGAAGGCCAGGAGGGATCCTGGGTGCCTGGGGCCTCTTCTCAGCCTGGAGACGGTCGTCATCAACACTCCTTGGGTTGAGTGGACTCTGTTTGTTGTGGTGCGCCTCCAAGTCGTTTTTGGCTCCTGGCGACCCTTATCATAAGGCTTTCAACCCTCGCAGGGCTTTCTTGGCAAGTGTCTTCTTCAGAGGGGGTTTGCCATGGCCATCCCTTGAGGCTGAGAGAGTGTGACTCGCCCAGGGTCACCCAGTGGCAGGGTGTTTCATCAAGTCATGCTTGACTTATGGCGACCCTCCACCAAATGCATCTGAGGAAGTAGACTGAAGTACACAAAAGCTCATGCTGCCAATTTCTTTCTTTCAGTGAGTCTCAAAGGTGCTGCAAGATCTCTCTAGATTAGGCAATCCTATCACAGGGTTTTCTTGGCAAGTGTCTTCTTCAGAGGGGGTTTGCCACGGCCATCTTCTGAGGCTGAGAGAGTGTGACTTGCCCAAGGTCACCCCAGTGGGGTTTCCATGCTTGAAAAGGGACTCAAAGCCTGGCCTCCAGAGCTTAAAATTACTCCTGCGCCCAAAATGTCTCTTGGGAGATTTCAGAAGAGTGGAGGATTACCTTTTTTCTGAGTGTCTCTGTTTGTGATTATAACCAATTAATGGTTGGTGAGGCTGAAACAGAACATAATGGGATCCAGGGCACATACGGGAAACAGCCGTGTGTGTAATTGCAATGGCAATTATACTATTATATCCAAAATCCACAAAACAGTGATACCTTTATGGGGACAACCAAAAGGCACAAAATACATGTCAAAAACGTGTGTTGTGTGCATTTTGGTTAGCCTAATAAAATCATCACTGTTTTGTGGTTTTACTGTACCATACATAGGGATACTGAAACTAGCATTGGGAACTCAGGCTTCTGTCCAGGCTGTGACATCTTTACCATCTAGACACACAAGCATAGGCATCATCCACTGTTTCTTTATTGACCTGTACCTTGTGTGTGGTATAACATTGGTGCTTGGCTGCATCTGAATTCTATACATTGCTAGGATGCTATTTTTTTTAAGTAGTCTTCAAAGATGTAGCCGTTATTAGTCTGGGAAATCAGTATACAGAGGGATCCTGTAGCATCTTTGAGACTTACTGAAAGAAAGAAGCTGGGAGCACGAGCTTTCCTAGCCTTGAGCCTATTTCCCCAGATTTATGCTCCTTGGATCCTGGGTCAGAATGGATTCAGGGGAAAGAAAAGACTTGAATCAGTTTCATTCTTCACAACAAAACACGATGAAGCTCCTGAGTGGGGTCTGAATGTTCAAACAATATGAACTCAAATTATGAGGCTATGAAAGCTTTCTGTATTGCACCTTCTAGTTTGTCTTTAATTATGAGTTAGAAATTGCCTTAATTAGAAGTATCTTCTAATGTGTTCTGTTTTTATATGCAGAATGAAGAGCCTGGATGAATAAAAGTGCAGTATGTTGAGTTGGTTTTGAGAGACATGAAAATGCCAGCAGGTACAAATGTTTGCTTATTATACACACATGCACGCAATAGTATGGTTAAACAGTTGCCATAATACTGCGAGCTTAACAGTGGAATCATTGGTTGATCATTTTTATCTGTTAAAAGAAGTGTTTTTATTGCTGAAAAACCTTTCCATGAATGCATATCTGGGCCATGATAGAGACGTTGTTTGTACACCAGAGACCATGAGGGCAAATTAGTAGGGTTTTTTTGTGTGTGTGTGTGTAACACAAAATATGCATTAAATTCTGCTTTCAGGTGTAATAGCTCAGTTTTTCCTGAATTTTCCAGGGATGACAGAGGAAGATAATTTTTAAAAATATCCAGAAGGCACTAAGGCTGTATCCACGGTGGAGTAATAATCCAGTCTGAGACCACTTTAACTGCCATAGCTCCAAGCTAGGGAATCCTGGAAAGTGGAGTTTATTGTGGCACCAGAGCTCTCTGACAAAGGCGGCTAAATGTCTCATAAAGCTACAGTTCCCAGAATTCCATAGCCTTGAGCCAGGGCAGTTAAAGTGGAGTCAAATTAGATGATTGCTGCAGTTTGGATGCAGCCTGAGTTTGGAAAGGTTGCAACAGTTAAATTGTGAAGACAGAATCCATAGCGCCTCACTGTCATATTTGCTACTGTAACTTCTTGACTATGCAGAAGTGGCACCAGAGAGCCACTCTGCTAATGTGTACTGCCTTTTTCACACTGAGGACTGTTACGTGAAAGCAGATTATTTGGCCATGCTTTTTTTGTCCAGCAAGGGACTATTTGACATAGAATTGTTCAGCCTGTGTTTCTTCTGTGCAATTGATAGAAGAGAAGTACAGCATTTTTATGGTCAGTTTTCTCTAATGAACTAACTGATGTTACCAAATTGTTATCTAACTTTTCCAGAGGAGAGTGAAGCCAAGGCAAAAACCAAGGTTCGCTTCGAAGAAATATTCAGGAACCATGTTGGCCTAACAGATAAAAAGAATTTAAAGAAGAAGAAATCAAATATTCCAGATAATATTGTGGTGAGTTGGATGGGTTGTCTTGGTACAAAGTTCTGAAAAGTACAAAGCATTTTGTTTCAGAGAATATTTTGTTTCATTGTGCAGATATTTGTAGTATTGTGTACAGAATCTGTTCCTTTTGAAGTAGAAACACTGATAACGTCTTATGGTTTTACAGAGGCTCCCAACCAACATCATTTCCATGTCTTCTGGATTTTGAAAACCACTACCTTCAGATGTAGTTTCAGACTGAAGACTGCAGTCTCTAATTAGTGCTACCACACTGCTTATAATAGAAGTGGGTCAGTTATTGTATTATTTTATCACTTCCCATACAGAACATAGAGTTATTTATTTATTTATTTAAATAAAATATTTCTACCCTGACCTATATCAAAGAGATCTCAGGGTAGCTTACAAGTAAAATTAAAATAAACAGGTTAAAGCAGTTCAAAACACAATAACATTAAATAAACAAAACTTAATAAATATATGAAAAATAGTATAATAGTTTATAACTATATACATTGCTATTTGAAAGACATCAGTGAGGCTGATGAACAGTCAAGGTTTCTCTTGGCCTAAATGAAATCAGTGTTGGAGCCTATCAGGCCTCCGGAGAGAGGCTTTGCACAATTGGGGTGTCATGGCTGAGAAAGCCGTCTTCCACATCCCCAGACAATATACTGTATTGCATCTAGTATACATAGGCGGTATCCATACTGGCGTTTTGCGCTGGCCTGGATACGTGCTAGGGTTGCCACGAGACGTCCTTTACAGATGCCCCGCAACCCTAGCAAGTAACCGCGGTGTCAAAATGGCGGCGCCCTGTCTACATGGGCGCCACGATTACGTCATCATGGCCATGCCACAGCCAAACAGAGCTCCTTTCACCACGCCAGCGATATGGGAGAGAAAGGGGCCGAGTGGCCCCTTTCTCTGTCTCCCCATCGCTGTCAGGGTGTCCTTGGGGCACGAAGCCCCAAGGACACCCCTTTCCAGGCTGCACGAGGCCTGGAGAAGCAGCAGATCCAGGCCTCTGGGGCTTCTGCTGTGGCCACAGAGGCTCCAATCCATCGGGGAAAGGGGCGGTCTGTATCCCGCCTTAGTGAGAGAAAAGAACAGGTTGTAAAAGTTTATTAGTATTTCAGTATCACTGCAGGTTGTGTGAAATCCTTGCACAGTGCCATGAATTACTGCTGAGAACTAATATAAATTCTTCTGGTTGCTTTTACAACAACCCACTGAAGCAGTAATTCTGAAGCATGTAATGGTAGCCTACCATTGTTCTACCAGAAATACTGTGAACTTTTCTCCCTGTCCCCTCCCCGCACAAAATAATTAAATAATAAATAAATTTATTATTTTTATACCGCCCTTCCATAGATCAGGGCGGTTCACAGCAAATATCAATAAAACAATTAAGAATACATAAAAACACCCCTCTCTCACTGACCCCTCCCCCCTGGTAAAAAGCCACCACAGCGGCAAGACAGTCCTCCGCAGTTCTGGGGAGCTTCTTCCCAGGTGACATGGAGGGGCAGCGGCAGAAGTAGTCCTCCACCAGCTCTCAGGCAGTCCCCGATGTTGCTGGGTCTGCCTGATGGCTCCCTCTGAGGCCGAGATGACAGTTGAAGAGGGAGGGGCCTCTTCCTTCAGGCAGTCCTCGATGTTGCTGGGTCTGCCTGATGGCTCCCTCTTTCGATTTATCAAACGAAACTCAGCAGAAAGCAGTAGCAATATCAGGCTAGGTTGTGGGCTTTCAGTTGTATTTCAAGGATCATCAGCCAAGGCGGAAGACCAGTGTTTAGAGGACCTGACAGTAAGAGCTGTTCGACAATGGAACACCTTCTCTCGGAGAGTGGTAGTCTCCTTCTTTGGAGGTTCTTAAACAAACGCTGGATGGCCATCTGTCAGGGGTGCTTTGATCGTGTGTTCCTGCATGGCAGGAGATTGGACTGGATGGCCCTTGTGGTCTCTTCCAACTCTATGATTCTATGAAGCCAAGCTGATAGAATAATACTAATAACAATAACAAGCATTTATGGCTACATGAATAATGACTTTGCACTTGATATGAGGAAGGAGTAGGTAGAGTAATGAAAGGGACTAAAAATTGTCTTGTTGGATAAAGAGTTTATTATTCTGGTTTTAGTACTGTCCAGTCAAGTACTCCCAAAAGGTCACGGCGAGCAAAGGGTACCATTGTTTGTTTCCACGACCTAGTAAACAGGTATAATGTTCCAGTGTTCTGCCCATGATGATTTTGGTTTGTTTAGGATATTACTGTTCTAGTAATATAGACTTGCATTAGAAATTTGGATCTCAGATTACTGAATTGATTGTGTCTTCTGATTTCTTATGTCCGCTGAAAACAAACCAAACCAGCTTCATTTATATACTGCTTCATACAGAACTAACAGTGTCTAAGTGGTTTACAACTGTAAGCTAACTGCCCCCAACAATCTGGGTACTCATTTTAGCGACCTCGGAAGGATACTTTACTGGTACTGAACTCGCAACCTTGTGGTTTGTGAGTGAGTGGCTGCAGTACAGGCATTTAACCACTGCACCATCAGGGCTCCTCTTTGGGCAGCCCACTAGAACACTGGAACTTTCAGAAAGTTACTGAAACTCTGTGTGGACCTGTTGTTGGTTGTTTAAAAATGCTAGATCCACTCTTAAGATCAGTAGTGTCACTGGGAGGCTGCGGGGGGTGGGTGGGTGCGGACTGCACTGGGTGACATCCCAGAAGGGAGTGACACTCCAGAAGAGGGGGTGACACTCAGTTGGTCTCCTGCCCCCCATGGGGCCTTCCTGGAGCCTTGGGTGGCCTGTCCGGGCCACTGCAGAGCTGTGCACACACTTCACTGGTGCGTGCTTCCATTTGGTGTGCACTGCACACCCCCAGAAGCCCTGCCCCCACACTGGGTGTCACCAAGTGGGGTGATGCCACTGCTTAGAATTACAGATGATTTACCTAGGTTTATTCTTTTAGCTTGCCAGTCAAACTTACTCACATATATACTTTAAAGAATTTAAAAATATGTGATATTTACAGTTTTGGATTGTTTACAAATATGCCTTAAGAAAAATGTTGTGAGAGTGTGTGTTTTGCTTCAGAATTAGCTTGGTTTCCAGAACCTTAGCAATGCTTTTGATGCATACCCATTCCTAAGCACTGGAGTGCAGCTTTGGTGCAGCTTTCGGATTCTTAGGATGCATGCATAATTTAAACAGCATACCTCCAAAGAGACCCGAAGCAGCTTTATTTTGGCAGTCTGTAACAGGCCATAGAATCGGGAAAAAGGCTAAAATATCCCCCCGATAAAGGGGATCCGGACGGAGCCCGACGGGGTCTCCATTTGGGAGGATTTCTCTAGATTCCCCCGACATCTGGGGAGTCCGGGAGAGAACTCCTAGGAGACGGAGGGCGATCCGCGGCCGCAAGCGGTGGCTGAAACCACATTAGAAGGACCGCAGCAGCAAATCCGCAAGGTTCCTTCCCCTGGGGGGCTACAAGAGCTTATGAAGAAGCAAGTAAATAAAAGATCCTCATGAGCAAAGACGGCATCAGAGGACTTTCAAATCATTAGATTTGCGGTAAGAGTCCGAGATTATTTCAAAGGCCCTATGGGAAACAAGCGGAATTAAAAGGGGACCGGGACTTGGAGATTGGGGTCCTGAACCTGGAATCCAAGGAGAATATAGTCAGCGGGAGAGGATTAGTAGAGAAGAGACTCAAAGACTCAGAAGGGAAACAAAGTAGAGGCGAAGCTGAAACTTTGTAACGAGGACGCAGCCGGGTTCAGAAGAAGAAGGGGAGACTCTTGGTGTAAAGCGGGAGAGATGGAGAAGAGGAGCTGAGAAGGAAAGCTATTGAAGAGATTGGGAGGAGAGAACTGAGGTGTGCTAG
>NC_056522.1:94394163-94456325 GCF_019175285.1 Sceloporus undulatus
GACGAGTAACGAGGACGAGAAGCAGACGAGTAACGAGGACGAGAAGCAGACGAGAAACGAGGACGAGAAGCAGACGAGTAACGAGGACGAGAAGCAGACGAGTAACGAGGACGAGAAGCAGACGGCTAGATAAGAAGGGGAGGATATTTGGAGGAAGCTTAAGGGACATACAGGACGAAGGGGGTGGAAGGAAGGGCAGAAGTGGAAAGAAAGAAAGAGGCGGTTTAATATATAGAAGCTGTGGGAGAGAAAAGAGGGAGTAAGAAGTCTACTTTGCCTTTTGTTTTGGGAAAGCATTTCAAGTAGAGTTCTAGAGTTGAAAAGGGGGGGAATAAACAAAGCCCTTACCTCTATCTGTTGAAGTCTAGTCGGCGTTTTCAAGGCCATTGTGGCTAGAGGAGGGTTAATGGTGGAGAAGAGGGTTTAGAGGAAGAGAAGAGACAAAGGAAGGGAAAACAAAGTAGAAAGAGGGAAACCTTGCCCAGGCGGAGACTTAACTTACGGAATAGTGCCATCCAGTGGAAAGAAGGGATATAACAGCTGTACTAGTAATCAAGTAAGAAAAGGGAACCGCTATTGAATAAGGATATAGTGCCACATTGTGGACAAAAAGATTATTACATCTTACTTTTTGGCGTTATTTGGTTTTGTCTCCCTTCTCTTGATTTGTTTAATCCCACTGGACAGTGCAAAAGAATATATTTACAAATTAGCCCTAGTCTTTTTTTTCCCCTTTTTTTGAGTAATTGCAACATTGGCATCAAGATAACGCTGTCGTTTAATCTTTCATTATAATAAACAATTTATAGAATAATTAAAGCAACTGAAGAGGGAAGCTTTGAGCTGAACAAAAAACAAACTAGATACATAGAGGGTTAGAGAAAAAGAATAAAAATAACAGAGATATTATTAATAATAACATGAGTAAAATGTATACGACAATGACAATGACTACAAGAGAAATGGCAGCAAGGGAAAGAGAGAGAGAAAAGAAGACACAAGGACAAGGGGAACCGAGACAGATGATAGCAAGAAGAGCATCGATAGAATTGAAGACACCAGACTCTAATAGTAAAATTTTGGAGGCTATACAAAGAATTGAAACAAATATCAGACAAGAGATTAAAGATTCAAGGGACGAATTAAGACGAGACTTTAGAAGAGATATTGAAGAATTAAATGATACTATGAGAGGAATGATGTCAGATATGAAGACAATGAACAAAAAGATGGGAGAATTAGAAGATAGAACTGAAAAAGTGGAGAGAATAACTAAAGACTTAGAACAGACACAAAAGCACGAAATAAATCTACAGAGATTGAAAGAAGCCAAGGACAGGAAAAAAATGCATTAAAATCAGAGGTTTAAAAGAACAATTCAACGAAAATCTATACGACAAGGTCATCCCAATGTTGGCTGAACTACTCATGAGTACAATAGACTATGTGGACGCAGAGGTGGATAAGATCTTCCGTATTAATTCGACGGCAGCAAGAAACCGAAATTTGCCTAGGGACGTTGTGGTTTATTTTATAAGGGAGAGGTTCAAAGATAAGGTTATACAAGAAAGCTATGATAAGAAAGTGTCAATAGACGGAGCGGAAATTAAGATTTTTAAAGATGTGCCGGCTGAAACGTTAAGGAGAAGGAGAGACTACACATTACTAACAAGGATGTTACAAATGAGGAAAATCAGATACAGGTGGGAACCCTTGGAGGGAATATCCTTTCTATGGAAGCAGAAACAGACGAAGATAGATTCTCCAGAGAAGGCTAAGGCTTTCTACAATAAATGGTTCAGAGAGGAGGAAGAAAGAAACAGAGAGAGAAGGGAGAAGGAAAGACGGAAGGCTGAAGAAAGAGATGCTCCTCAGGAGGAGGAAAAAAACCCTGACAATGAAGAAGAAGTGAATAGAGAAGAGCTACAAGAAGAAGAGAAAGGAGCAGTAGGAGGAATATCAGAGGGAGACCTTTATCTAAGAGATCTCAATTCGGAGATAGAGACAGAGCGACAAAGACAAGAAGAGGAATTAGAAGAAGGAGACGAAACAGGAATATAAAGTAACTGAGATTAAGTTAAATTAAAAAAAAAAGGAAAAAAAAAGGATGAAATTCCTTTCATGGAACGTGAAGGGAATGAACTCTGTATACAAGAGAAAGAAAATCTTCCATGAATTAGAGAAAGAGAGAGTTGAAATAGTAAGCATACAAGAGACTAGAATAAGACTAAAGGATACCAGATATATAAGGAATCCAAAATTGGGCCAAGCATTTATAAGTTCAGGAAAGAAAAAGAAAAACGGAGTGGCCGTCTATGTTAAAAATACAATTGCAGCTAAGGAAATATTTAATGATACAAATGGGAGATATATTGGAATTGAGACTAAAATAAACGGAAAGAAAACTTTGATTGTAGGGATATATGGCCCACTACAGAATAAAGGCAATTTCTATAAGAAGCTTTTAAAAGAATTACAGAAACACGATTTTGATCAGCAGATTTATATGGGAGATTGGAATGGCGTAGTGGACCCCAATATTGACAGACAATCAAAGAAGAAAATTCAAATACGGCAGGGGAAACTGCCTATTAAATTCTTTGAGTTACAAGAATACTACTCACTGATCGACCCATGGAGATACAAATTCCAAAATGTGAAGGATTTTACTTTTTTTTTCAGCCCCTCACAATTCGGCCTCAAGAATTGACATGTTCTTCATTACAAAAAAACCTTATTAATGAAATTAGAGATGTGAGAATAAAAGTGAATAAATTGTCGGACCACAACCAAATAGTATTAGAAATAAAACAATGCAAGAAAGATCTGACCTGGAGATTAAACGAGAATTTGTTAAAGGAGGAGAAAATTCAAAAACAAATTAGAGAGCAAATTAAGCTATATTTCAAGGAGAATATGGACCCCAACATAAAAATGAAAGTAATTTGGGACGCTTCAAAAGCCGTGATCAGGGGCCATATAATGAAGAAAGGGGCAGAAAAGAAAAGAGAAAGGAAAAGGGAAATCACAAAGATTTCGGAAGAAATTCAGGAAAAGGAAAAAGAGTTAATGGAATCTGGAGGCAAAAGCAAAAATATTAAAAAACAATTAACATTTTTAAAAAAGCAATTAGATAATAAAATGACCGAGGAATTAACGAAAAAGATGAAATTTCTAAAACAAAAGCATTTCGAGTTTGGAAATAAATGTGGCAGACACCTTGCAAGGAAAGTTAGAAAGAAACAGGAAAAACATATGATAGATGAAATTAAAGAAGAAGATAAAAGTTACACGGATTTGAAAGAGATAAAGAGAATTTTTCTAAAATATTATCAAACATTATATAAAAACCAACAAGAAGAAGTACAAAGAGAGATAAAGATACAGAGATACCTGGAAGATATAGATAAACCTAAACTAACGATTGAGATGAAAGAACAATTAAACAAGGAGATATCATTAACAGAGATAAAACAAGCAATTAGCAACATGAAAAATGGAAAATCACCTGGGCCGGATGGCTTCTCAGCTGGATACTATAAAACATTTTGCGAGGATTTATGTGAACCACTCCAAAAAACATTTAATGATATTAAAACGGCGGGGATTCCAGATACATGGAAGGAGGCTAATGTGGTAGTACAGTGGTACCCCGGGTTACGAAATTAATTCGTTCCGCGGTTAATTTCGTAACCCGAAATACCTTCGTAAGCCGAATTCCCATAGGCGCTAATGGAAAAATAGCTCTCTGCTGCCCTCCGGTGGCGGAAAATAGCGCCGCGGTTTTTTCGTAACCCGAAGAAACCTTCGTAAGCCGAAGCAATAAATCCCTATGGGATTTTTTCGTATCCCGAAAAATTCGTAACCCGGCGCATTCGTATCCCGGGGTACCACTGTAATACCGAAAGAAGACAAAGATAAAACACACGTGCAAAATTATAGACCAATATCTTTGCTGAATAGTGACTACAAAATTTTTGCATTTATACTATCGGAAAGACTAAAAAAAATATTAAAAAATTGGATCCATCAAAATCAATGTGGCTTTCTTCCAAAGAGACACACAAAACAACATATGAGAACAATAATAAACTTAATTGAATATTATGAAAAAAAATCCCGGAAAAGAGGCAGCCATTTTGTTTGCAGACGCGGAGAAAGCTTTTGATAACTTAAATTGGACATTTTTATTTGGGCTGATTGGAAAATTGGATTTGGGAGATAATATAACATCGTGGATAAAGCAAATATATAAGGATCAAAAAGCAAAATTAATAATAAATGGTACCAAAACAGAGGAATTTAAAATAGAGAAAGGAACGAGACAGGGGTGTCCGTTATCTCCGCTCCTCTTTATTATGTGTCTAGAGATCTTATGCCAGAAGATAAGAAAGGAGAGACAAATAAAAGGGACGTCGATAAAAGGATGTGAAACCAAGATTATGGCATACGCAGATGATATAGCATTAATAACGGAAGATCCGCTGAAGAACATTCCTAAAACCATTGAAATAATTGAGCAGTATGGACACTGGGCAGGCTTAAAATTAAATAAAAATAAATCAGCTTTGTTAACAATGAATATAAACGAGGGAAGAAAGAAGAGATTAAATGAGATAACAAAAATACAAATACAGAAAAGAATTAAATATCTGGGTATTGTAGTCACTAATCGAAATTCAGATTTATTTGAAAACAATTATAAGAAAATATGGCAGGAGATAAAAAAGAAACTGTTAAAATGGTCTAAATTGAAATTATCTTTGATGGGAAAAATTGCTTTAATAAAGATGAATATCTTACCTAAATTAATGTATTATTATCAAAATCTGCCAGTGATACTAAACGAGAAAGTCTTTAACCAATGGAAGAAGGATCTACAGAAATTTATCTGGTCGAAAAGGAAATCAAGAATAAAGTGGAAGATAATGGTGGACGCAAGGGAAAGAGGAGGCCTGTCACTCCCAGATTTAAGACTATATTTTCACGCAAATTGCTTGGAATGGATTATGAATTGGATTAAATTGGAAAACGAAAATTTATTAAATTTGGAAGGTTTCAACATTAGATATGGATGGCACGCATACCTATGGTATGGCAAATTAATACAAAATAAAGAATTTAACGACCACATACTAAGAAGAGCTTTATTAAGAATCTGGGCCAAATATAAAGGAAAAATTTACAGACATATGCCGTTATGGGCGTCACCACATGAAGCCTTCATGAAGAGAAGCAAATTAGTAGAAAGGGGATGGCTGATATATAAAGATTTGGTAGAAAATGTGAATGGAAAGATACAAATGAAAAGCAGGGAACAATTGATACAGGAGGGAATAGATTTGGGCTGGTTTACATATAGACAGCTTCTAGGGAGATTTAAAGATGATATGAAACAGTATGGAATAACAATGGAAAAAACAGAATTGGACAAGATAATAATGAATGAAGGCAAAGATAGTAACGGGATGATATCTAAGTTATACAAAGTTTGTTTAAAAATAGAGGTTGAAGAGGAAACTATCAAACCCAGTATGGTGGAATGGGCAAAAAAATATTGGTAGAAACATTAGCTTAGAAGAATGGGAAAGAGCATGGGGCAAAGATTTAGAATTCACGGTCTGTGTTGATATTCGAGAGAACTACATAAAGATGTTACACAGATGGTACCTCCCCCCGGTCAGAATTGCCAAAATGTATAAAACCAGAGAGACAGACTGTTGGAGGTGTGGAAAGCAACGGGGAACTTTTTTATCATATGTGGTGGTCTTGCCCGGTTATACAAAAATTTTGGAGAGCAGTACATAATTGTATTAAAAGTATGTATAAGGTAAATGTGAAATTACTTCCAGAAACGTATTTGTTAAACATTGTCACCGATACTGAGGTTAGAAAATATTTGAAACCTGTACTCTATTTAATCACAACTGCAAGAATAGTAATTGCAAGAAATTGGAAAAACCAGGGAGAAATAGATGTAGAGGAATGGTTGATAAAAGCACTGGATGTGGTAGAGATGGAGATGATCACCATACGGTTAAAAGACATTGTTAAATACGAGGAAAATTACGAAGATATATGGATACCTCTATCTAAATTTTGCAAGAAACGTTGGTCATGACTTAGAGTCTGATAAGGGTATAGCTGGAGGCTAAGATATGGCAAGACAGGAAGAGCGGTAGTCTCCCCCGAGATCAAAGAAAAGAAAATCCGGTACTCCCTAGATGTACTTGATATAACAGATATAAACAAGAGGAAGAAATGAGCTGTGGATACCATAGTACCTACTAGATAAACAGTAATGGAAAAGGGGAAATTTAATGAATGGTGCGGTAAGGAAAGCTGATTTAGATCGAGGAATGAAATAAGAAATTTATAGCTGTATAGATATAGTAGGAAGAACTTTAAAGCTGATTGAAGGGATCTGAAACCGGAAGACTCTCTTTATTTGTATGGTTTGATGTGTTGTTTTGTCGGTTTATAATCATTCATTTATTTTTGTTTGTTTGTTTTCTTTTTTTTCTTTTTTTTTACAAGCTTATGAATGTGATGTTTTATTCATGACACCTTTTTTCCCCTCTTTTTTCTTTTATGTTATGTGTTTAGTTAAAATGAATGTATATATATGTATGTAAAGATTATTTTTAAATAATAATAAAAAAAAAAGAAATAAAAAAAAAAAGAATCGTAGAGTTGGAAGAGACCGCAAGGGCCATCCAGTCCAACCCCCTGCCATGCAGGAAATCACAATCAAAGCATCCCCGACAGATGGCCATTCAGCCTCTGTTTGAAGACCTCTAAGGAAGGAGATTCCACTACACTCTGAGGGAGTTGGTTCCACTGTCGAACAGCTCTTACTGTCAGGAAGTTCCTCCTAATGTTGAGGTGGAATCTCTTTTCCTGGAGCTTGCATCCATTGCTCCAGGTCCTAGTCTCTGGAGCAGCAGAAAACAAGCTTGCTCCCTCATCATTATGGCATCCCTTCTTGATCTTCGCCAGATCAAGGCCACAGCAATCTCACGCCACAGCTCCTATCTGGCCTTTCCAGGGTGCCATTTCCACCACACTGTGGCTTTATGTGCCACAGTGCACAGTGCATCTAAATGCAGTGCCAGAGGAGCACCGTGATGCTGTACACTGTGTGTTGCGGAACACGGCAGTATGCTGCCAAAAGGGCTGAGTTGGGTCATGTGACGTATGGACGCCACATCCTGACTCCGCCCCCAGGCCAGCCTTAATGGCCAGTCTGCACAGGCCCAAAGACAGGTGACTTGCAGGCACATATACACAGCTTCAAAAATAAATATCTGAGCAGTTTTCTAGCATTCCTAATGTAGAGAACATTTAAAACCCTGTTTTAAATGAACAATTTGATATATCCCCTTAAAGAAGTAGCTCATATATAATAGAACTTTTAAAGTATCTTATTTGCATCTATCTTTCCACTTTATTGCGACCTTTTATTAAATATTATTTCAGTGGTCTTTGGTCAGTCAATGGACATGAACACCCTCCTCCAGATAATATTTATATTACATATGAACTTGGCATGGAAAAAATCTTTGAACATGTATTTTTAAAAATATGACATTTGGGCATATTAGCCAAACAGTTTTCAAGATTGCCAAAATACATTTGAGAAATCTGATTATAATACACTTTGGAAGAATGTATTAAAACCTTGTTCAAATCTGGACTCTTTTCATGTTTTGTATGAATTATATCTGTTGGTTGTCTCTTAAAAATGATTCTTAATTGTTTTAACTTCACAGAATAAATTGTTTTCACTTCACTTCACAGAATAAAATAAGCTAGGTACCTAAACATTAATATTATAATAACCTGCTCATAATTTATGAGTAAATGACTTTTCAGGTTTTTGTTTGAATTGTAGCTTGAAACATTCAAAAACCATCTTGATCCTGCCAAAGAAAATGAAAATGACGATATAATTATAAACAACACTTATAACCCAGAAGAAAGGGGTCCACAATTTACAAAAAACGAGCTTGGAAGCAAAGCTTCAGCTGCAGTAAAAATAAATGATAATGCTGTTAGTGGGGAGGATAGCAAGCAAACAAAGGCTAACAACAAGAAGAAGAAGGCAGCATTACAAGAACAACTTAATGAGGAGGAAAAGTTATCTGAAATGAAATTGGACAGTTTTGAAAAAGAGATTCATGTGTTTTCAAAGAAAAAAACAAGTATATTACAAGCAGATGCACTTCATCAAAAAGGGGACAGTAACATAAAAGGTGCCTTGAATGGAGTGAGAGATATATCGGAGTTAGATGAAGAAGAACAGCTAATCCAAGCCTATGAGCAGCAAGTGGCTGAAGAGGAAGCAAATGCAATTAAGAAGAAAATAAAAAAGAAACTTAAAGAACAGATGTCTGAATTCACCTTCAATGTTCAAAGTCATGAAGTGGTACTGAACAATGAAATGAGTAAAAAGAAGAAAAAGAAAAAAGTACCAGTTTTATCTGCAGCTCAAACAAGGTATGGTAGGAAACGGTAAATCAGCTTGACTTTCAGTCTTTTAACAGTGCTTTGGCTTTTTGTTTTTGAGATGAGAAACAGTTTTACCACTTTTCTTCATTATGATTTTGTAAAGGAAAATGTAATGTTACCATATCTAAAAACAGATGTTCATTGTAGCAGTTCTTCTCCCTCCAGCCTAGAAAATTATACCCTTGTTTGTAGAAAAGCAATGAATATTTGGCATGCAGGATTTCATTGTGATTTAGTAGCAGCATAGGAGTTTTGTTTTTGGACTTGATTTAGGCAGAAGAAAAGCAGTGAAATAGTAGAGCTCTGCACACACATGCACACAAGTTTGGCATAATTAACAATGTGATTGGAGAATGCTGGTGAGTTTCTGTTGTACCCCAGATTGCACAATAGAGCTACTGTAGCTGTCAAGGAGAAAAGCCCAGCTCCCCTACTCCTCTGCATCACATCACCTTGGACACATTGGCGACATAATGTTTAGTTTTTCACCACTTATGTATACTGTATGTATAAAGAAACCTGGATCAGTCCAAAGAACTTTGGACTGTGCCGTTTCATTCTTAAACTGAACCTGGTCAATCCACAGGTGTAAACAGATGATGTAGATTTAACATTTGTTTCTGCTCTGGACCACTCTTGGAGGGGAGAGGGGAGTGATTAACAAGAACTGGAACAATGTACAGTTGACCCTTGACATTCATGGGGGTTAGGGGCACAAGACCCTGTGAAAGTCAAAATTCATGAATAAAGAGGGGAGAGGGGCAAAAGCAGTGTGCGCATGCGCACCCCCACCTCCCTTGCAAGTTTTCTGAGGCAGTGGAAGGGCAGGGGAGCATGCATTCCAGGGAGCTCTGAAACCTTGGAAAGGCAGGAAGGAGGGCGCGTTCGCTTTCCCCAAACCCCTTCCCAAGGCAAGAGTGCTGTCTTTCCCCAGGCTCTCTGTCCTGGAAAAGGGTGAGGGATTATTTTCCCCAAACCCCTTTCCAAGGCAGGGAGCTGTTTGGAGAAAGAGGCAGTTCTCCATCCTGGAAAAGGGTGGGGGATTATTTTTCAAGGCAAGAGCTGTCTTTCCCCAGGTACCTCCCTGTGCTGGAAAAGGGTAAGGGATTATTTTGAGAGCTGCTTGGGGAAAGAGGCAGCTCTCCGTGCTGGAAAGGGACAGGATTGGCACGTGCACCTTTCCTGGCTTTTCCCTCCTGGGCTTCCCCCCCCCCCCAGGGGAAAAGCCTGGGAGGGAGGAAGAGGAGGAGGAGTGTGTGCACAGTGGCCTTGAACTCGCAAATAATGGAAACCGTGAGTGTCAAAGCTGCAAATGTCAAGGGATGACTAGTTTCAATACTTACACTGTCATTTTCTTCCTCCCAAACGCAAGTTCTTGGCTAATAGTGGGTAGCAAAAGTATTCCTCTTGCAGACTGTAGTCATAGATTTGGCATATTCTGGATTGAATGTGTATGACGGTATTCCAAGGTTACCTTTTTAACTTGAATCTGTTTCCTGGCAGTGCCTTAACCGAATCTGAACTACAGAGTGAACTAGAAGAGGATAATAGTAGCAAAAAGAGATCATTGGAAAGACCGCTCATATCAAAGTCTACAGAAGACTTTGTGTTAACAGAAGAGCCACAGCAGAAGGAAGATGTTGAAAAAACAAAATGTAAAGGAAGGAAAGCAAAAAGAAAACCCAAAAAAAGGTTCGTTTGAGAGTATTCAAGCCCATCTAGTATGATTTTATGAAACTAAGGTCAGAGTTGCAAGTTGATGTACTGTATATTTGGTTAAATTTCACCATGGCTTGTGGCAAAAAAGCTATCTTTTTGGTAATGTTGTGCAAGCAGATATGTCATATCTATATTGATGAATTTTATGTAAGTGAATTTAGAATCGACCCTCAAGCTACACATGGAAAATAAATATTTTTTGCTCAACACCTTTTGTTCACCTGCATGTATATGAGAGGGAACAAATATTGAGTCAATTTTCGTAAAGCATTGTGCATACAATAAATTAACTATGATAGTTTTTGTCAGTTATTCTGCAATTTAATTTGAATAATCTTTCACTCACCAGAGGTTATCTTCTTTATCCTAGCACTTGAAGAAGATACAGAACAAGCTGGTGAAAATACATTGCATGTGGCTTCTAGTGTTTCACCTGAACCAAAACCAGTTTTTGATGATAGCCTCGTTTTAGGTGTTTACATCCATCGAACTGATAGACTTAAAACTGATCTCATGGTATCACACCCCATGGTTAAGATTCACGTGATTGATCAGAAAACTGGTCTATATGTCAAGAAAGAGAACAGGTGATTTTAGCAACTTTTAAAAAATGTCCTTTATGCTGTTGTCATTACCTACTTTTTTTCTGATCTTCCAAATGTTCATCTGAACTATTAATTTTAAATCAGGTTGGGCAACTGACAGGGGTTAGGGGGGCTACATGCGAGACTGCATCCCCATGAAAAATGTATTAAAATTTGCCCCCAACACCCCTTATGGGGCATTGGAAGTTTTGGCTTCCCACCTCCCTCCAGGCCATTTGGACCCTAGAAGTTTTTTTCTTTGGTTCCAAAGGAAGTGGCCCAGAAGTAAAATTTTAGATTATGTCCTGTTGGAAGAAAGTCCTCTCCTGGTCCTAAAATGGCACAGACAGACCAAAGCACCCCAGGCTCCTAAGCATATTCAGAAACATTTGAGGGTGAAAATGAACTGGTTGTGGGCCCCTGCAAAACTGATTCAGAGAGGCCAGTTTTGACTCATGGGCTGCACATTCCCCAGTCCTGCCCTAGATCCATGTGTTCTGTAAATTACAATTTTAGGATGGAAAGTCTTCCAAAGGTTAGACTAACTTTGTGTAAACATATGATGGAGGTGAGGTGTTTTCATATTACATGAGACAGCATGCATTATGTGCCCATACTTCTTCAGCATAGAGCTGGGCTACAGAAAGTTTTTCAGTCTTGGGGTCCCATTTCTGCTAGACACATTTGCTTTCATATTTAACACACAAATTAATTCTTAGCAATGTGAACATTTCACCAGCAACTGTGAAAATGCAGTTCAAGTCTGTGTGTATCTACTCAGAAGTGAGTCTCCATACAACAGATTTCAGACATATAAATATAGTTCAGTTCTTTACATTTCACAACTGAATACCCAGCTGCTTAAACACATTTAAATTTTAAACGGTGGAGTTTTTTAAAGTTTACATTCCTTTAAATTACTCTTATCTCCATTCACTAAGCAGACATAAGAACAACTGAGTTACAGGGAAAGGAGGTGTGGAATAAACATCCAGCAGGAGAGGGCTGCACATGGCACACAGGTCATGGATTTTACTCCCCTGTATCACATGCTGTATTTTGTTTAATTAATGTTGAGCCCAGTGAGAGAAAATTAATGTGATAATTCACTTATGTACTCTAATAATATTCTGTTTAAGCCAGCGTGGCATAGTGGTTTGAATATTGGACTATGTCACTGGAGACTAGAGGTCGAATCCCACTTGACCACTGTGTGACCTTGGGTGAATCCCACACTCTTCAGCCTCAGAAAACACCATGATATGTTTGCCTTAGCTGAAAACAATTTAAGGGCACACAACAACATTCTATTCTATTATCATCTATATTCTTATGTTGAATTCTTATTGATGCACCAACTTTTTCAAAACTTGGATTTGAGACTGCAGTCCTATGTATTCTTTCCCTGGGGGTAAAAATCATTGAACTAGGTGGGACTTCTGTCCAAATAAAAACACACAGAGCTATGCCTGGTTCAAGTCACATGAGATGAATCTCAGCTGTTAGGGAAACACCTCTTAATTATAGTATACAGTGGTACCCCGGGATACGAAATCACCGCGTTACGAAATTTCCGGGATACGAAAAAAATAAATAGGAAAAAACTGTTTCGGGTTATGTTTTTTTTTCCGGCTTACGAAAAAAATTTTGGTGCTTTTCGGCGCTTTTTCACACGGAATCGCGGCTTTCAGCGCTAGCGGCTATGGCTTTTTCGGCTAGCGAAATTTTTCGGGTTACGAACGGCGCCGCGGAACGAATTACATTCGTAACCCGGGGTCCCACTGTATCAGTCTGCTAATGTTTTAGGCCTGATACAGATGGGCAAAAAGTGCTGTCCTGGGGCTGAAATTAGGGCTTGGGAGAGCAGAGGGTCCACATGCTCTGCACTCTCTGGGCACCATTTTGACGTGCGTTCACATGGCGTGCACGCCAATGATGTCCCTTGTGCGCCGCGTTCAAACGGGGCGGTGCACAAAAGACATCACCATGCTGCTCCAGGACTCTAATGGCGCCTTGGCAGTGGCCTGGAAAGAAACTCTGTTTCGCAGCTCCTTTTTGGAGCGGATCGTTGCTGTGCCTGTGCAAGGAGCGGCATCTCACTGCCCATTTCTGCCCGTCTGTACAGGGTCTGTGTCAGCAAAAAAGAACTGAACTGAATACACAAAGTACAATTGGCCTTTACATTTGTGGCTTTGACACTTGTAGTTTTGATTATTCATGAGGTCAAAGCCATGTACGCATGCACTCCTCCTACTCCCTCCTGGGCTTTTCCCCTTGGGAGGAAAAAAGCCTCTAAGGCAAGGAGCAGCTGAAAAGGTTATGCGCCCCAACCCCGCTGCCTTTCCCAGCAGGATAGCTGCCTCTTCCCCCGTCCACCCATTCCTTTAGCTGGCTTCCGTATGGAGGGAGGAGTTATTCGTGTTTTTTCCATATTCATCGGGGTCTTTTTCCCTTGTGAATGTGGAGGGCCGACTGTACAAGTATAGATTTTTTTGAAAGATTGAAAACAAAGTGAATTCACTATTCATATCTGTTCAGTCTAGTAAAATTATATCCCATTTCATATAAGTTAGAGTCATTCAGATATTTTCTTTGCATTTCATTGGGCTATGGATTATACCTAGAAATATCTAACTTGAGATGAGATTCAAATATATCATGGCCAGTTGACACTCAGATGCTGGACATGATTCCCCCTCCCCAACATGACTGATTGGCTACTTCAGGATGGGAACTGTGTGTCTCTTCAGATGTTTTTGGACTGCAGTTTCTAGTATTTGTCCCCAGTTGGCTGTGCTGACTAATGGGAATTGCAGTCCCACCATTTCTGGAATGCCACACAACCTATCTCATAAATTCTGCTTCCTTTGAAAAATGTGAAACACAGTTGGACTCAACAGAGCTTATTGTTTTTATACAGCAGCCGACCAGTTTCCTCCTTCTATGAACAAGAGAAAGTAGAACATATTCTTCCTATTATGACCCAACCTTATGATTTCAAAAAGTTTAAGTCAACACTTCCAGAATGGGAGGAGCAAATCATATTCAATGAACGTTTTAACTATTTCCTTCAAGATGCTGAAGAAAGCCCAAGAGTCATGCTTTTTTTTTGAGGTACAGAATTCATGTTTGATAGTTTCTGTTTGATGACCAGTTTAATTCTGGGGCTTTTATATAGTATTTGATACTAGTGAGATAGATTATTTCCAAGAGAGATATAGCTAAAATAATGTTCTTAGTATAATGGAGAAACTTGATCACACAATCTAAATGACTAAATGAGTCTGCTGAGATCTCTTCGAAGTTGTAAAATTTAAGGGGATATTTAGACCATCATACCTGTAACGGAGAGAAGCATTATCTTCAAGCTTTTCCTCCAAGATAACTTTGTAGAAATCCCTGATAGCTGGTGAAAGAGGCAAAATACAAATCAAGGAGGCTGTCTAACCGAGTAGCAGCTTAGTGCAATAACTTCTAAAATCCACAAAAGAATAATAACTTTTTGGGGCCAACCAAAATGTACAAAATACATGATGCAAGTTTTCGAAACTCCTCTGACTGCTTCATTAGCCAAAGGTGTGAAAATCATACAGGAGAAAGGAAACAAAATGATGATGTTAGAGTCACAGGCCTGAATTTTGTCAAGATGGTTTTTTTTTTTCCACAGTTAAGATGGTGCTGAGGCATAGTCAGGTAGGTTGAGGCCACTCTTCCCTTTTGGCCATGTGGGGTCTGGGAAACAAAGTATAGTAAAGCCCAGGAAATAAAATTTAGGCGCGTTACAGACTGCCGGATTGCAGCGGTCTGCTGCCGCCGCTGGTTGCTGCATCCAGGAACCGCAGCAGCCAAACGGCACGGTTCCCGGACACAGCAAAGAAGGAGTGTGAAAATTGCGCTCCTTCTTGCAGCCCGGAAGAGACGCAGCGAGGCGCTAGTCGCGCACTTGCAGCGTCACTTCCTCCGCGCGACGTGTGGATGCAGAGCGTCCGTTACGTCAAAATGGCGGCGGCCATGTGGAACGGCCACCGCCATTTGTTACGGACTCAGTCCGTGCTAGGGTTAGGGGCGTCTGTAAGAGACGCCCCTTTCTAACCCTAGCACGGACTGAGTCTGTCCTAGGGTGCCCGTTTGTAACGGGCCTTAAAGTCCATTAGCAACACAGAAAGAAACTTCGTTTGAGATCCAGGCTAGCTTGGTCTTGTCTGAGACTACCTGCCTCCTTTTTGGCAGAAAACATTGAATTTCTCAAGTCTCTGTGCTTTTGCATTTGGAAAACTTTTAGGATCTGTTTAGATGAAACATGTCAAATGCAGTCCCAGTTTTTTTTTTTTTTTTTAAAAAAAGTTTTACCTTTATTGGAGGTAGAAACCTCAAAGACTTAATTCCCAGTCCCTTGGTATAAATTCAGCAGAAATCTTTGCTCCAAGAAAATGGTACTTAAAAAGACTAACAATACAAGTGTGTCTCTCTCTGTATGTAATTCAAAATTTGGGCTGAATACTACTTTTCTTCCAGATCCTTGACTTTTTAAGCATGAATGATGCAAAAGCCAACTTTGATGGCCAAGCTCAGGAAAGTGGCTTTCGGAAAATCTGTTGGGCATTTTTGAAGGTATTTAAATATTTACCTGTTTTTAGTGGAAAGATTTTACTGAAATGTTCAAATAAATTCAATGGAGAAATGGATTTGTGTTTAGAGTAGAGATCTGTTTCACATACTAAGTATGTTAGTAGACATCGTCCCAAAACAGATGGGCCGAAAAATGCAGTTTCCAGCCATGTTCGAGCTGTAGCATTTATCAGCTGGCTATGTGGCATCATCAGGAAACTATATTTAGTGTGAGCCAAAATCAAATTTGATATTTTAAAAAACTGTGACCTTCTCTTAGAGCCTTTTCATCATATAATCATGATTTAAATAAATAAATGAATAATCCAGTAATTGGGTTTAGAGCTAAGTAGCTAAAGGCTCTGTTTGTTCTTTGTCCTGCAGATGAATTCTGTACTTAGTTACTTTTCAATGGGACTTCACATAAATGAAATAACAGTTAAGTGTTCGTTTCCCCCTTGATGGTATGAGTACTGTGGGACTTGACAGGAAACCTGAATTTGCTAGTTCACTGATCAAGCTATAATAAAGGTAAAGGTTCTCCCTAGATTGTCTAGTTGTAACCAACTATAAGGGGCAGCGCTTATCTCCATTACTAAGCCGAAGAGTCAGCATTGTCAAAGACAATTCTGTGGGTCATGTGGCCAGCATGACTGCACAGAACGCTGTTACCTTCCCACTGAAATGGTACCTATTTATCTACTTGCACTTTTACATGCTTTTGAACTGCCTAGGTTGGCAGACCCTGGGACTGGTGGTGGGAGCTCACTCCATCGCATGGCACTTGGACTTTGAACTGCCAGTCTGCTGACCTTGCAATTGTCAGAGTCTGTGTCTTAACTGGTGAGCCACTGTGTCTCTTGCTGAGCTACCTCCAAGCTATGATACCATGGTCTGAATTGTTAAATGATAAAAAGCTATACTGTGGGATCCGTTCCTAATAAAATGTCTTTTTAATCAATCACCTTTAGTTACTCTTGGTTTCATGTAAATATTTTGTTCTTTACAGCTTGTAGGTGCAAATGGAGTTCTAAATGTTGGAGGAAAACTGCGTCTACAACTATATTCTCCTCCTGCCAGGACCAGGTCACAGCTAAATATTGTGGAAGTTTATGACTGGTGGGCAAAATGTCCCAGAAACCATTATCCCTCAACACTCTACGTAACCATAAAGGGCATTAAACTTCCAGAACATGTAAGTTAAGTTACAGAAATTCATTGAAAGTATTTATGTAAACATGAAACAGAGAAGATTTATCTTTGCAATTCTTTATAAAGTAAATGTGGACAGGAGACTTGCACATTTGCACTTAGTTACTTTCATCTATCTTGGTACTTTGAATATTTTTCTTCTATTTTTGTAATAAATAAATAAATGTGTTCATGAAACTTTCTTTTTCTCCAGCTAGTTCAATAAAGCAATATGAAATGAAAGATTTTGTACCAACAGGAATCTATTTGTTTTTCTCAGTGAATCCATACCAGATGTACCTGGCAGGGTAGTGGAGCAAAGAGGAGAACTTCCCTTGAAAATCTCAAAGCATGCACATACTTTTATGGGAGGATTAGCTGTCACATATTAGTAGCACGCTATAGTGATGCCCCAGTATTAAAAAAGAGAATTTGTCAACAATCTAGACAAAGCTATGCATAAAGTAAGCTTATTTTAGTGAAATACCATAGGTCAGTAATAGAGCATCTGTTCTGATCCAGTGTTGTACTTCTGGCTTCACCTGTAGAACAGGGAAGGGCTTCTGTCTGAGACCCTGCACAGCCACTGTCTGTCAGTGTTGATAATATTGATGGTGCAAGCCTGTGCATGTTTACTTGGCTGTAAATCCTACTCTATTTAAATGGGGATTAGTAATTTGGGATTGCTGCTCTAATGGATTAGCTAATCAGCCTTATTTCCACTCTTAAGCAATGTTATTTGCCTGTACAGAGAGGGAGCATTTTTAAAAATATGATTTGCTTTACAAATATAAATTCTTCACTTGATAGCCTGAATCCTGGGATTTACACCAAGTTTGAGTCAACATTCAGCAACTCATTGGATTTAGTCTAGTTTGCGAGACAATGTGGTGTAGTAATTTGTGCACTGGAGACCAGAGTTCAAATGCCTACTTGCCCATGGAAATCCACTGGGTGACCTTGTAGCTGGGTCTGTTTACATATTTATTTGTGGATAATAAAATATGGAGAAATAAAACTATTTCATGTCTTAATCAATTGTGTGCTTAGAGTATGATAATAAAATCAATTTTAACAGCAATATTCTTTTAATGTACATTTCCATTTCCATGTTGTTTGATGATCTGTTATAATGTTCTTGATATTCTTCATCAATTAAAAAGAATTAAAAGGAACTTGCCTTTTAAAAACCTGTTTGTAGGTAGATCCTTCATTACGTTCTATGATGGCTGTTCAGCAAGAATACCATTCTCCATCATTCTTGGAGCTCCAAAGGGAAATATCTAAAAAACCTAATAATTCTGGACCACAGGTGAAAAAAGAAGAACCTTTTAAGTGGTCAAAACTCCCTGGACAGGCAAGTTCTTTAAAAACACTATCTTTCAAAATAGAGATTTTTTGTGTGTGTATAGAATCATAGAGTTGGAAGAGACCACAAGGGCTGTCCAGTCCAAAATATTGCCATGCAACAACACACAATCAAGTATTCATAAATCAGTCATGTAAAGCATTAACTGCTTACATAGAAGTACATTTTTTATGTAAGGACAAAGTGTATCTTTTGATTTCCATTTTTCCTAGTATATTGAGAATGTCTACCCCAATTAACTTCTGTGTGATTTGTGGTTACTTTGCAGCTGTGACAATTAGAATTAAAATATGAATTTTGTAGTAAAGTTTTGACAGTCAAATAAGAAATGGCATAATAATCAAAATATAAAAAGCAGTATGCTGTGTTATTACTACTGTCCTCCATCTGGGTGGGGGTGGGGGGGGGGAAGGATAGCAAGCATTGTGCAGGCAGTATGCCATGTACAGAATTCCATTTCATTTATTGGCAAAAAGGCCTTAAGCTCATGCACTTTTTCCCATGCTAGTCTCAGTGCAGAATTTTTTTTAGTGTTTTCAAACCCATCTTGCAAGGGTTAAGGAGATCACACACTTACCATATATACTCAACTATAAGTCGATCTCATGTATAAGTTGAGGGTGGGTTTGGGGGCCAAAATTATGGATTTTTGATGTGACCCATGGATAAGTCGAGGGTAAAACTTAGGGGCATGTCACAAAGGATCTAAAGGATGAAGCAAGGAAAACAATGCCAAAGAAGGTACAAAATTCCAGCAGGCATAACTGTTTGTGCTCATATTAGAGGCAGGATAGATGAGAGAACAGAGGAGGGTCAGTGCTTCCAGGACAAATTGCACTCTTGCCTTTCACCAGGGAATAGCCCTATTTTTAATAAGAGTTAAAGTACAGTACCGTGGATAAGTCGACTCAAGTTTCTGGGGTCAACTTTTTGACTAAAATTTCTAGACTTATACATGAGTATATACAGTAAATGTAGGCTCTACCAGGCCCAAACTAAACATTTGTGTTTTTACAGAAGTATGATTATACTGGTGCATTTATTCTAATAAAAAAGTAGCTAAGTTGAAATCTTCTTCCAAACTGGACTAGGGTCACACATTGTTTTCATGACAGTCCCACTGAAAGCAGCAGTTTGACCATCAATATAGTTTGACAGGAAATTGCTGCCAATGGTGGTGGCAGAGGGGTTAAACAGGAGACTGATACAGGGTCCAGACCCAGGAGTACATTCTAGATTGTAGTTCCACAGCATCTTCAGAATTGTCCAGTTTAACCATGCTTTTATAAAGATATAACCATAACCTCCCCCAATTTGGCATTTTTAGTGTGTTGGATTATAGCTTCCATAATCAGTTTTTTTTACAGCAACTTCCCATGATTTCAGATGGGGTCTTTTCTAGCCCTGCCCTGCTGTTGGAATTATGAGGATACATAAGAGATTATGTGTTCCCAAACCTGACATGAACCACCTTGAGGAAGATTGAAATAATGTGTAGGTTAGACTTCAGCACACTTATTATAATGTATCTGTGGTGGAGCAAGTGGTAGCAGGGAAGATGTATGCCAGTTTAAGCCCTGCTCCCAATTTCAGGTATAATCATGAGAATGAAGAACCATCAAAATTATATTTTTTTACTGTGCACAGTCCCTGCCCCTTTGATCGTCTGCCAATTTGGGATAACATCTTGCATCTGATGGAGTTTAGATTATTAGCATTTGTATTACAATATGTTAAGTTTTTGAAGTACCACATACCTCTTGGTTTTTGCTGTTTCTGTCTAATGCAGCTATCCTCCTGGAAATAGTTACAATTATTAAACTGTTAACATAACAATTGTGTGAATAATTGTTTGCTGTCTAAATTCAGGTTTGTCGTATACCAAACAAATATTTGTTTTCTCTGCGAGCTGGAGATATGGGATGTTTCTGTATTCGCTTCTCTGAAGATGGCCGGACATTAGCAGCAGGTTGTGCAGAAAGAAATGGTTATCCAATTCTTTGTGAGTTATATTCTTAAGAAATACTCAGATTTCAATATAGAAACACACTAATGTTTTCTCCCATATTTTTTTGGTAATGAAAGGCTTACATTAGGATATGCATGTTTCTTTTTTTTGTACAGTGAGAGAGTCCTTAAAAATGACAGCCATGATCACAATATCTGTGTACTGTGGCCATAAATATCCTAAAGGCACCAGATCCCATTTGATCTTGGAAGCTAAGCAGGGTCAGCCCTGGTTTGTACTTGGATAGGAGACTACAAATGAATACCAGGTGCTACATTTCTCTATTTCAGAGAAAGGAACTGGCAAAATCACCTCGGAGTATTCCTTGTCTAAGAAAATCCTATGAAATTCATGAGATCATCATAAGTTTACAGATGAAGGCACATAAATACATATAATTGATATTTAAATGGCTTAAATTATTTAGGTTTGATTTTTTTTAACCCTTGCCAAGCACTAGGTGGCAGCAGATCCTTGTTTGCTTCTGTTTCATTTAACTGGGAGTCAATAGAATTGAATGGATATAGTCAAAGACAATGAACATACGGTTTTATTGTAGTAATTATTGCATACATTAAGCATATGAACTGTTTCCCAAAGAGCAGTTTAATTTTGATAGAAACAAACCCTTCATGCTGCAATCCTGCCTGTGCTTACTTGGGAATAGATCCTACTGAATGCTACACAGGACCTAATTGTTCATAGACATGCATGATTTAATTTAATCAAGCTCTTTATAATACAACAATCATAAAACAGAATCAAAGACCTAGCTAGTCAAATACTCTTGTTCCCTCTTGTTAGATCTCTGTGGCAAACCTCAAGCAGGACACTGATGCAATAGCATCCTTCATGCTGCTTATGTTTTCTATTGACTGATATTCATAGGAAAGCTGTCTTTAACGTTAGTATATAGTCATGATGGCTTGTTTTCCATCTCAGTTAGTGGCCATCAATAAATTGTCAGTAATTTCTATAAACTAATTGTGTACTGTATTGTGTGAAGGTGGACTTTTTGAATATTAATAGCTACTTAATTTAATGTATTCTCAAAGTGTCACAAAAGTAATTTTGTGTTTTCATCAGTATATGAGATTCCTTCTGGCCAATACCTGCAGGAATTTTATGGACACCTAAACATTGTGTATGATCTTTGCTGGTCAAAGGATAATCAACATCTGCTTACTGCATCCTCAGATGGCACTGCAAGGTCAGTAAAACTGGCTTTGTCATATTAAAATTGAGGGAATTCTGCTTCCGCTAGAATCAACCCTAGCCTCTGCAGTTTCAGTGTAAGGATTTATTTACTGGTATTCATTTTACTTGCACTCCCTAAATTAAAGTTTTTCCTACTTTAAATAAATACAGTATGGAGTATTGTTTTTTAATAGCTGTATGTCTGATAGTTTGCTTTTCTGTGGTGGGTCTCCTTTGAGGAGAAACAAACAAAAATGTAAGCCCTTCCCTGCCTTACAGTGTTTTTACAAAAATAATAATACTAACAGTGTGGTTTTTCTCACAGTGTTAGGGTTAAACATCTGGTGGATATGCCACTGTGGGGTCTTTTAATATACTCACTATATTTGTTGTTTTCAATGTGGATGCTCATATATATATATATATATATATATATATATATATATATATATATACTTACATATGTTTTAATGATGTGAACTTTTATTGATTTTAACTTTTGTAAGCCACCTTGAAACCTAGGGATGGGAAAATGGAGTATGAATAAATAATAATGATAAATCCACTCTTGATTTTAGTGTAGCTCTTCTTATAGCTACTCCAAATTGATCAGGAGTTCCACTGTTACTGAACCTCTGGAGTGATAGGGCCCAGCACTAGAAGAGCCTCTGTTCATCTCATACAGCTGTGGGAGGAGTGGCACTAAAATCAAAAGAGAATTCACCAACTCCACAGTAGCCGACTATTGGCCACCCTGCCTGGGACTTTCATTTGAATGCTCTAGCACTGAATTTTGTCCCTTCACACAGCTAAGCACTTATTTGGTATAGCAGATAGAGTATAGGAAAGAGGAGGGCGATGTTCAGATTTGCTTGGATTTAGATCCTGCTGGGCAAATCACTAATTTATATCATGGTGGGGATGAAATGAACAAGGTTGCTGTGCAGCCTAAACTGCTTCAAGGAATGACGGGATACAAATATGATTGCATAAAGTACCTAAATAGGCATATTATCTTGTTTTATAATCATAAAAATATCTGCATTGTATCTACCACGAAGCATTGCTACATGAATATATTCTGCTTCTTGGGAAAGCATGCTATAAATTCTTTAGTGCAACTCAGTAATCTTTGATGACTTTAGCCTGTGTTTCCAAAGCTTTCTTTCTTGTAGAAAAGAGTGACATGTACATCTTCTTTGAATAAATCTTGCATGTTACCTTTCAGTACCTGGCAACTTGTTCCACAATCAGGGGGAACATGAAATTTAAGCAGTATCCCAGTGGGTGGTTTTTATACATTTTCATAATGGAAATTAAGACACAGTTAACTGCAAAAGTCTGGCAGACTGTATTTGTGTGTTACTTTCCAGATTGTGATCTCTTCCACATTCAGTTCCTTTAGTAGTGTTAATGTACTGCTGTTCTAAAAAGTGCTGTAAGTAGGATTAAAAACTGTAGTTCCATGTGGCATTTGTTATAGTGCTAGGTTTCCCATAAAAGTGCCCCAGTGCCAGTCTCTACAGGTCTGATATATATTTATTTTCTCATTTGTTCTGGAAAGTTATTGCAGCTATAGAAATTCCAACATAAAGCCTGTTCATTTTAGACTTGCTTTGATTTTCTTAATAAAAAGAACTTTAAAACGATCCCAGTAAGCATTTCCCTATATCTAGTCTTCTTCTTCTGTGTCTTCAAGTTGTTTCTGACTTGTGGTGACCTTCAGATGAACCATCACAGGGTTTTCTGAGGCTGTGTGACATATCCAAAGCCACCCAGTGGGTTTCCATGGCTGAGCAGGGAATCGAACCCTGGTCTCCAGAGTCATAGTACAACGTCCAAATCACTGGATTTCATCTAGTCTTCTTCCCCAAAATTATTGTCAAGAGCGGAGTGATCCCAGACCTCACAAAAAAAGCTAGTTGTGTGGCTTCTTATCATTCATTCAGATATAATCTCTTCCTTGCTGTAATGTAAAAAGAACTTTAATTCTGTGTACAGGAAGGGATCAGGCTATGGAGGAAAGGAGGGTTACAGTAGGGCAGATTCTAAAAGGCCTGGAGCCACCAATATTAGCGCATCCATGGCTGCTTTCCTTGAAATAGGTACTTACATGCCCAGGTACTTACATGCTTTCTCCATCCCAAGGCTGAATGTAGTACTTGCATATCTGCTCAGAGACAGAACACATGGGAAAGGAAATGAGCATCACAGTTCAGCTTTTCCCAATTGACTCATGCTCTGCATAAATTTTCCTTCTTTATGTCTCTTTCCCAAATTTGGCCATGTGCCACTTATGTTTTCCCCATTACTTTTCAGTTCAAAAACTTGAAATTAGAAATAATAAAGGAATTCAAGCATGCAGTTGCATCAGCAACACTTTACCACTTGATACTAGACATTTCAAAATGTCTAACATTTTAAATGTTTTTTTAAAAGTCAACCAGAAATGAGGTTATCTGGATTCTTCATAATAATGCACATAATATTTGTTCTGAAGATCTAGTTTGTATGGAAACAGACTTTGAACGCACAGAAGTGATAGCTAGTACACATATGACTAGATGTTCAAAGGATGTATTGCACTGAATCAGTGTATTGGTAAATTGTATTTTAAAATAGATTTCTTTATTGTTACTTGCTTCTAGAATGTGGAAAATAGAAATCCAGACTAGTTCAGTCATGAAGGTCTTTCCTCATCCTTCCTTTGTCTATACTGCTAAATACCACCCAACAGCTGAGTATATCATAGTGACAGGATGTTATGATGCGGTGATTAGAGTTTGGAATGCAAAGGTGAAGGAAATACATGGGCAGCTTCTACAAGAGTTTGATGGTCACAGAGGTTTTATCAATACATTATGTTTTGATGCAGAAGGTAAGCAGCAACAAACTATTTAAAGTGAAAATGCTGTATGTAGCAAATGATCTCATTTCAGCCTTATTGTAAATCTATGAGGTGCCATGTTAGTATTGTCATTATGTACAGCAACATAGGGGGGGCACTTTTGGGTTTGGGCAAATGCTCAAGTGCCATGTTTTTTTGTTTCAGTGAGAGGTTTTTTTGTTTTAATTTTTTAAAAAAACATAAAAATAAAAGCCACACATTGTGTGTGTTCAAGATATCTGTTCTGTGCAGCCTTTCTTCAAAACAGAAAGTGAACATTTGGTTTCTTTTTGTTTAGTAAAAAAAAAAAAGCTTATATGGCAAGGGCCCCTCTGAAAATGTCCCTCATTGCAGGGAAATGGCACCCCCTGAAACTTTTGGGGAATGCTATTGGCCATTTTTAGGCAAACACACACACACACACACACACACACCAATTTTGAAAAGTGAGTAGACAAGATTAGAAGAGATTTCACTGATTTTACAAACATGTTTTAACCTTTCATTTTCACATTGTTTGTGAAAGGTTTGTGTGTGTGTATATGTGTGTGCAAAAACTGGTTTTGCTATTGCCCCAGATGCTGAGGGAAAATGCCAGTCAGAGGGATTTTGTCAGGAGTTGGATAAAACAGGAAACCTCTAAATGAAAAGAGAAAAGGTATTTGGGGAAATGGATGTAGAAGGGGAAACAAATTTGACTACCGTATATACTCGACTATAGGTCAACCTCATGTATAAGTCGAGGGCAGGTTTTGGGGCCATGATTATGGATTTTGCCATGACCCATGGATAAGTTTAGGGTAAAACTCAGCGGCACGTAACAAAGGATGTAAAGGATGACCTAAAGGAAAATGATGCTAGAGATCTTTAAATTTTTTGACAGGCATAACTGTTTGTGCTCATCCTAAAGGCTGGATCAGGGGTCGGCAACCCCCGGCCTGCAGGCCGGATCCAGCCCAGCAAGGTGGCAGGACCGGCCCATCCCGGTCCTGCCGCTGCTGCTGTCAAGGCCACCGCCACTTAGGCTAATGCAGGCAGCTGCCCACCAACCCACCTCCTCCTCCTCCTCCTGGGCAGCGCTGCCTTCCTCCTCCTCCCCAGCGCTGCCGCCGCCGCCGCCCACAGCAGGGCTTTCCCGCCCGCGTGCGGGGCTAGGACGGAGGAGCTCGTCTCCTTTGGCCAGCCAGCCATTGGCCAGCTGGCCAAAGGGGACGGGATCATCTTTCCTTGTGTGCGCGTGCAGGCCCTGCTTCCACACCCGAGTGCAGGGCTTCCCAAGGAGCCTTTGCGCGGAGGAGGAGGAGGAGGAGGAGGAGGAGGTGGAGGAGGTGGAGGAGGTGGAAAGGTGAGTCATTTCAGGTCTGCCTTGGTTTTTTTTAATTAATTTTTAAAAATATAAAATACTTATTTTTGTTTTTTATTTCATTAATTTTTCTTATTGCTTTTTTATTTTATTTCATTAATTTTTATTATTGCTTTTTTATTTTACTTCATTATTTTTATTATTGCTTTTTTATTTTATTACATTAATTTTATTATTAAATATATACACCCCTGCCTTGTTTTTTATTTATTTTTTTCATTATTTTTATTATTAAATATATGCAAGTGCATTTTCTGTGTATTTATGGTGCTTTGAATGCTAACAATCTGCCTTTCTTGGACAATTATAGTGATGATGATAGTGATGGCAGCAAGCCTCTGAGGCACAGCCAATGTAAATTGCTGTGATTTTTACAAACTCATGCGCATTGAAGAAAAACCACAGTCCCTTGACCAAGTACACACTTCTGAGAAGTACAGTTGAACCCGAGGGCAAATCACTTCTTGTGAGACCACCTTGACATGTTCAATATGCATAGCCATGTGAACCTTTCTGTCATCTGCCTAGGAATAATGCCCAAATGTCCTCCATTTTGATCATGCCTAAGAAACATGCATTTATATTAACTTTTTTTAAAAAATCATCAATTTTTCCTCATGTCCTCCATTTTAAAAAATGTGTCCTACACTAGAAAATGTCCTATATTATTTATTTATTTATTTATTTATTTTGGCTCTCTCCCCCCCCCCCTCAGTTGTCTGGGGGACAGCAACCCGGCCCCTGGCTCAAAAAGGTTGCGTACCCCTGGGCTGGATGGATGAAATAGTAGAGGGGGTTGATGCTTCTTTTAGGTGTTCCAAGAAGAGATTAAGCTCTCACCTTTCACCAAAGCATGGCTCCCTTTTTGATAAGTGTTAAAGTACAGTACTTACATTGACCCATGGATAAGTCGACCCAGGTTTTTTTGGGTCAATTTTTTGACTAACATTTCTAGACTTAGACATGAGTATATACAGTAGATACTCTTTTTAGAAACATTTAGTACAATTAATTGTGTGCTTTGAATGTTAGAAATGCTCTTTCATCACAATAAGTGAACAAATTATTATTTTCTAGGATTTCACATGTTTTCTGGAGACAGCACAGGACTAGTAATTGTCTGGAACACTTATGTTAAAGAAGATTCTCAATCGCCAATTCAACACTGGGGCATTGATAAGGTGTATTATTTGTTCTTAATAGATTTGTAATTTCTATACAGGCAATAGAGATTTAAGACTTAATGAAAAAATAGATATATTTAAAAATGAAAATTTTCAGAGTTAATATGTATTTGGCTGTATTTGGTTACACATTTGTTAATTTGTATCTGATATTAGTATTTTATTTGTAACATAGTTCAAAGCATCTCTGTCTTCATGGTTCACAGTTTGCTATCATCTAATTATCTTCACTTCACAACCTTTAAATGTTGCTTTGAAAATTTGATTTGGATTAGTACCCTGACATTCTAAGATACAGTACTAGGATTTGAGAATCTAATGTACAGGGGTCCCTTCTTATCCATGGAGGTTCCATTCTACTCCCTCCCCCCCCCCCCCACCCAAAGGATGGCAAAAACCATGGGACTTGAAGTCCCATGGTATTCAATGGCATCACACACATGCATAGCCATTCTCCCAAAGCCACATGCATGCATAGCCATTGAAATTATGGGGCTTGCGGTCTGAAGATGCTCAGATCCGCAGATGGCAAGCCTGCAGTTGGGGTGGGTGCACTGTATATTTCTTTGTAAATGTTGATACATTTAGAATGCCATAACTAAAAACCAGAAAATCTATTCCAGATTACAGTACAATCAATTGGTCATTGCCTAACCTCATAACCTCATTCGAATCACAGTGTATAAAATCTACAGAAAAAAGAAGATTAAATCTCACTGACATCAATGTATTCATAGGCCCCGTTGTATTCAGTGGAGCTTGGATACCTGATTTTCTCAGAATTAATTTTGTCAAAGTGGACTGAATAGATGATAATATATGAATGCAGTAGCATAGTCATTGCTAGTTACAGAAAGTAGCTGAAAGGCTTATGACTAAGAAAGCATTTTAGTATTTGTTCTTGAAATACTGTGTATGCAGACTGACTGTTTTTCTAAAACACACATGTCCCTCAAAGCCCATCTGGTAGTAATGGCCTTAATTGTATTTTATAAGTTACTTCTACAGAACTACTTTTCTCCCTAGGACACAGGGGGAGAACCTGTGACCCTTCAGATGTTTTGAGGCTATACTGCCATTCCTAACCATTACCCATGTTGGCTAGAGCTGATGCTGGTTGGACTCAAACAATTGTTGGAGGGACACAGTTTCCTAGGACACCTCAGTGATATTTATTCTTTCTTTGTTGAAAAGATGGTAAAATACTTTGCAGTGTTCCATATCTGTGATCTAAGACAGAACATTTTTTCTAAGATGCAGTGTGTGTGTGTGTGTGTGTGTGTGTGTGTGTGTGTGTGTGTAAGAGAGATAATTTTTAATATTGCATTGTATGGATGTGATTTAAAGAGAATTTGTTTTTGTTTTAAATAAATAAATGAAAAAACTTAGTGAATATCCCTCACCACATGCTACTGAGAAAACTTGGCAATCATTGAATAAAAAGATACTCCTTCCTATCAACCAGTTACTGGTTAAGAAATACGAAGCAGAAATAAACAAAAGAATATAAGACGTTTGGGGTATGGTATTTGTTTATCAGTAACTTAGTGGCCAAATGTCTGGATAAAAATGGATTATTCAGGCTGATAAAAAACAAAAGCAATTGCTTAGAGCTCCAAAAGATTTTCCCTGGATTGACCAAATTGGGAATAAAATGATAAATATGATTCAGTCTAAGCAAATATCAAAATATGTCACCTTGCTTACACAAACACTGCTAGGATCTGAGCTGACTGCAAGTGATAATAGTGGCCTTATGGTCAATAGTGTGATAAAAAGGTCAAAAGAGTATGTGTCTACTGTAAAAAAAACACATAAATTCCATTTTGGTACATTTAGAAAAGAAATTGAAAATGAAACTGCCTATGGTCCAAACCACACTGCAGAAATAATCCAGGTTGAGACTGCTTAACTGCCCTGGCTCAGTGCTAGGGAATCCTGTGTTTTTTGTGGCACCAGAGCTCTCTGACAGAGACAGCTAAATGTCTCACAGTTCAGGGTAATTAAAGCAGTTTCAAACTGGATTATTTCTACAGTGTGTTTTGGACCTCTGTTACACTGCTATTATACGTCTATGAGGCAACCAACCACACTTGGATTATTGGATATAGTTCTGATCACTATGCTTGGAAGAAACTGTAGTGCTTAAGCAGTGCAGGAAAAAAAACTAAATCGATCAAGGAGCTGGAGTACACATATATGCACACACCTCTAGCATGTGAAAAGATGATAATGTGAAGTCGAAGGCTTTCATGGCCGGCATCCATAGTTTTTTGTGAGTATGTGGCCATGTTCTAGAAGAGGTTTCTGCAGTATCTGTGCCTGGCATCTTCAGAGAATGAAGATGCCAGCCAGAGATGCTAGCAAAACGTCAGGAATAAACTCTTTTAGAACATGGCCACATAGCTCAAGAAACCCACAAAAAACTAAAAATGATAATGTTTGGGGCTTTTTACTTTAAAAAAAGAGAATTAAATGGGGAGAGAGAAAGAGAGAGGGAGAATCTTAGCAATTATTGATGGTTTTGAAATGAATAGTGACTTATTTATCCCTCCATCATAATTCTGTGACCTACGGTCATCCAACAAAATGAAATGTTGTGGTAGGCAAAAGGAGATACAATATATCTTGAGACAACTCACAGTATGAGCACAGAGCCAGCCCTTGGCTTGTTTCTCTCCCAACAAGCCATTGAACAAATCTTGGATTAATTCTTTGCCTGTCAGGTGAGAAACTGGTAGCTTCCATTTCAATAGAGTTGGTAAAGTGACTCTGGGATTTAGTTTTAACTTTAAATGAACTATCCAAGATACTGAGCCCTATCCACCTGCTTGGTGACTCACAAGCCACGTCTGAGAGGGACAAGCAAAGAATTGGCCCATTGCTAGGTTTCTACATTAGAAACATGGGCCACTGCAGGCTGAGTGATCCAAACAAGCTTTATCTCGTTGTCGCCTTGTTGTAAGCTTCCTTAAGTCCCATGTTGGGGGAAAGGTGGAATATTAAATAAATGAATACATAAGATGGAATGCTCTTGAATTCTGCCTTTTTGAGATGTCCAAATGCAGCTAATGGAATTGACTACCACAGGATGTGGTGAAGGACACCAATTTAGATGGCTTCATAGGATAAATGGACAATTAGTAGATGGCAAGATTTGGAGTCTGAAGTCTCCATTTGATATTTAAAAATTCTTTAGCTGCTGTGTACACATTTTAATTTTTATTCTCATATGTTTTGTAGTCTTGTAAGATACCTTGTGAGGAGAGGGATCCTGAAAGTCTAGTGTGATAATCTGTTAAATAAATGCAAATGTTTTAAATGGTGAATAAGGCTGTCAGTTCCTACTGGTTATGAAGCCTGTAAGTTCTACTAGACAGCATGCTTTTGAATACCGGTAACTGGAACAGAAGCAGAAGAGAGCTATTGCATTCATTTCCTCTTTACAGACTTCTCATAGGTATCTGGTGGATCTACACAATTTACATGGTAGACTTTAGTTTGAGCCAGCAGGGCTCTTCACACTGAATTACATATACATTTTACATGCTCTTTTTTCTTATTTATTTATTTATTTATTTATATTTGTAGGAAATAAAAGATGATGATATTAAAGGGACAGCAGTAAATCATTTGGAGGTACATCCAAATGGAAGACGTTTACTAATCCATGCCAAAGACAGTACCGTGAGAATCATGGATCTACGGATGTAAGTATTTTGAAGTAGCTTGTTAGAATATTTAATATCTTGTTTTGAATTATGAAATTAATAATAAGCTTCTATATTGACTTTAATTCAGTCAGTGATTCTGGGGGAGGCTCATTCCAGACATCTAGGAATGCTCTCTTACCACATTCTGGAGTTAAAGCTCATGTTGAAATTATGTTCAGCTGATAACTACAGCTTTGGATGGCAATTCATGTGCCTAAGACCTTCTTGGGAAAAATATTGAAAAAATATTGATGTTTATAGTAAAAACAGTTTGTAAATTCTGAAAACTTTTTAACAAACTCTTTTAGCCTGGCCATGAAGAAATACATTGGTGCTACAAATTATCGAGAAAAAATTTGCAGTACCTTAACACCATGTGGAACATTCCTTTTTTCTGGAAGTGAAGATGGTAAAGCATATGTCTGGAATGCAGAAACAGGTACATGAGTTTGTTATATTAAACTGTTGGAAAAGGTAGCTAGCGTATTTATGTATAGGTTTAGTGGTGTCACTAGGGGGTGTGTGGCCAGCACTGGGTAAAGTCCTAGAAGAAAGGTGACACCTGGTCAGGCCTTCTCCTGCACCTCTCGTTGTCACCATGAGTAGGACAATTGAGAAGCACTGAAGGAGAGAGCTGGGGCCCCCTCCACCTTGCTGCCACCATATCGCTCTAACCATGAGTAGACGATGGGGAAACACTGAGGGAGAGGTTGGGCCTGCCGCTGTGTTGCGCTGGTCATGAGTAGGACGATGGGAAAACAGTGAGGGAGGGGGCTACCCTCCCTCCCTTGGTGCTACCATGTAATTCTTTTCATGAGTAGAATGATGGGGAAGCACTGAGAGAGAGGATGCCCCCCCCACCTCGCTGCTGCCACATCACCCCCTGTCATGAGTAGGACGATGGGGAAGCACTAAGGGAGAGGGGTGCCCCCCAACGTGCTGCCACCTCATCACCGAAATCATGAGTAGGATGACGGGGAAGCATTGAGGGAGAGGGTTGCCCCCCTACCTTGCTGCGACCACATCACCTTACTCATGAGTAGACTGACGGAGAAGCATTGAGGGGGCTGTAGGTACCATCCCTGAAGGCCCTCCCTCATGAGCCCAAACCCTTGCTCTGGGTGACACCCGGAGCAGGGATGCCAATGTACAGGTTTACTTACATTTTGCAAGCTTTTGTAGTGACTGTGATGGAAAATTTAAAATTTGTGCATGCAAGGATACACTTTAAGTCAGGGTCGACTCTAAGGCAGTTAAGAGCAAAAATGATATGATGGTGCAAACACTGTAAATTTGACTTTACATATGTGCTATATAGGTAAAGGTAGTCCCTTGACATGAATGTCTGGTTGTACCTAATTGTAGGGAGCTCATCTCTGTTACTATGCTGAAGAGCCAGCATTGTCTGAAGATGAATCCAAAGGTCATGTAGCCAGCATGACTGCACTGCACGCTGTTACCTTTCCACTGAAGTGGCACCTATTTATCTATTTGCATTTGCATGCTTTTGAACTGCTAGGTTAGCAGAAGCTGGGACTAGTGACAGGAGCTCATCCCATCATGCAGCACTCAGGCCTTAAACTGCCAACTTTCCAATCTTCCGATCATCAGAATTGGTGTCTTAACCACTAAGCCATCATATCCCTTCTACATGTGTGCTATAGACATACAATAACCAAGTTACAAAGAGAGAATTTCTTCTAATATTGAACTGAGAGAGTTAAGTTCTTGTCAATTTGGAAGTTAAATAAGGCAGCTAATAATAAGGTAGCATTTTCTACATACAGTGGACCCTTGTTATACACTTGGGTTTGGTTCCAAGATCCCCCATGGATAACAAAATCCATGGATGCTCAAGTCCCATTAAATATAATGACATAGCACAATGGTGTCCCTTATAAAAAAAATGGAAAATCAAGGTTTGATATTTTAAATTGATACTTTTTTTGAACATTTTCAAACCGTGGATGCTTGAATCCGTGTATAAAAAAATCTGTGTATAAGAAGGGCCGACTGTATTTAGGAGGCTCACTAGTAAATTAAAACAAACATATGAAAAGGAGAAGAAAAAGACAAAGAAAAAAAATCTCACATGACACCACTCTATCATAATGGGTCCCATCTGAGTGGGTTGCACACAAACAAGTCATTATATATAAGAAACGTTTGTTGAAATAAATTGCTTTCTGTCACATTTTCTCTCTCCTGCAGGGGATCAAGTGGCCATGTATTCTAATCTTTCTTTCACATCTGCACTTCGTGATGTAGCCTTTCATCCACATGATCATATGGTATCATTCTGTGCCTATGGTCAAAACCAACCAATACTTGTGTACATTTATGATTATAAAGGTAATTTGCCGGTATGAATCTATAGCTAGTCTTCAACATTGCATTTACCATGACAAGTGTAGCATTGTCCTCTGGCAAGTGTGATCCGCTACAAGCAAGCTTCCCTTCAAGCTTTGAATATGCAAAGGTGGGGACGAACTGTCATAGCAGATTTGTAGTGATTTATGCCTCCTTTGCAGCTCCGAGGTTGGGAAAAAAGGCTGGAGAACAGGTTGGCTGTCCCAAACTAAAAAGTTCTCACAGAGACAGAAGCAAGGAGATTCTCTTCCAATGCTGATTTGCAGTGGGGTTCAGAGCTTTCCTTTGTTGTTGTTGCATGCCTTCAGGTTGTTTCTGACTTACGGCAACCCTATCACAGAGTTTTCTTGGGAAGACTTGTTTAGAGGGGGGGGGGAGTTTCTTTGCTTTCCTCTGAGGCTCAAAGAGTGTGACTTACCCAAGATCACCCAGTGGGGTTCCATGGCTGAGTGGGGATTTGAATCTTTGTCTCCAGAGTCCTAGTTCAACATTTAAACCACAACATCACATTGGCAAAGTATTTATCAACAACAAACTTTATTACATCCATTTGGCCAGCACATAAAGTATTTATCTGAAATCCATATTCTCTCACTTGTCTTTCATGGAGTAAAGATAAATGGGAGGGAGGAGACATTGCTTGATAGTGGGGCCATAGCTGGCTGAAGCAAGAATGATCATTTGAGCTTTCCCAGCAGGAAAGGTAAATGAGTGGGAGTGGGGGCTTCTTTTGATTCTGTAGGGTGATTCTCAAGCTGGCTGAGTGAGGGAAGGAAATTGATGACAAAAATTGGTGAAAACTAGATCCCTGTCTATCTCTGTTAATACAAATGTTTGTCTATAGTCTAAATATTTTTATTGCTTGAAAACGTTAAAGCTGTTTTTCAGAAATAAGTTTCATAGTTCACCCTTCTAATCCAGGAATCTTCCCTTTCCCACTTTTCCTTTGGTGTTTTCACTGAAGTTTAGCTGCAACGCTGACCATTTTGGTGGCAGAAGACTCAAAAGCCAATCAGCATTGTGAGACACTGCTTGAGAGTATGAACAGCTTGAAGATGAAATAACAGTCTTATGGTTAATGACAAATACATGATCACTTAGTACAGTCTGGCAGAGAGCTGTGCAGTTTACTCCCTATAGGAGCATCTTGCCAAAGCAACTTTCTCTTGTCTGCTGTGCTTTTAAAACTCTATAAGACTGGTGCTGCATTTATTGCAAGCTGCATTTTTCTTTTTGTAGCATATTGCTTTGTCAATTGTTTAAGAAATAGAAACAAATATCTTCAGGAGAGGCCACATGCATTTAGTGCCAATAAAGTATTAGAGCAATATTACATGTAGCTGTAAGAGCAGAGAAAGGATAAATGCTGTTATTGTATTCTCACCAATATACTCAGCCTTCAGTGGTAGTGAAAAGTTATCGAAATAAAACAATAAAGAGTGTGTTAGTAAAGACATAACAGCAAAGCAACTTAATTACCATGTGGATCTAGTTTATATTTAAATCATACTTTATCATTATGCAATGGGCTTGCTCAAGTATTTCCCGCTATCCAGTATGTACATCAGAGGAAGAGATCAGAAACATCTATTTTTTTTATTTAAACCAAGGATAGCAGAATATGATCTTTGGTCCAGACGTAACCCCTAGGGTCACTTTGTGTGTCCCCAGAGCCCCCCAGTGGTAAAAAATAGAATTGCCCCCAAACCCCCTCTAGATAATGTGGGGGCAATTTCAACTCATTTCTCCCTGATTCTTCCATTTCTTTCTTACCAGGGAAGATCTGTTAAGGAGTTATTTTGGCCTATGACCATAAATTGATGATGATGATGATGATGATGATGATGATGGAAGAGCCAGTAGTTATAACTTTAGTTAAGTTAAAATCCAGAAGCAGATGCTTCTGACCTCTTTCAAGTTGACTCCAACTTATAATGACTTTAACATACTATTTTCTTGACAAGATTTATTCAGAGGGGGTTTGCCATTGCCTTATCCTAAGATTACAAATGTGTGATTCTGCCAAGGTCATCCAGTGGGTTTCCATGGTTGAGTGGAAATTCGAATCCTGGTCTCCCTGAACCTTCAATCCTCAGATCACTGCACCATAATGAATCTGTGTGTGTGTGTGTGTGTGTGTGTGTGTGTGTGTGCGTGTGTGTAATTGATGGTTACTATGGACTTTAAACTATTTCTGCAAAATAAATAAATAAATAGATAGATAAATATCCTCCTCCGCCTTTTGGCTAAGACCAAGTGTAGTGTAGGTTAAGATCAAGTGAAATTCTGCAATTTCTATGGTCCATTTTCATATCTTCTCTATATCAGTGTTCTGTAAGCTTCAGCAAAGTTTTATGAGTGAATCAACTCAATGTTGTTCAAATGTTTTTCTTCTTCAGTTGCCCAGGAGGATGCTGAACTGGTAAAAGATTTTAACGGATTACATCTATCTACATTGTCCAGAGGCCCACAAATTCTTAGCAGTTCCGCTGGTATTTCTTCAAAGAAAAATACAATAAATTCTCCAGCTGACCAGTTTGCAAGTGTTGCAAGAGTATCTATGAGGATGCAGAAAGTCAAACAAAAACTAGATTCTGTTACGGTATGTTTAAATTTCTTACCTGCTTTCTGAAAAAATTTATATCTAAAGTAGATCTTCCTTGACATTTTATCATCATCATCATCATCATCATCATCATCATCATCATCATCATCATAGGATTTATTTATATGCCGCCCAATCACTGGGAATCCAGGCGGCTTACAACAAAGGGGATAATAGTTGGTTCCCTGCCCTCAGGCTTACAATCTAAAAAGACATGACACAAAAGGAGAAAGGAATGGTGAGGGGGGGGGGGGGAATCAGGTCCAGCAGTTCTTCTCTCCCTCTGAGGCCTGGACCAAGGCAGATGTAAAGGAAATCAGTATTTATGGGAAAGCTGTAGGCAGTTGGCATGTTTGAATATTTTTAATTTATCAAAATTTATATAAAGATTCAATTCCAAAGGTCTAAAATACATTACAGTTTATTCTAATCTCGGTTTACCCTTGCCTGCACTCTGTAAAATAGATTAAGCTGAGTGGCAGTAAATTTGCACAAATTTGCAGAAGCTGCTACCTATGATGGCATCACATAATAAGAAGCAACTTGTCTTTGGATACCATTCACTGGAGAACAGTGTGAGAGAGTGCTGTTGCCTTAAGAATATACTATTAGACATTTGGTTGGCCACTGTTGAAAACTGAAAGCTAGACCAGATATTTAACTTTGCCTTATATTTCTTATAAGTTGTAAAACACCATGTATGGTAGCTTCCTAGATCATTAGATACTTTAAAATGTTGTTTTACTAACAGACTGAATCTGATGAATGTATGCATAACTTTAATAGTTGTGAACAAAACTATTCACTAATTAACTTAATGTTTATTTATTTATTATTAAAATATTTATAACCTGCCCTATATTAAAGGACCTCAGAGTGGCTTACAGGTAACATTAAAACAAGTTAAACAATTTAAAACAATAAAAATAATCTAAATAATCTAAAAACATATTAAGCATTATAATGATTTAAAAAATATGGAAATGTCTAAAACTATATGTAACAAAGGTCTTGATGAATGACCAAGTTGGCACCAAAGTGAAATGAGTGTTGGTGGGCAGTCTGCTGTTGGGGAGCCACATCTGAGAAGCCTCTCTCCCATGTCCTAACACAGTATATTGGCTTCACTGGTGGAACACAGAGGAAGGCCAGCACAGCAAACCTCAGTCCTCAAGCAGTCATATAGGGGCAGAGGCACTCCATCAAGTATCAAGATCCCAAGCCATTTAGGGCTTTAATGCTATCACAAGCACCTTAAATTCAGACCAGAAACATTTTGTCAACCAGTGAATTCCTTTTAAAACTGGCATTACATGCTGTCTATATGATGTTCCTCATCAGGACTATCAGATGTGTTAGCACTCCCATGTATTTAAGGGCAATCAATAGCCTTTCATGATCTATGCAGTCAAAGGTTTTGCTGTAGTCTATAAAGCACATGCTGATTTTGTTTTCCCTGGTGCGCTCCATTAGCCATTGTATGTTTGCAGTGTGGTCCCTTATGCCTCTTCCTTTCCTGAACCCTGCTTGGACTTCTGGGATTTCTCTCTCCCTGTATGGTTGGAGTCTATGTTGTAGAATTTTGAGCATAATTTTGCTTGCATGGGATATTAGTGCTATGGTTCTATAGTTGCTGCAATAGTTGCAATCTTTTCTGTCTCCTTTTTTGTGGCTGGGGATGTATATTGATCGTTTCCAGTCTGTCGGCCATCATTTTGTTTTCTGTTTTCATATGTTAGTTTGCACTATGATTGACATTGACTTTGTCAATGTGGATTACAGCAGCTCAATTGGAATATCATCTGTTCCTGGTGACTTGTTTTTCACCATTTCTCTTATTGCAGCTTCCACCTCAATTTTTAGAATTTGGGGTTCATCTTCTTATGGCTCTTTGTTCCATGTGTCCTTAATTCTGTCATCTTTTAAATTCCTATTCTGTGTATTTAATCCATTGTCTTTTTATTCCTTCCTGGTCTTGAATATTTTTATTTTTATTGTCATAAAGCATTCCAGTCCTTGGTTTGAACTTTCCTTTGATTTCCCTGATCTTGTGGAATAGGTCGTTCTCCCCTTTTTGTTGTTGTCTTCTATTTCTCTTCACTGTTGATTGTAGTAATTTTCTTTATTTTTATGAACTAGCCATTGTACTGTTGCATTCAAGGTTCTTAGCTTGTTCCTATCTCCTTTTTGTTTTGCTTATCTTCTTTCCTTTATTCCTTGTAACGTTTTATCTGTCATCCATGGTTTCTTTTCTTTCTTTTTGCCCATTGAAAGTGTCTGTCTGCATTCTTCTTTTATTATGTCCTTGCTTCACACCAAAGCTCTTCTGGTTCTTGGTCAATTATGCTTAGTAGTGCAAATCTGTTCCTTACATTGTTGATGAATTCAGTGGAGATATTGTTTAGATCATATTTTGGAATGAGGACTGGTTTTATTTTCTTCTTCAGTTTTACTCTTATTTTTGATATGAGTAATTTGTGATCTGTACCACAACTGGCACCTGGTTTTGTCTTGGCCACCAGTATGGAGTTTCGCCTTTAAAGACATGGGAGTGCCAACACATTTGATAAGTTTGATGAGAAATCTGTACTCAGGATAAGAGGATACTGTCAGCTCTCTTTTACGAGAGCAAGTGTCCCCCAGCTTCACCATCTGGAACCTTCCTGAGAGATAGGATCAGAACCACTGGAGCGCAGTGCCCCCGATGCCCAATTCCCCCAGGCATTCCAGAAGAATACCATGGTCAATGGTATTGAAGGCCAAGAGCACCAACAGGGTTACGCTTCCCCTGTCGATGCCCAGACGGAGATCACCGACTAAGGCGACCATGGCAGTCTCAACCCCATGTCCCACTCTGAAGCCAGCTTGAAATGGATCCAGATAATCGGTTTCATCCAAGACAGCTTGGAGCTGAGAGGTGACTGCCCTCTCGATTACCTTGCCCAAGGATGGTAATAAGGAGACCAGCCTATAATTACTCCTTAACAAGGGGTCAAGGGAGGGTTTCTTCAATAAAGGTTTTACTATAGCCTGTTTTAAGGCGGATGGAAATATCCCTTCCCGAAGAGATGTATTTATTATGTGATGTAATGCAATTTTTACAACATCTCCTCCCTGCATGGTCAACCAAGAAGGGCAAGAATCGAGGGGGCATGTCGTTCTCTTCACACGACCAAGAAGCTTGTCCACATCCTCAGTACTTACAAACTCAAAGCGATCCAGAATAACCTTGTTCCCAGAGTCACTGAACACCTCTCTTACAGGTTCTGTCATAAGACCAGCGTCAAGATCAGCCCTTATCTGAGAGATTTTATCGGCGAAAAAGGCGTCACAGCAGGCTATAGTTGGTTCCAATAGGGGGTTCAGGGTGGCCGGAGGTTGAGTTAATTCCCTAACCACCCTGAGCAGCTCTGCTGAATGAGACTCTGCCGATGCAATCCGTGCAGCACAGAATGAGTTATTTGCTGCATCGATTGCCACTCCGTAGGAATGTAACATGTTCTCATGGAGTGTCTTGTCGGATAAGTTCTGATGTTTCCGCCAGTGGCGCTCTAGTCGTTGCGCATCCCGCTTCATCTGGTGAAGATCTTTAGTATACCAGGGTCTTTTATTTGAAGCGGGCCGGTAAGGACACTCAGGAGCGATACTGTTTATCACCCTGGTGAAGTTCGTATTCCAATTATTAACCAGGGTGTCAACAGGATTGCCATCGTTCCCAAACATAATACCCTTTAAGGCTTCTTGGAACCTTTTGGGTTCCATCAGCCTTCGAGGGCGGACCATTCTAATCGGTCCTCCACCCCCGAGGGGTTTCTGGATTGTGGCTTTTAGTCCTACTTTGACCAGGGAGTGATCCGTCCATGACAGGGGGGAAATACTATATATTTCCACCCACGAATCTTCTCGGTCCGTACTGAAGACCACATTGAGAGTATTACCAGCACAGTATGTTGGACCTGAGACCAGCTGAGACAGGCCCATGGCTGTCATGGACTCCATGAACGTTCGAGCCACACCTGTTAGATCTGATGAGCTGGCCTCGAAGGGGATGTTGAGGTCCCCCAGGGCAAGAAGCCTGGGGGACTCCAACACCAGCTCCGAGACCAGCTGTGTCAGCTCGGCCAGGGAGTCTGTTAGGCTACTGGGTGGACGATAGACCAACAGAATCCCCAGACTGTCTTTGGCCTTCAGAGACAGGTAAATACACTCAATGTGTCTCAGTTTCGGAACCGAGTTCCTGGTCAAGGTGATATGACTTTTATGGACCACGGCCACTCCTCCCCCTCGCCCACTTTCCCTGATCTGCTCCTTCAACGTGTACCCGACTGGGAGAGCTTTAGCCCAGGTCACACAACTGTCCTCTCCGAGCCAGGTCTCCGTGATGCATGCCACAATTTAAAAAGGATGCTGAAAAATTGAAGCGTGTCCAAAGGACAACCACCTCTTAACCTCCTCCCTCCCTAACTGTCATCTTTCGGCCTCTGGGGGAGAGAGTAGGCTGGCCCAGTACCATCAGGGGCTAGCCTGAAGAAAGAGGCTCCTCCCTCCCTAACTGTCGTCGTTCGGCCTCTGAGGGAGAGAGAAGGCTGGCCCAGTTCCATCAGGGGCTAGCCTGAAGAAAGAGGCTCCTCCCTCCCTAACTGTCAACGTTCGGCCTCTAGGGGAGAGAGTAGGCTGGCCCAGTTCCATCAGGGGCTAGCCTGAAGAAAGAGGCTCATCCTTCCCTAACTGTCATCTTTCGGCCTCTGGGGGAGAGAGAAGGCTGGCCCAGTACCATCAGGGGCTAGACTGAAGAAGAGCCCTCCCTCCGGTCCATCTGCCTTGGTCCAGGCCTTAGAGGGAGAGAAGAATGCTGGACCTGATTCCCTCCCCCCCCCCTCACCATTCCCTTCTCCTTTTGTGTCGTGTCTTTTGGATTGTAAGCCTGTGGGCAGGGAACTGTCTGTTATCCCCTCTATTGTAAACCGCTTGGATTCCCAGTGATTGGGCGGTATATAAATAAAACCTATTATTATTATTATTATTATTATTATTATTATTATTATTATTATTATTATTATTATCTCGTTTCCAGGTTAAACATACCCATCTCCCAAAGTCTTTCCTCATTAGGCATGGTTTCCAAGCCCTTCACCATTTTGGTGGCTGTCCTTTGGACACGCTTCAGTTTTTCAGCATCCTTTTTGAATTGTGGTGCCCAGAACTGGACACAGTATTCCATGTGAGAAATATTGTATTCCATTCGTCCACCACTCTGACCATATCTCTCCTTTATTGTCATCCCTTCACTGGCTCCCCCTCCCTTTCTGTATTCAGTATAAGCTCCTGTTGTTGACTTTTAAATCCCTGCATGGGCTGGCCCCTCCTTATTTATCAAACCTTCTTTTTCCTCACCTTCCCACTCTTTCCCTCCATTTTGGTAGTCAAGGTATGCTGTCTCAGCTCACTGCCCTGTCCCGGATTCATCCCTTTTCACTTGCTGCTCCTCACTCCTGGAATCTCCTTCCCCCACGAAAACTGCTCACCACTTCTTTAACCAGTTTCAAAACTGAGTTGAAGACCATCCTGTTCAGAGAAGTATTCTCAGGCATTGCGTGACTATTATTTGTTACTTGATGTTTTTAATTTGTTGCCTGCTTTACTTTATTGAACCCTTTCCTGTATTGTTGTGTATTATTTATATATATTAAGCTAGTATTTCTTAGATTGTATGCCATGGGTTTACTTTATCTATGTTATTGTTTGTATGTACAGCACTATGTAAATCTACAGGGCTATATAAATAAATAAATAAATAATAATAATAATAATAATAATAATAATAGGGATTTAGCTTCAGTTTTTTGGTCCTCATCCAGGCCATTACATCATCCAGGTACTAGATCAGCAGCTGCACAGTCACAGCTGACTTTGATGACATGGAGTAATGGAGATTTAATAATACTACTTTTATTAATGTTGTAGTGTTGAAGCAGAAACTGTAGCTTTGTTCTGCTATAATCAGCTCTAGTCCTTGGAGCACATGGATTCTGGCTCTCTGAATTTCTATTGTGCTCTTCCAAGATCTTCATTTTAAATACTGGCCATTCCAAGAAAACTTCTCAGTGCCTTTAGTTTGCCTATGCAAAGCAATCCTGATAATTCTAGTAGTACAAACCCTTTTGTCTGCTAATCCAAATCTCAACAGGAAAGACTAACTTTAGAAATGCCTCAGATGGAACAAAATTTTGCCTTAACATGTAAACAGGCAGAATTAATCACTATCCAGCACTATTTCAATATAATGCTTAGGAAATGAGGCTAAGTTTGGGATTGACTGCTTCTCAAGGCACATCCCAGTTTATATGAAGAAGTTCCTATAGAGTTAAATCCAAAATGGTAAAATGATATGTGTGCATGACAGAAGAATTCAGCAGGTTATTATCTATGATCAATGTAACATAAAAAAGTTGTAAGTATATATAAATACTGCAGTTACTTGAGGCCAAACATGAACATTGTACATATCTTTTTAAACCTGCCAAAGGCAAATGTATAAATACTTCAGAACTAAATTAAGACCTGTGTAAACCTTGAATGAAAAAAAAAAAACATAATTACAGTTTTTAACATACCTTATAAATGACAAGTGTTTATCTTATGCCTCTTGAAAGTGTGCACAATTAGGTATTATCTATTGAGAGTGTGAATAAGCATGGCCGGTTCAAATGGAGAGGTAGCTGTGCATTTATAAAGTTGTGGAATTTTCCTTTTGCAGTCATTTGACATTGTTGTAGATCTTCATACTCATAATAACGTTTAATAAATTACCTCCACTTCTGCTTTTTTCTTTCTTTTCCCCACTACTTTTCCTTTATGTTTGAACACGTTCTTTTCAAATAATAATTTTAATGTACTGTATTTACTTTATGCAGACTGTTTTTTCAAAAGGATGCTTTCTCTTTTTTAACCTAGCAGTGATAAAATTGAATGAAAGCTTGAAAAGTCTGATTCCTCTGATTTTCTGACTGTTTCTCCATTTTTTGTGATATGGACTCTAGTATTTCTAGAAAAAATATCAGGACTCCAGTCTTTTTAGAATTGACAGTGATCTATAAGTCCCTTTCCCAGCTTACGTATGTAGGGATTCTCTGCATTTACTCATTAACAGAGCAGTTGGATAGAACAGCACTTAAAATGCAGTTCCCTTCTGTTGCCTTTGACCTGTTTAAGATTGATCCAGATCTGTGAAAGTTTGGATTGATCCTCAAAATGAGTCAGACTTCACAGCTCTTCCAGTTCTTTTCCTCATTCAGAAACAAACAAAAACACTTATACTTACAAAAGGGGGAGCCAGCAACAGGAGCAAGCTAGACGCCAGCTTCCTGGTGCAACACAACCAGCTGCAGAACTATAGTGATGATTGGTTGCATGTTTAGGAATACTGCTGTTGGAGCCCTGAGCAACTCTCCTTTAAGCAGCCAGAGATACACTGTTTATAATGCATTATATCCAATTGAGTGATTAAAAAAAATAATATGGAAGCTCTGACATGCACAAACATGAGGCATCTCAGATTTCATTTGTTCTTCCCTTGTGAGAGGTTTCATCTCTCCATTTCTTTATTTGTTTAAGAGATTTAAAAAAAACAACAGCTAAATAAGACTAGGATGTGTGAGTAGGATGAGGGGCCTCTACGCATAAAAACACCACCCGTATTCTGTCAGGGTTGTTGCTTACTTGCTAGATTGTTTGCTTATTTGTTCTTGGAATAATTTTCATTCATAATTCATTTTACATACATTCATTTATATTCATTTTACAAAGCATTCTCAGCATAAAAGGGCAGCATTTTTCTTTTGTTCAGTAATTTTTAAGCAACATTTTCTTGTAAACATTTCCTATTGCCTTAATACTGTCTCTGCACAAGCATTTCTTTTATTCCTAGTTTTGTACTTTAAGAAAAAAAAACCTTGAAAGGATCAGGTACTCATTGCTTCTTGAGTATTGTTATTCGTTTGTCTCAACAATGGGCTTTAAAGTTGCAGGGCTTTAGACACATTTGTTTATTACAACTAATGTTTTTATAAAAAATCCTTTGTAGGTCCTGAATGTATCTTTCTCAAGCTGTTAAGCAACTATGAAATCAGTGTGTATACATTATATAAGGTGTAAAAGTAATAGTATTATCTAATGCATAAACATAATAAGCAGAAGTATAGAAAAGTAATAGACAGAGGGATAGATAACCCTCTTCATCACTTACGTTCAAAACACACTGCAGAAATAATCCAGTTTGAGACCGCTTTAACTGCCCTGGCTCAATGCTAGGGAATCCTGGGAACTGTAGTTCTGACATTTTACCTTCTCTGTCAGAAAGCTCTGGTGCCACAACAAACTACAATTCCCAGGATTCTCTAGCACTGAGCCAGGGCAATTAAAGCAATCTCAAACTAGATTATTTCTGCAGAGTGTTTTGGATCTTTGTTAATGGACCCAATGTCCTGTTTGTTTCCTTAAATAATTTTTAAAATAATCTCTCTCTCTCTCTCTCTCTCTATATATATATATATATATATATGAGATGCATCAGATATCATGGCCAGTGATGAAAGATTCTGAGAGATGTAGGCCTGTTACAGACTGCCAAAATAAAGCTGCTTCGGGTCTCTTTGGAGGTATGCTGTTTAAATGACGCATGGGTCCTAAGAGTCTGGAGGTCGCGCCAAAGCCACACTCCATTCCTAAGCACTGGAGGGCAGCTTTGGTGCCGCTTCCGGATTCTTAGGACGCATGCATCATTTAAACAGCATACCTCCAAAGATACCCGAAGCAGCTTTATTTTGGCAGTCTGTAACAGGCCGTAGTCTCCTTTTCATCCTGGGGAGAAGTGACCAGTGGGGTCCCACAGGGCTCTGCCCTGGGCCCAGTGTTATTCAACATCTTTATCAATGACTTGGATGACAGAATTGGGGGCATACTTATCAAATTTGCAGATGACACCAAATTAGGAGGAATAGCTAATACTTCATAGGACAGGATCAAAATTCAAAATGACCATAATAGACTAGAAAACTGGGCCAAAGCTAACAAAATTAAATTCAACACGGAGAAATGTAAGGTACTGCACTTAGGGTGGAAAAATGAAATGCACAGATATAGGATGGGCGACACCTGGCTGAATGAGACTACATGTGAAAGGGATCTAGGAGTCCAAGTAGACCACAAATTGAACATGAGTCAACAATGTGATGCGGCAGCTAAAAAGGCCAATGCAATTTTAGGCTGCATCAATAAAAGTTTAGTGTCTAGATCAAGAGAAGTAATAGTGCTACTATATTCTGCTTTGGTCAGGCCCCACCTGGAATATTATGTCCAGTTCTGGGCACCACAATTTAAAAAGGACATTGAGAAACTGGAGCGTGTCCAAAGGAGGGAGACTAAAATGGTGAAGGGTCTGGAAACCATGCCCTATGAGGAACGACTTAGGGAGCTAGGGATGTTTAGCCTGGAGAAGAGAAGGTTAAGCGGTGATACGATAGCCCTGTTTAAATATTTGAAGTGATGTCATATTGAGGAGGGAACAAGCTTGTTTTCTGCTGCTCCAGAGAACAGGACCTGGAGCAATGGATGCAAGCTATAGGAGAAGAAATTCCACCTCAACATTAGGAGGAATTTCCTAACAAAATTGCGGTGCCCTATACAGACGGGGGTTCCATGTTGACGTCGCAGACGCATAGCGTCTGGACACCGCGCTATGGAAATGACACGGCTAGTGTGCCATTGGCTCCTCACTGCGTCATTTCTGCTGGGGCTTCTCACTGCCGCTAATGATGGTGCAGGCAGACCGCCGCTTTCTGGCGGTCTGTAATGCGCCATTGTGACACTATGGGCTAAAACCAACACTAGTCCTCCACACAGCACACCCATTGAAATGAATGTGACTTATTACAGTACAGTAGTTGCAACAAATTTAAGTGACATTAGAAGGGGAAATGTCCTCTGCTTGGGAACAATGTTGGATTTAGCACTATGTTTTTTTTATTAGAGCGGTTTTGCATGTGGGATTCACTCCAGCATTGAACAAAAGAGATTGCAGATTTTCTTCAAGCTGGCAATTGTCAGCATCATAGTCTAATGAAATCATAATGTAAGAACTGTTTGTTTTTAAACAGCATGGCCAAAACATACAGAACTTCAAAAAGAATCTTAAAAAGGAAAGGACAAAGTACAGTTCTGACTTTGTCAGCCTAATTTGACTTGCAAGCATATATGAAAATTTAGATTTCTTTTTTTTAACTTGTAAAGGTCACAACAGTGAATTATCAAGAAAACTCCAGAGAAATTGTTGTCAGCTTGCTGGGTCTTGAACTCAGCTTGGATTGTTTGTACTTTAGTGTGCAATTTACTTTTTTTAACATGAAAATTAGGACCATTGAAAATGAATATTTGCATAATTTACATAGAGCTGCCATAATACTAAAATACTAGAAAGAGAATGCAAATCAGCTTTGTTTAAACTTGGCAGAAAGTGTGTGGGCTTCTTTAGTGGGCTTTTCTTTATCTTTTTAAAAATACACAGGCACATTCATTTTTTGTGCTCATAACTTTACTCAACCCTGGCTTTGTAGTAAACTTTCTGTGATAGAACGTTGGTTTTTGTGTTAAGCAAGCAAAGTGTGTTGTGAAAAATTGAGTTGATTAGTATTTGCTATCTTAGCCAACGTTTACTTGTTGAAAAGGTGTTTAGCAATCTCTTCCCACAGGCTGCATTTCTGAAATGATGATTGCTTCATTCTATAGGTATTACATGCTGGCTTACCATATGAAAAGAGAGAGAGAAGTTTACTTTTGACAGTGTTAGAACACAAAGTTTAGGTTTTATCTCCTCACAACTGGGAATAATTTCCAACCATATCAGCATTTGGTACACATACCTCTATTTTGTTTCATTTTATTTAGATATAGCACATTGTCAGATGAACAGCTTGGCTCTACAGGCATCACTGTGTGAATGTAAGATACTTCTGCTCTTCGCTTGAGAAGAGTCCCATTCTTTCCCCTCTTCTCCCTGCTGTACTTCCCCTTTTACTTTCATAGGCTACAGATTAGATGGAAATCTGATATACTCACCCACCCAAAAGAATAAAAAAGGTTTCCTTCTATGCAGTGGGATATTTCTATCAAAACCAGCATTTTTAATTTACCTTGTGAAATCATACTGTTAAAATTAATAGCTCTAAAAAATATCATGCAACCTGATTCACATAGGTGTGCACTGTTCTTAAGGGAGACAGAATTTCTCTACTGTTGTCAGATGCACGTATGAGGATGTTGTCATGTTTTATCAAAATGAAAAAAATGATAAAACTTTAATGACAATATAGTTAGAGAATTATGAGTACATAAGGAATTACATGTTTCATCTAAACAATCTTTTACTTTAGGGGTGGGCAAGTTTCTCAAATCTTGTGGGACTCCAGCTTCTATCAAGCTTCATGCTTCTGTTGGCTAACAAAATCAATTATGAAGGATTATGGGAGTTACAGTCCAAAAATATCTTAAAAACACAAGCAGCTTAGTCTCTCTCTCTGTCTCCGTCTCTGTCTCTCTGTCTCTCTCTTTCTCTCTCCCCCCCCCTTTTTTTTTGGAGGAGCAAAACTAGCACTGGTAATAATACTTTTCTTGTCTTAAAGAGCTTCATTATCTCTGAGGCCTTGTAATAATCTTGTAAAGAAGTTCAGATTATTGTTTTGTGATGGGGAGGCAACAAGTTAAGGTTGAAAGTCAGTGCCATATCTACACCTCTGAATAGCATGTTTCAAATATTCCACCCTGTATCCAATGCAGGGATGCACTCAAGGGAGAATAAATCACTTATTCACATTTCTTCCCACTTCAGGCACATCTTCAAAACTATGCAGTCTTTGAAGATTTTTTGCAAGTGGGGAAAAGTTTTTCAACCCCCCTGAAGTAGAAGCCCTCACATGGCTGCCTCCCTTCTCATATCATGGAAACTGGAGTGGTTGGAGAGGGCAGGAATCATAGTGAGATTCATCATTGCTACCACTGCATGTGTTACAAGATTGTACAATATTTGAGTCTTTAAATACTTTTTCCATCCAAAGATTTCAGGGGACATAGAATAAAATCAATTTTACTGATTTAAAAAATTAAAATGTAAACTACTAAATGATAACTTAGTCTAAAAATGTATTAACTATGTAGCAAATTATAATATGTTAAATCAATTAAGACCATGTATATGTACAAACTGGATAAAACCATTAGATTCCACAGGCTTTAAGAAAAAAAGGCACGTGTTATCTATACTACAAAAGAAAGTTAACATCAAGCCTTTAAGGGGAGGATATTCCAAAACCAGGGTGTCCCAACAAAGCATTTCCCATGCCCCCTTACAGTTTATTGTTCCAATCCCCAGAATCCTAATGGTCTCACTCTGAGACTTCATACAGAAATTGAAAAGCATGGGAGACCAGAAGAAACCTGGCAATATCCCACAAGGACTGAACAGTAGTCAACCCAGTGGAGCCTCCCAGTGCCACAATTGTCCCACAGAACCCCCACACCATTCCGTCTGACTATCTGGAGAGGTCCAGATTGTAAGCTTATCAAGAACAACATTGTAGAAGAGTATTGTCTAAATTATGTCTCTCAGTGCAGACTGTAATACAGTCTCCCAAATACCCCATAAGTATATGGACATATACAGGAGTGTGGGAAACTCATTTCTGCAACTGTTATTTCTGTAATCAAGTTCCACACTAGATGCCCCCCTTACATTAATTTGCCTGTGCAATGACTATACAGATGAATTTGTCATTGTGAACCAAGTTTCTGAATCTAATCTAGCATCTGTATTTGAGGTATGCTATCTGACATAGCAACTTAAATGCTGAAATGATGATTTAGATTTACAAGGCAACTCAGATAAAATATTCACCTTGAATTATTATTTTAATGAGTTTATTTCTTTTATGTTAGCCCCTTTTTACTCCTCTTTCCTAAATAATGCCTCCAGTTTTAAGAAACTAATTGTTTTAAGGACATATAGAGGACCGAGTATTTGTGCAAGCCTGGTTTGTTGTTGTATGCCTTTAAGTTGTTTCTGACTTATGGAGACCCTTAATGTGATTTTATCATGAGGTTTTTATCATGGGGAGTTTTATCATGGGGAGTTGGCAAGTTTTTTCAGAGGAGGTTTGCCATCACCATCATCTGAGATTAAGAGAATTGACTTGCCCAGGGTCACCCTGTGGGTTTATATGATGGAGCCCAGATTTGAACCCTGGTCTCCGGAGTCATTGTCCAGCACTCAGACCATTACATCATGCTGACTCACAAGCCTGGTAATATGAGAGATCTCCCAAATTGTTCTGTAGTGTTTGAATCTTACATTACCACTCAGGTTATTCCTTGAATCTTACATTAACCCTATATTTCAAAGCAATAGTGTACATCACTTTTCATAAACCCCATAATTCAGTGTTATACAGAAAATGTGTATAGAACTTGGCTCTGAACATTTCTGAATTAGGAAGAAGCAGATTAGACCTGCTTCCTCTGAAGATGGAGAGTGGTAGTTAGGAAGTACACAAATATTTAAGGTAGTTAGGCCCATATGAATTTTCTAGTTTCTGATCATTTATATGTCCTTTCAGTACTGTCTAAGTAACTTATGTGTGAAAATTGTATTGCTTTGTCCATTGTATATAATTCCAAGGGAAAAAATAGTTAAGAAGGTTATTGGAAATGAGTATTTGTTTGGATGGGTTATCAGTGGAATACCTATTGGAAGATCAGAACCCACATATTACCAGGTTAATGGCCAATTTTCTGGTGGAGGCAACAAGATTATGGCTTAAATTTTAATAAGAATCCTGAAGTTTTATTGTAAATGTATGTTGTTGTTATATGCCTAATAAAGGTTAACTAAAACTAAAACAAAATAATTTGTGAAAATTTATGTGTGAAAATGAAAATGACTTCATAAACCTTGGGGAAATCATAGGTAGAATAGACCTCTGCTCCTTCAATGAGATTTTCTCTTCTCCTGCACGCCCATTGACAGTTAGCTCTTCCCCTGTCCCTCTGCAGCCAAGTTTGAGGGTGTTCATAGGGCTGTAGGGGAAGGAAATCCCCCCTCCTTGTTCAATTTATGCTTGTAGCACCATCAGTAGAAGCATAACATTGGATTTTATCCTCTCAAAGAAAAGCAGCTAAAATCTTAAAGGAACACCTTAAATCCAGCCAATAGTAAATCAGAAAATCCATGTAATACTACAGATATGGTTTTGTCTATAGTAGATGAAGAGGCATACTAATCTCCTTACAACTGGAAGATCACAGTACTGATGTAAGAATTAAAACAGAAAGGGTGCCAAAAGGAAGTGTTGGTGTGTTCCGAATACAGGATTGATTCAGTTATCCTTTAAATACAGTGGTACCTCGGGATACGAAATACCCAGGTTACGAAATTTTCGGGATACGAAAAAATCCCATAGGGAATTATTGTTCCGGGTTACGAATATTTTTTCGGGTTACGAAAAAACTTTTGGTGCTTTTCGGCGCTATTTCACACGGAATCGCGGCTTTTCCCCATTAGCGCCTATGGCATTTCGGCTTACGAAGGCTTTTCGGGTTACGAAAGCGGCCACGGAACGAATTACTTTCGTAACCCGAGGCACCACTGTAATGTATTGGCTTTTCAACTATTTTTAATACCTCCTATATATCTTTTCAAAACTGAAGCTATTTAAAGTTTCTCTTCCTGCTTTCAAAATGAATCTCCTATTTCATGAAATTTAACAAACCTTTTACTATTTATTGAATGTTTTGCATTTTATCTCTCATACCCAAAGTAGGAAATTTAAACTAACTTTTTCTTTTCTAGGCCAGCTTCAGTCCATTGGTTCCTAGTCCATCTCTGCTTTCACCACACTCCAAATTAAGATTGGCATGTACACTGGGTGAACCACCACAGATTCCTCTGTATCCTCTTCCTGCTCAAAGTGGTAATGTAGCATACTCAGTTTCTCTGACATACTTGTTTTGCCTCTGTGTTATATTAAATGAGCTTTCTTACACAATGATACCTTTCCTCTAAATTCTAACATGGTTAGATTTAGCATACTGCACTTTCTACAAATACAGGTATATGCAATGCAGGCATAAAGGATATCTGGAGCACAAAATTCAGCAGCAATTGCTCAAAACAGTAAGAAGAGTAAAGGATGGAAATGTCAACTAAAAATCTTTACCATCTACGTAAAATAGCTGATAGTCCCAGTCTTGACTCTAGTAGTAGCAGACACTCTGGGTGGCTGAAAACAGCCCCTGCTCTGTGTCTCCACACCAGGGTTGAGGGGCTTATCTCTCTCCAAATGTTGTTGAACTTCAGTTCCCATCAGCCTTAACCATGCTGACCAACAAGGAGACATCATGCAAATAATGGTTTATTAACATCTAGGGAGCTGATCTTGACATTGACCCCAAAGTAAATTTCTTCATTTTGGGAAGGAGAAGGCAGAAATTACAGCAGTTCATGGAATCAAGGAAAACACAGCCATCTACAAACTGGACTTTGTTCATCCCAAGTATGCTTCTAAGGGTTTGTGGAGAACTGTTTGTTTATGCAAATACCCCTGCCTGACTATGCTCTAAAACATTAGTAATCACTTCCATCTTGTCATTGCTCTAATTCACCTTGCAAAAGAAAGCACATGCAATTGTGCATCCTATAAGTCTTAATTATTAAGCATGCAGTTTGTCAACAATTTATTGCTCCTCACTGTGATTGAAATATTGTTTTGCACCTTTAAGACTTAAAGATGAACTTGTTGACAGTAGCACTGTTTCAATAACAGCCCAATCAAGTGTCACCTGTGTGTTTATACTGTATGTCTATAATCTCCTTAATATCAAGACAGGCAAAAGGCAAGTATTTTGAATATGCATTCTTTATGTGTGGAAACAAAACCTAGGAAATGAAGCATTGGTACTTGTTGTGATAAGTTGTTCATGGATGGGAGGAGGAGTGATACCCAAACCAATGGCTTATTCCCATGCGTCAGCTGGATAGGCAAGATTCAAAAATTTTTTTGCTATGTCTGTTTACTCTCTTCCCTTTCCAGTCAGTTGGTTCAGTTGTAGACCAACAATCAAATGACACTGGTGAAGAGGAAGATTCTTTGGATAAAAGTATAGATTCAGAAGATAACACCTATAGATTGTTTATGGCTTATCAATTCAGAAGCTTATTAAAAATAGTGCTTCAGTCTTTGGATCTGGAGTGGAATCAGAATGAAAAAGATAAGGATGCTGAACAGAAACCTTTAGAGACCTTTACCTAGATCTGTAGAGATTTCCATTGTCAGTCACAGTTAAAGAGATAGTGAATTTAGAATGGGGAACTTCCTTAACAACTAAGAGGGTATTAGGATATTCTCAGAAGCTGTATCTGTTTAAGAAACAGGACATGGAATTTCTTAGGGTCCTACTTGTGATGGGCCTGTCACAGCCCTTATTTCAGGAGCTGTAGTTCCTAAGGAGGGAGGCACAGTTCTAAAGTAAGTAGATGAATGCAAGATAGCAGCAGCATTAATGCCCATAAGGCTGCTGCTCTAGTAATAAGAAGTTCAGAAGCAACATTCGTGTTTGCTAGAGTAACTATCCTTTGGGTTCATGATATATTTGAATTCCAAGTAATTGATAGGAGATATTTGAATAAGATTTTGGATCAATGACAGGCTGTTCTGCAAAATACACTGCTGATGTAAGCCATGACATGGTGGTATTTGATTCATGAAGTATAACAGCAACAGTGGCACACTGTTTGCTCTGGTGACACTGCTAGAATATGGATCAAAAATCCAGGAATAATTTGGTATACCATTTGGAGGATAGTTGCTTTTTGGGGGGAAAGGCTTTTCAAAAGGTTTTATAGAAGATAAAAGAAGCAAGTCATACCAAAGGTACATGTAAAGAAGAATGAGAAAAGGCCCTTTTGTGGCAATTACGGTACTCTTCCTTTGAGGAGGAAGAAATTATAGCAGGCCAAATGATTTCAACAATGGTAGAAATAAAATAGAGGGAGAAATCAATTTAGGAGTGTGAGGGTTCTCCCTGGTCCCCTCCACTCCTGCTGAGCTGGATGGGACCCCCTGAGAACATCTTTTTATCTAAAATAAACTTCACTGCCACCACCCAATGAATTATCTCCCCCCCCCCAAACATATCATAACATCAGGACTTTGTTGGGGAATTTCATAGATACTTTCCCTTGCCAACTTAGGAAAGAACTAGCCAAGCCAGGGCACATGAAAAAGGAGTGCAAGGAGGCAGAATACTTTAAAGAAAAGTTTTATTCTAATTAAAGGAATTCTAGAGCAAAAGAATATCATTGCATGAAGACTAACTTGTCTTCCAGGCACAAACATAAAGTATAAGTTACGGAATACAATCATTTCAGCCAAACGAATGAAACAGACCAAAAAACCTAGCACCACTGACTAGTACATGTTTCTAATCTTCCTTACAGCTCAAATGGGAATTGTAGTCCTTGGTGCATCTGCATAGCTGGGAGTCTGGACTCCATTGTCCAACTCCACCAGCCAGCAGGCAGGCAGGCAGACCTCAAACAGACAAAAGCCTCATGTTGCATCTAGGGTTTTTAAAATCTCTCTCTCACAACTTTCTCAAATGTTTGTGCTTCTCCCCAACTGCCTTTCTCATTGGACAGCTGCCATGTCACCAGTTGTAATGTAATCCCTTATTAACATGTACCTTTCCCAACATTTAATAGCAATAGTAAATACATTTCTATACCACTTATCAGTGCACTTAAGCACTCCCTAAGTGGTTTACAAAGTGTAAACTAATTTCCCCCAACAATCTGGGTACTCAAGCCTGAGTCGAGCTTGAGCCCCATGGCTGATTTTGAACACGCAACCTTATGATTTGTGAGGGAGTAGTTGCAATACAGGCATTTAACCACTGCTTCACCAGGGATCATATAATATAATAATTCTTTATTATCTGGAAAGAAGGCTCTGATACATGGAGGGACTCCCACTTTTCACAAGGAGACAAGGTTTTCAACAGCAAAAGTGAGGTACAGGTCATGCCACAAGAGATGCATGACAATAGTATTGACACAGCTTCCCTCCTCTCTGAACCCTATTTTGGAACCATCCAAGGCCTGCTGTGACCAATTTAACAACTTCTTCGCGGATAAAACCTCTCGGATAAGGGCTGATCTCAACGCCATTATTGGGTCAGAAACCAGAGTAGAGGTCTCCAGAGCCTCCGTGGACTCAATTGTACTGGATCAGTTTGAGTCTGTAAGTACCGAGGATGTGGACAAGATCCTTAGAAGTGTTAGGAAGACAACTTGCTCTCTCGATCCCTGTCCCTCGTGGCTAACGGTTCAGGGGGGTGCGGTTGTAACTACTTTGTTACACCGCATAATTAATACATCACTCAGGGATGGGCAATTTCCATCCAGTTTAAAATTGGCCATTGTGAAACCGCTGATTAAAAAGCCCTCCCACGACCCCCTGATGCATAACAATTATCGGCCAGTTTCGCTACTGCCTTTTTTGGGAAAGGTGATCGAGAGGGCGGTTGCATTCCAGGTTCAATCGATCTTGGATGATACTGATTATCTGGACCCATTTCAAACCAGGTTCCGGGTGGGCTATGGAGTTGAGACTGCCATGGTCACCTTGGTCGATGATCTTCGTTTGGACATGGACAGGGGTAGCGTGTCCCTGTTAGTGCTCTTGGACATCTCAGCGGCTTTCGATACAATCGACCATAGTATCCTTCTGGAATGCCTGAGAGAGTTAGGAATTGGGGCACTGCACTCCAGTGGTTCCGTTCCTACCTCTCGGGTAGATTCCAGATGGTGTAGCTGGGAGACGTGTGCTCCGATAAGAGGGCACTTACATCTGGTGTCCCTCAAGGAGCCATTCTGTCTCCCATTCTATTTAACATTTACATGAAACCGCTGGGAGAGATCATCTGGAGACACGGGACGCGGTGTTATCAGTACGCTGATGATACTCAAATATGTTTCTCTGTGTCTCCGACTGATGCAGTGACCAGGGATGGCATCTTTCCTCTAGATGCTTGTCTGGACTCGGTAATGGGCTGGATGAGGGAAAACAGACTCAACCTGAATCCAGAGAAAACGGAAGTACTTGTGATAGGCTCCCCGAGTCCAGGTTTGGAATTTTTTCCACCTGTCCTGAATGGGGTCACGCTCCCCCTGAAGGACTCTGTTCGCAGTCTGGGGGTGCTCCTGGACTCGTCGCTCCACCTTACATCTCAGGTGGATGCGACAGTCAGGAGCACCTGTTATCAGCTTCGGTTGATACGCCAGCTGCGACCCTACCTGGGCCGGGGGGACCTTGAAACAGTGGTACATGCTCTGGTAACCTCTCGATTGGATTTCTGCAATGCGCTTTACATGGGGCAACCCTTGTACCAAACCCGGAAGTTGCAATTGGTTCAGAATATGGCAGCAAGGCTGGTCACTGGTTCCTCCAGGGCCAGCCATATAACACCGGTACTTAAAGATCTACACTGGCTGCCTATTCGCTTCCGGGCGCAATACAAGGTGTTGGCTATTACCTATAAAGCCCTAAATGGCTTGGGCCCAGGGTACTTGGAGGACCGCCTCTCTCCATACAATCCGCCCCGCACACTCAGGTCGGCCGGGAGGCAAATGTTAAGAGTTCCAGATGCTAGATACACCACCACTGCACAGAGGGCCTTCTCCATCTCAGCCCCTAAACTCTGGAACTCGCTTCCCGGCGAGCTCCGCTCGACCCCCTCCCTAGACCAATTCAAAAAAGGGCTAAAAACATTTCTTTTCCAGCAGGCATACCCCTAATGCCCTGATGTAATACCTGCTCCCCCTCACTGTTGTTATACTGCTGCTATACTGTTGTTGTTATATCATGCTAGCTTGGAATTGATATTGTTATTTTTATATTGTGAATTTGTGAATTTGGGATGTATTTTGACTGATGTTATTAATGGATTTTATGTGTTTTAAGATTGTATAATTCACCACTGTAACCCGCCTTGATCTATGGAAAGGCGGGCTAGAAATAAAGCTTTTATTATTTTTATTATTATTGTGGTGGGAGGAATGTTACCACATTTTCGAAACTAGAAAAACTAGATTGCAGATACAGTATATACTCGACTATATGTCGAGAAATTTATGCCTCAAAATTGACCCTAAAATTCTGGGTCGATTTAGATACGGGTCAGTACACTAATACTGCTTAGAAAGGTCCTGTGAAACAAGAGTCATGACTCACTCTTTGTGCCTCGAGGCAGGAGAGTGTGTGTGTGTGTGTGTGTGTGTGTGTGTGTGTGTGTGTGTGTGAGAAAGCAGTTCCCACTCCGATTTGCAGGCCTCTCTTCCCATCAAAGAAACACCACATTTAACACCACTTCTTTCCCTTCCCAGACCACTTTGCAAGCCTTCTCTCCATCAAAGAAACACCCCCATTTTACACCACTTCCTTTCCTCCCCAATCTGATTTTCAAACTTATCCTCCAGCATCTGGGAAGTGGTGTTAGGTGGTTGGGAGAGGCCCATAGAAGGAGGAGGAGGTATGGGAGTGATGTTTTCCCCTTTCCATCCTTTGTTATAGCCCCCTAAGTTTTACCCTCGACATATCCATGGGTCTATCAAAATCCATGCAGGTTCACACAGACAACTTAACAGTAAAAGGTTACATTGGCAATCAGGGGGGAGTGTGATCTGCCCCCTTAATTCAAAAGTCAGACAGAATACTCTGGTGTGCAGAGAGGTCTGTAAGGTCATTCACAGCAGATTATCTAAAAGGTATTTTGAATGTAGAGGCAGACTGTCAGAGCAAGCATATCATTCTTCATGGGCCTTGAACATGGTGGTGTTTCAATAGAAACTTATTATGATCCATTGCAGATAGATTTGTTTGTATCTGAAAGAGACTTCAAATTCAGGAGGTTTTACAGATGGAAGTGGAAGAGAGGAGCAGCGCAATGCACAGCAGTACACTGGTCTCAGGGTGTTCATTATGTATTTCCACCTCTTCCAGTTATTCAGGCCTAGAAAATATAAATTATTATTTGTAGAGGCTGAACATCCTAATCTGAAAATCAAAAATGCCCCAAAATCTAAAGTGACACTTTTGCTTTCTGATGGTCCCATGTATACAAATTGTTTCCTGCACAAAATTATTAAGAATATTGTATAAATTTGCCTTCAGGCTATGTGTGAAAGGTAAGGTAAAGGTTTCCCCTTTGACTAGGTCAAATCATGTCTGGCTGTAGGGGGCAGTGTTCATCTCTGTTATTAAGCCAAAGAGCATGTGTTGTCAAAGACAATTCTGTGATCATGTGGCTGGCATGATTGCCAGACTCATAGAATCACCTTCCCTTTATCTACTTGCACTTTTACATGCTTTTGAACTGCTTTTTAATTATCTGTATACGGTGTATATTACACATAAATGTATTTTGTGTTTAGACGTGAGTCCCATCTTCAAGATATCTCATTATGTATATGCAAATATTCAAAAATCTGAAACAATTCTGATCCCACATATTTTGGATAACTGAGACTCAACCTGTAATATATTTCTTAGAGATTTCAAAACTGTATTTTAATTTATCTATTAAACAGTGGCTCTAGATTCAAATATCAAAGTGTAGTGAAAACATAATAAATCCTATTTAAACCCTAATTTAAAAATTGCATATTGTGGGAAGGGCAAGGGTAGGTAATTTTTCTCATGAGACAACCCAAGCCTAGATATTACAAAGTAGCATCTTTCTGTTGCACTTAGGCTGCATTCTTATGCTCCTTATATTGTATGAACATTGTTTTTAGATGCTAGTGAGAAAAATAATATTTTTTGCTCATCTTTCACCATCAACTATAAAATGTGAAGAATGGACTTTATTATAAGTCAGGGATGATGAGAGTTGTAGCTCTTTGCCTCTGGCTCTAACTCACCACCTTGTTATGCACTGGTGCTGACCAGTTTTGGCCAGTGGTTAAAGCTTTGCTCTAAAGCAGCAGAGTTTCAGAGAATAGGCTGAAGACCCTGACAAACTCTCCAAGCCTTCTCACTCTTGCTTCCACAGAAGTCTTCACACTTCTCCAGGATCCTGCTGGCTCTTGTATCTTCCTCAAGACATCAGACAACTCAGTAGTCTTGTATAAAAGATCTACTTTATTCTACTATATACAGAATATTAATGCCCTCACAAATCACAATCTCTACAATCTCCAATACTACTCACTCTATTCCAAACTACTCCACAAAATACATTGGGAATCATATCAATTATTATAGCCATAGTAAAACACCACCCACTTAGCCAGTTTCCACCCAGTGGGCGTGTACATCCATTTTGATTGGTTCTCATAGTTCAACCCATAATTAATGATTTCATCATCTCATCTTGTCCACTTAACGATTCTCAGGTGCTTTCAATTAAACACACTACATTTCTGTCCTTGGCATTTAGGACTTGCTAATTACATTACCTTTTACACCTGTGTGGCTTCTTAATTGCTTTTGCTTAGTCATACTGACTCTCACATACATGTTTTATTTCTATCACTGTATATCCCATGTTGCATTTTCCTTAACATTGGTGTGGTTATTATTATGTTTCATTACTGTAGAAAGAAGTAGCAGGTATAAGTGTTCAGTGTTTCCCTATTAATATGCTGAAATATTTTGTTATCTTTCATTTTTGTTATTCTTACTGAAACTCATCTGTAATTTACATAAACTGATACAAACTCCAGAAAGTTTTAGTTAGTTAGGACCTTTCCTACCTTAGTGTTCAATTTTTCCCTTCCTCATATAAGGGTATTAGGATAGGAAGCAAGTTGCCCTAAAGAGTCTTACCAGCAGTAAATAATTTCAGAATCAAAAATTCTTACTAACATTTAGGGCTCTTTTATCAATTTTTATTTTAGCATTATTCTTAAGCAATTTTTGAGGAAGTGTTTCACACTTAAGTGATAAGTCTCACCTCATCATAATTGCACTGTATTAGACCTGTCTTTGCCTGGAGCTTATCACATAAGGTAATGGCTCCACTAGTGCTGTGGAGTCACTTGGTAATTGATTCTTTTTCCACTTGAAATAATCCATTAATGATCCCCTGTCCTGAAATGGTTTAGTAAACAATTTGAGTGTGAATGTCTCATTTTGTTGCAATATTTGTAACATAACAGGTGCAGTGTGAGTATGATTGCATTGCTCCTCCTTTGGGGATTTTCTGAGGATCCCCAGCAGCAAAATCCCAGACTACTTTTGAGAAGGGTTCCTAGGAAAATGTCTATATGCTTGTTCTTCATTCTCCAACATTTTCACAAGATGAGTAGCACAATTCTGTGTAATTCTGTTAAGGATTAATGCCCAGAGAAACCATTTTTCAGGAGGTTCAGGAAACGTTTAAAGAATAAATATATAAATGTTTAAAGAGTAATATACAAAAGCAGAACTGAGCAAGTGCTGGTTTGTAAGAAAAAGCACAGTAAAAGGTGGTGGAAGTGGTGTGGTGTGTGTTCATCCTCCCGATGAAATGGCAGTGGTTCCATAATAATCATTGCATAACTTGTTCAATTGCACAATTACAGCTTCTCGGGTTTATTTTTTAAAAATACACCAATCATGGAACAGGAACTGGATCAAACAAAGTGGTGTAAATGGTATTGTTGTATTTCAAGTGCAAGAAAGCACCATTGACACACAAATCAAGTGATGGTGCAAAAGAATGCATTCTCATTCCACTACCTCTCTTAGTACAGGAGACGCAGTTTTCAAACTGAAGGACCCAGAACAACTGACTGGTTTGATAAACACATAGGCTGAAGATCAAAACTGTTAGTGTAGCCATTACTGGTGAGATGTTTGTGATTAATATAAAATGAATAAATGCAATGTTTTAAAAAAATAGCTACAAAAAAAAGAATATGTGCTTCCCTACTCTCTGCCGCAGAAAAACTGAGATTTCGAGGAAACTAAAATATATACGTCATGATTTTCTTGCCAAGCCTAAATATATTTTACCACTTAATATTAAATGGATCATTTATAGCTTATCATATACAATAGCACTATTTGTGTATATGTGTGCCTCTTTTTTGAAATTTCCTGGCTAGTGTTTTAGAGAAACCAAAAGCAGTTTCTATAAAAGAATTTTATTTGCATTTAAGGCTCACTCTCTTTATTAGGTCTTATTTCCAGATAGGATTACATAGAACTGTAACTGCAAAAGGACACATTTCTTTTTCTTTCTTTCTTTTTTCTTTTTGATAGAAATCAATACAAGAAAGTGAGAGTTGTACAACTATTCATCCTGTACTACACAGGCACATTTTTCTAATTTTTTTCTATCTTGGAAGTAGTAAAAAGAAAAGCTGAAAATAAAACGCACAATTTTTGTATTAGAGACTGATTTAGGCACCAATATTCTCCTAAAGTCCGAAACAGACAGGTCAAATAAACCAGTTTCTAGCCACATTAGGGGCATAGCATTTAGATGATGATTTCTAGTATCAGTTTAATTTTATAACACCATTCATTTCTCCAAAACTTGCATAATCATTCCATGCTGTATATTGTCTTACTTAAAAACCTGTACAGTATATCACATATGGTATTTTGAGTGACTAAAATCTTTTCGTTTAAAAATGTCTAATTCTAAAAGGTCTTCATAATATTTCCACCAGTGTTCCCTGGAATGTCCCATTTTTTCTATTCGTTTTGGAACTTGAGGCAGTTTTTTCTTGGGTTTACACATTTCCAGAGCAAAAGAAAGGCAGGCCATGGTGTAAATTATGAAGGTAACATGCAGTTACTAATAGTGGATCAGTTTAAGTGTGCACATGTTCATTACTTGAGGATTGTAAAACGTGATTAATGTTTGAATGAGCCAGCATACACATATTGGCACAATTGGATAAATTATTAATTCTCCATCAGGGATTTCCAGGTTTTTTATGTTTGTTAAACTTCTTTTTCCAGAAGCTCTTTTAAAACTTATTGTAATGATAGTCTGTTGTCCAGACTCTTGTTGCACCCATCAGCATACTCACTGAAAAGCAATTGGTTTAAAACAACAGACTCTTATTGTAGCTTGTTGCAAATTACGTATTATTATTGTATGATCTTTTAAGAACCTGGTCCACTTCAGATGTTTACACATTTCTGATGCATCTAGTGAAGAGGACTGTCTTGCAACATCTTATGCCCTAACACATACATTACTGTGGAAGGTTCCCACAAAATTCTTTGTTTGTCCTGCTACAATGGACTAGCATGGATACCGTAATATTTTTCAGTGTAATCCCTGTAACCACAAATTGAGCAAAAGATGGGCAGTTAAGGACTGGCATTGCTAAAGGAAAGGTGTAGATAATAGTCTGTAAAACAAATCTCAGCAAAGTAAGGTGCATGCAGAGAAGCATGATAAAGAAACAGGAGCTTTGCTGTTTCTGTTTAGTTGACTCGATATAGTGTTGTTATTTTTTGCTCTGTAGGCCAGACTTCCCTCTAGCAGCAAGCTTCACATTGTAAAGTGACCCCAGACATGCTCCAAGAACAGGACACATGTAACCAGAAGCTGTACATTACTCAGTTATATTTATAATATAGGTGATGTTATGTTAAATATATCAAAATATGCATTACTTTTTCTCTAATGATGAAGATGAAAGGAAAGTGTAATTTAACTTATGGGCAGTCAACAGCTTCCCTCACTTCTAAGTTTTGATTAACAATGTTCTGAAAGTGGAGGGAGGTGATTCTTGATAAAAACAATACATGGAGTGTGAGTGTATGTCTCTGTGTTTTGTTCACCGTTCTTCTACTGATACTTGCATTATTGATTATGTTTTGTGGAAGCCTTTAATGTGGCTTAGTGAAAATCTGCATAGCTGCCTTGTTTGCCAAGAGCAGACATGCAGTCCTGGAAATCCTCCTTGGCCTAAATTTAACCAAACTTTGGGCTAGTAGACATGGATATTTGATTAATTTCAAAGACTGTTAATGTTGCTGTACAGTGTGTGTATGATTTAGAAGGACAGCATAATAGCATTCTATTGAGTTAGATTTGCTGCTCTCTCTTTCTGTGTGTGTGTGTGTGTGTGTGTGTGTGTGCGAAGGAGAATGAATACGATAAGTTTCAGGTAAAATTTTGATATATTCAAACCAGTCTTGCAGGGTTCAGTCTATTGTTTTTATTGTATTTGAGATTGTTCCGATCACTCTAGTCTTTCTGGGTACTTAAAATATAACCAGATACTTAAAATATAACCAAATAATACATTTAGTGCATTTGTTGCCTCCCAGGCTTTAGTAAATATAGTATGATTATGTGATAGCTGTGCATTTTTTCCCTCTGTAAAGAACTTGGGGAGAGAGGTTAAAGTGAAGGAATAAATTTTGTGTCTAGACCTACCTTCAAAATAGTGGTGTGCTTGTGTCCCTGTCCACCTAATGTTTAAGTATCTGTTATCTCACCAGTTGAGTTAACTATTTATTGCACCAGAACACATTCTAAGAAAGTAAGGCCTGAACTTCTGGCATTCTTTAGAAGAGAAGATGGAGAAACATTTCTTTATTGCAACATTAAAGAGAAAGAGAATGCAAGACTAAATCCAGAATTATATTTGCCAATATAATTAATGCCTCTTTTGCAATGTTAATTTGCAATAATTTTAAATGTGGGATAGAATTTAAAGAAGCTACCATACTTACCATTTAACTTACCATCTTCTGGCCTGAGAGGGAATGATCAGGCAGGCCCAGCTCCACCAGGGAA